>NC_081409.1:458238599-458548738 GCF_030272615.1 Cryptomeria japonica | reverse complement strand
ATTTTGGATGGGTTGTTGGTTGTGTGCTACCCCATATCTCATTTATTCTTCTTAGCAGCTATTTACCATGTTGTCCCCTTTTTTTAATATTTTGTTGTTGTTGTATTGTGTTACTCACACCTTGGGTTTGGTGCATTACACCACCCACGTCATGGTGGTGTGTTGTTGCACCACTACCATGTTGTGGTGGGTGATTTGCACCCCCTCACAACATGGAGGGTCTAACAACACCACCCATGTCATGGTGGTGCCTAGCACCACTCACGACAAGGTGAGTGTTGCGCCACCTCCAATGTCGTGGAGGGTGAAAGCACCACCCCACGGCATGGCGAGTGCAGTTGCACCACCATGTCGTGGTGGATGCAACAACACCACCACAATATGGTGGGTGCTCAACACTGTGGTTTCATATGTTATGTTCTGTTGTGTGAATCCTTGTTACTGGGTAATATACTTGCCTAGTCAGCAGTGTGTAATATTTTTTTAATTGTATTCTTCTTTATTTGTATTTGTTAGTCAATGGAAAACTAGGAAAGACGGGTTGCCCATTCGACATGCTTGTATTTATAATTCTATTTATCATATCCCAGTTGAGCAGGGAATTGTTGAACACCCCATTTGATGGGTCTAGAAATGAGTTTGCACATTTTAGTTTATGCTGTTAGTATAGTGTTTTATCTGGTTTAGTGTGTTTTCAGATTTCTCTTGGGTTATAGAAGGTGTTGTGTATTTAGTGTCGTAGCTATCTAGTAGTTATTTTTGTTGTCCAAATTTACGCATTGTGTCGTCCATGAGTTTTTGATGTTATATGTTAAGTCCAATTGTGTTTTGAATGAAGTTTGTGAGTTATAGCATGAGCCAAGCATATTGCAAACACTGCCCCATTTTATTTATTGTTTTCTTTGTGAATGTCATATTGTGTAATGTGATATGTTGCATTTTGGTACCAGAGGTTGTCTTGCGAATGTGGTGTTTCAAATTGATTTTTATTTTCAGATTTGATGCCATTGCTTGGATGCAAGATTTGAATGGTTATTTGAATTTGTCTCATGATGTTTTTCCATGGGAGTTAATTGATTATGATGTTGATTTTAAGGATAGCAAGTGTGAAGACCTTGTTGTATTTATGTTGATTTGGTTGTAGCATTTTTTTGACTCGGTTTATGTACTTTATTTGATCAAGAGGCTCAACTCTCTTGTATATTGATGTCCATTTTTCATGAGTATGTGTCTATACATGATTTGGTGTTGTATGATGTTGCATTTAAGATTTATTTGTGTAACTTAGAGCCTCTTGTAATGTTGATTTTGGGTCCATGTAAGGGAGTGGGCTCCTTTGCAACACCTAGGGTCACGAGAGATGGAATATCATGAGGTTCCTTGTAAGGATGCATGAAGTCCATACCTCTTAGGTGTAAGAGATTTTACCTTGTAAATTAAGTGATAATTAATCAATGAATGAGATTGGGTAGTTAGATAATTAAAAAGATAATAAATGATGGTGCCTCATGACTCAGTCCTAGGGAGGATGTTTTAGGTTGAGCATGAGAAGATTGTGGAGATGGTAAGTCAATCTCCCTTGGTCTCTCATAGGTTGAGATGGCTCCGCATGCCCTTAGGCTAGAGCCTTTTTTTTGGTACGACGTGTGATGACACTCCTTTTTACATGGGTTCCCTTGCGTTTTACATTTGCATTTATGCCTTGATGTTTGGTCGGCCTTTGGGAATTTTCTTGTTGTTGATGCATTGGTGTTAGTCCATGTGTTTGGAAGGCTTTCTTGGTGTTAGTCCCTTTGGTATAAGCGTCAACCTAGGCTTAGTGTGTGTGTTGGAACCTAGTGACATCTCCTAGCTCAGGGGGTGGTTCCTTGTAGGTTCCACATTGGTCGGGTGGTTGGAGCTTTTTACCATTGGAGTTTTTCCCTTGTTGTTGTTGTTCTTCTTGTGCATGGACTTGGATCTTCTTCGTGATGGCTATGGATTCTTTGGAGCAGATTTATGTACTAAAACTTCTTGTCATATGAGCTGTAATAATTTGTAATAGTGTAGGAACCACTTGTAAGGCTGAGTATGCCTCATGTACATATGAATATGTAATAGTAGTATGTAGGTTCATATTTATCATTAGCTGGAAATTGTCATGCCATCTTTTGGGCAACATTGTAATTATGTGAAAGAGTATATAATTTGGATGTTTCATTATTAGATCAGCATATTAGAGTATGTATAAAGACCCAACACTTGTGTTGTAAATTGTCATATGTTGTATAGTATTCACTAAGGGGTATTGTATTGTATTGTATTGTATTGTATGTATTCATTATGAAAATAGATTTGGGTAGGAAGTTAAATATTTATGAGGTATTATCTTGAAGTGTAATGGACACTTGTATAGGTAGATAGATCTATGTTGTAATGTAGAAAGATGTAATGGTGTACTTTCATGTATATGTGAATGCAATATTGTTAGTTGTAGAACATGTTCATGAGACTCTAAGATTTAAATGGTGATATTTATCAAGACCTTGTTAAAACCATTAATGTTAGAACATTGAAACATAGCATATTCAATAGTTACTTCAGATAGCACCATAAAAAAAAATCAGCCATAAGGCTGTAATCTATAAAAGAACTTAGAATTCTGAAAATGTATAGCCCATATTTTATTAAGAACTCATTAGTATCATGCCTGTAACAAACAATTTATGCATGGTTGGTACTATAATCATTAAAGAGTATAAGTGGATTTTGTATGCATTATGTGTATGGGAAGCAATAGTATAGTTGTCATCATAGTAGCTCGAGGTTATATGTCATTTAAGTGTTGCATCTTGTTTGAGGGCAACAATCAGAACATTATATTTATGGTAGTAGTAGCTCATCCTTAGCATATAAGGAGAAAGTATCTTGTAGCATGTAAGCATGTAGATTTGTAGGATTGATGGTTTGGGCTTGTGAGATTTTTCCAAGATCAAGAGGCAATGGAAAGCATAAATAAGAGAGACAAAATATATGATAGAAATAAACTGTATTCTATCAAGATGAAAAATATGATCAACTGGATCATTAAGCGTTGTTGTTTATACAATGAATATGAGCCTGCTTATATAGGCAAGGCTATATGGATATGTGAGCACACAAACATGACATGTGGCTCAATAAGAAACAAGGGTAGGTAGGAAATAGGTGTGGGTAGGTAGGAGAAATAATATAATAGTCCACATGAGGTGGATCACCCACTGAATGTGGAGTGTAACAACAAGATCACACCATAAAAGGTGGAAATTATCCTACACACACTATCCCAATGTGGCACAAACACCCAAGTGTCTCATACCCAAACTACTATGTAATGCATTTTCTAAGTAAACTTAAGTAAGGTGTAATAATATCCAAGATGAATAATTATTTACACCAACACCCCCCCTTAAGTGCAACTTAGGGGAATGCACTTAAGTCTACAATGCAACTAAGCAATGCAAGATGGGTCCCGGCTACGAGGCCATGTTAGGTACCCATGTACAAATGCAAATGCTTGAAAACCAATGCAAGGAAATCTCTCACAAAGCGGGGAAAGAGAGAAAAACCCAATGGGAAAAACCCTCCCCCAAAAGAGAGATGAAAAACTAGATACAAAGAACTCTCATAGAAGTATGTGAAGGACAAAACCCCATGTGAGGAAAAACTCCCCCCCATATGAGAGAAGAAGAGAAGCAAGGAAGCCCCCCTCAATGTGGAATCTGCACCAATGATAGAAGCTTGATGTATGAAGAAACTACTCCATGAATGTCGAACAATATTCCTCCCCTTAGGAAGAAACAAAACCAAAGGTGTATCCATGAAGTCTCCCCAATCATGAAGGGAAGATGAAGCAAAAATACTCATGATGAAAGGAATCTCTGAAAACTGCTCAAGTGTCCCCATGTCAATGTTGAAAGGTACCCCCTCCAAAGGTGGTAAACTGTGCCACACTACTGAAAAAGGCACTCTAAGATCTAGTGGAGATGAATGTAGAACAATATCCAAAGACTCATATGTCTCCTCAAAAGATAAAGAGACCTCCTCCAAGTGTTGTACAAAAGTATCCACAATCATGTCAACCTCTAAAGATTGATCATGTAGAGAATGTACAAGAGGGTTAGAGTGATCCCTCGCAACAATCAAAGAAGTATCATATTCATCAAAGGAAGATGAATGTCATGAATGGTGTCTCCCAAATCTGTAATGTAGGAGTCCACAAACAAACCTGCAATGTCTGTCAAGTAGGCATCCCAATCAACTGAAGTTGGAAGATATGAAATATCCTGCTGCATTGAATCATAAGAAGGCAAAACTGTCGCACTAGCTGCATCATCAGGTGCAATAGGTGATATGATATCAATATGAGGAGATGAAATACAAGGCTCAAGAATGAGGTCACATGTGAGAATCCCCATGTTCAAGTGTCCAAAGTTCTCCTAAAAAACTGAACCATCACAAGAAGTGTGATCAACATGTGTAGAATCATCAAACGGGAAATCATCATCATCAACAAAATCTGAAAAGGAGTATAACCAAGATGCATGATCAACCACCCTAGTCGCAATGATAGCTCTAGTCTCCGAGTCTCGAATGAAAATTGACTCAGGTGTGAACTCCACAACTCTCTTAGTTGCACCATGTGTGATTTGATAGATGGAAAGAAGATTGTTTGTCAAGTGGGGTACACACAACACATTATTGAAGGAGTTAGCCCCAATGTCAATAGATCCTTTCCCAATCACATCCATGTATGTATGATTTCCCATCAAAATCTGTGGCATGTGGCAAGGCTCAAATGTAGAAAACATAGACTGCAAAGATGCCATATGATGAGAAGCCCCTGAATCTAGAAGCCATCTCCCTGAATCTAGAAGCCATCTCCCTGAATCAGGACTTATAGTAGAACAAAGAGCTTGTCCCTTTCCTTTATCTGTCCCAAAAGAGTGATCCTTTCCTTTATCCTTGGAAGAAGAAGCCGATGTAGACATTCTAGAAGGTAGGTTGATTCTATTCTTCTCAAGAAGATTCTTCAACTCATCAATATCCTTCTTATAACAATGATGTTTATCATGTCCTGTCTTCTTGCAATATCCACAAAAAAAATTGTCCTTATATGATTTCCTCTTAGGTGAGAATGGTGAATCACCTTGTTGTGGAGAGGAAGATTGTGCTCCATCTTGTTGTGGTTTAGACTTAGGTTGCTTTTGATTCTTGCCTTTTCCTTGATTACTTTCATTCCCTTTGTTAGCCACCAAAGCTTGTGACTTTGAAGATTTGAGAATCCCCATCATGGTCAACTTAGATTGCTCAAGTATCAACATCTCCGTGAATGAATCAAATGAGGGAGAAGTGTATGAGGAACCTTGAGCTAACCTATGGGTGTGAAAGCTAGATACAAAGGTTGCATACTCTGAAGGAAGCTAGATACAACAAGTTATAAACCAACTGAGCATCCTTTTTGTCAATTCGACAATCCTTTAGCTTTGCTCTTAACTTAGTTGCTTTTGTGACATAATCTTGGATTGTATCAAAATCTTTGGGATCCAAAGTTGTGAGTTCACTATTAAGCTTGTAGCCCTTAATCTCATCAACTTGACCATATAATTTCTTAAAAATATCCCAAGCCTCTTTAATTGTTGTACACTTATCAATGTGAAAAATGAGGTCATCTGATACATACTTTCTAAGTGTTCCAAGTGCCATAGCATTCTTAGTAAGCCATTCAATTTGAGCATTAGGATCAGCCTTAGGATCAGGTGGTGCTGTAATAGTTTCATTTACATAATGAATGAGTCCTTTTTCCATTAGTTTACTCCATGCCTTAATTTTCCATGATGCATAATTATGAGGAGTTAAAAGTGGAAATTTAGGAGAACCCATAGCACCAAAATGAGAAACACACAAGATAGAGAGAGGCACAATCACACAAGACACCCCCCCAAAATATTCAATCAAGAAATCCCCCCAAAATGGTGATTTTGGCACTTTATACTTAGTGCGTATACAATGGGCCACTTTCAAAACAAGGCAAAGTGGAATTCTAATTTCAATTTACAACTTCTCAAAATGAGATCTAAGAGACTTCAACAAATACTGCTAGTGATCTAAACTGAGATCCAAGCAAAATGCAAGTACCAAATATGCCAAAAATGGCCAAATACTAAAAGTAAATTTCTACTTAAAATCATTGTAAATAGATGGCAGATTATGAAAGTAGATGAAAATATATGCACTTTAAAAAAAAACGACACTTGAAAAGGAGTCCATATGAGCCCAAACGAAGCCTCCAAAGTTGTAAAAATCGGGATTTCATGATGTCCGAAAAACTTGTATCCGAAAATCAGAAAACTCCTACACCACTGTCCAGATCATGAAATTCTATCCCAAAACAAAAAAAATTTCTCGTAGAAATGAGTCCGGATGAGTGAGATATTGCTATTTGAAAATTGCCTGCAAAATTATAATTTCTGGAAAATTTCCGCTGTAGCGTCAAACTTCAAATGCCTCTAGATTTGGCCTCCGAAGTCCGATTTGGATGAAAAAAAAGGCAAAACTGACTTTCTTGGACCTCCTCAATCTAATGGTAACCTCAAATTTGACCCATCAAGATTAAATAATAACCTGCAATAGAAAACTCCAAAATACACAATACCAAATAGCATCAATTTCTCTCAATTAGCAAACCAATGACACTCTAATGGCTCTGATACCATGTGAGACATGGACCAGCTCTAATACCATGTGATATTTTTCCAAGATCAAGAGGCAATGGAAAGAACAAATAAGAGAGACAAAATATATAATAGAAATAAACTGTATTCTATCAAGATGAAAAATATGATCAACTGGATCATTAAGCGTTGTTGTTTATACAATGAATATGAGCCTGCTTATATAGGCAAGGCTATATGGATATGTGAGAACACAAACATTACATGTGGCTCAATAAGAAACAAGGGTAGGTAGGAAATAGGTGTGGGTAGGTAGGAGAAATAATATAATAGTCCACATGAGGTGGATCACCCATTGAATGTGGAGTGTAACAACAAGATCACACCATAAAAGGTGGAAATTCTCCTACACACACTATCCCAATGTGGCACAAACACCCAAGTGTCTCATACCCAAACTACTATGTAATGCATTTTCTAAGTAAACTTAAGTAAGGTGTAATAATATCCAAGATGAATAATTATTTACACCAACAGGATTTCTAGATGGAGCTAGTGTATAAGAGGTTTACTTCCTCTTTTAGTTGGGTAGTTGCTAAGCATTGTGGATAGTAGAATGCATCAGAGGTTGTAGGGAATCCTATATAACATAACTTTTTTGTGGTGGCATTATGTTAGCTAGATCATTAAGTGCATATATGTATTGCCATGTTGATTGTGAATATAAAGTATTGTTTGAGAATTATAAAGTTAGTGTGCAAGTTTGTGGCGACGTCAATATACCCTAGGGAGCTATATGAGACTTGTAAACATGTTTCCGCTTGAGTCAAAAATATAATTAGATATTCAATTTAAGATTCAACTAAGATTAACTAAGTGTATTAATTTGTACTCTCATTGCCTAGATAAGGTTAAATGGAAACTTATTAGTTAAACAAAAAAAAATTACTCCATTTCTAGGTTGTTAGTGTGAGTTCCCTAGGGTTTTTGGTGGATGCATCATAGTTTTGGTATTAGAGAATAACTCATGAGCTCCGAGTTCTACATTGCGTACTCTGGCTATGTATGAGCCCATTATGCTAGTTAGATGTTTAGCATTAGATAGCCCAGTGAATTTATCCCTGTTGTTTATTTGTTGTAAATCCTAGTTTAGTGACTTATAGTATTCCCTTGCGTCTTGTCCAGTTAGGATGCTTGCTAGGCATAGAGGATGTGGACTGGGACATGGATGTGGTCGTAGCGGTCACATGGGGACTTGTAGGAATCCTCTCCCCGAGGTTTCAAAAGAGTCACACCACAGTGAGCTGCACCAGGAGCAACCTGGTGCGAGGTGATACAACAGTTAGTAGCAGCACTTCAGGAGCTTCTTGGTCATCTAGGGCCAAGGCAGGAGGAGGTTAGACATGATGTGGATAGACAGGAGGAGTCACACCAGTCTGAGCAATAGGAGAGAGAGCGTTCACATTCTCCTAGGAGGAGAGTTGTTGATGATCAAGAGGAAATAGTAGCTAGTCACACGAGAGACTTATTGAGAGCTCGCCCTCCTATCTTTGATGGTCCAGGTACCGGTATGGAGGCAAAGACTTGGTTGCTAGACTTGAGTCAGTGTTTTGATATACACCTGTATAGCAGTAACACTAAGGATAGTTGTGCCATTATGCACCTATGCGACTTTGCTTCCACATGGTGGTGTATAGAGGAGAGGAAGCTACAGTTAGAGATTACTATAGTTACTTGGGAGTTGTTCTTAGAGTGGTTCAGAGCCCGATTCCTCTCAGAGCACTGGAGGTAGCGTAAGATTGATTAGTTCCATACCCTTAGACAAAACAAGATGAAAGTAGATGAGTTTGAGTGAAGGTTCTTTGAGCTTAGACAGTATGCAGGAATAGTAGAGGATGAGGTGATTCTTATTAGCACTTTGTATGGGGACTTGGAGATCACATTGGTAGAGAGGTTCGCATGCACAAACCTAAGATCTTAGAGGTTGTTGTAGAAAAAGGGAGGATTGTCGAGGAGAATCACTTTTGAGTACAAGAGGTGCTATAGGAGGATAGGTAGCCAGTGCACCATGTACAAGTATAACTGTTAGAGGTTCTCTACAGTAGTCAGCAGGTGTGGCTAGGAGCCACCCCACCTCTTTCCGCAGTAGCCAACGGTTTAAGAGGAGATAGTGACAAGGTCATAATTTTGTGAGAGGTGCTAGATTTTTGGCTGATAGGAGTCACAACCTTTAGCAGTGTAATAGGGTACCCACTCTTGCTCAGCCAACTCAGAGTTCACAACCAACCTCTAGTAGACACAATGTTCAACAACCAACTGCTACATTGGCAGCAGACTACATGATAGGAGAGGATGTTTCGCATGTGGGCAATAGGGACACATAGCAGTTCATTGTCCTCAGCATGTATCACAGACCACGAGACAGTAGAGGGAAGCACCAACAGAGCCCACTATCGAAGATTCAGGCAGGTCCCACCGAGTATTTCCGGTGGTAGATAACCGTTAGGCCGATCACTAGGCCATTGTAGTGGAGATATCAGGTGTGATAGGTGGTATCCTTTATTCTGTGTTATTTGATTCAAGAGAATCAGATTCATTTATTTCTCCTTATTTAGTAGAGAGATGTGGGCTTGCTATGGTAAAGCAGGATGATAGGTGGTAGGTAGAGTTAGCCACGGGAGCCAAAGCCATAGTGGATTCCCTTGTACTTAGGTGTCCTCTAGTATTGGGAGATTTTATTACCTCAGTGGATCTACATATTATGCCCTTAGGTTCCTATGATGTGGTTCTTGGTATGGATTGGGTTGGGTTACACCAAACACAAATATATTGTAGGAGTAAGAGGGTGCAGTGTGTAGATGACAACGGGAAGAGTGTGGAGATTGTAGGCATTTAGAGGAATATCTCTCTTCACATGATTTCCACCATGCAGATGAAGAGATGTGCTCGTAAGCATTGTTAGATATTTGTAGTTAGGATGAGGGATATAGATGAGGAGGCTATTACAGAGGAGTTATTGCAACAACATCCTATCCTTTAGGAGTTTGCAGATGTGTTCCTCAGTGAGATTCCAGGTATGCCCTGACACCGAGATATATTTCAGGATTGATCTTGTACCAGGAGCTGAGCCTATCTCTAGGGCTCCATATAGGATGACCACTCAAGAGTTGAGTGAGCTAAGAATGCAGCATGAGGATTTGTTAGAGAAGGGTTTTATCCATCCTAGTGTATCCCCATGGGGTGTACCGGTGTTATTTGTGAAGAAAAAGAATGGTTCCCTCCGATGGTGCATTGACTATAGGTAGCTGAATAAGGTGATGGTGAAGAACAAGTATCCCTTGCCTCAGATAGATGACTTATTTGACTAGATTAAGGATGCAAAGGTCTTTTCTAAAATTGACCTTAAGTCCGGATATCATCAATTGAGGATCCATGAGGTAGACATACACTGTACAAATTTTTGCACTAGGTATGGGCACTATGAGTTTACAGTTGTTCCATTCGGTCCCACGAATGCTCCATCAGTCTTTATGAGCCCGATGAATGGTGTGTTCAGGACATACTTGGATAGATTTGTACTGGTTTTCTTGGATGACATATTGATTTATTCCAGGTCGTTGGAGGAACATGAGGATCATGTTATTGTTGGCAATTGATACTCAATTGGTTGGTTTCAATATGTTGTCATTGATGGAAACATGGCAACATGTTCCGACTTCATATTTTGGTTCACCTATGTACTGACAGGCACTTCACAGACACTTCACCGACACTGGCACCAGCATCAGCAGGTTGGATGGATTTCTTTGGTTACCGGCAATGCAGTCCGACATGGTTTAGAATCAAGTTATCGGTATTGGAGGCCGACATCTTTGGGAGATCTGACATCGACAATTATTTTGATAATTCATGTATTTATGTTATTGAGCCGATATGTATATTCATATTGTAATAATCTTTATAAGTTGACATAAGGCATGATGATTTGTAAAGGGTATATAGGTCAGTTGATTAGATCATTTTGTAATATGCAAGAGGATAGGTGAGTGAGTAAGGTTATGGAATGTAAAAGAGATGCAAAACATATGAGAGAGATCATGTATGTGAGGATATTTATGTAAGGGTTTAGGGTTTCAGACCAGAACAAACAAAGCTTAACCGAAACTGTATTCACGCATAGAAGATGCTATCTTTGTATTTCAATCATTTCTTTGGATTGTAGTCTAGATTTGTATGTGGTCAGTGAGGCTCCTTTTGTGATTGAGCAATGTGCTCTAGGTTGTAAGCCTTACTACAAGTGCAGACCCCTATATTTTGTAATTTCTCTTCATATGGCTAGTGGATTGATATTGTGGGTCACAAATCCCACCGTGGTTTTTCCTCTTTGAGGTTTTCCACGTATAAATCTCTATGTTATGGTATTCATTTGTTTGATTGGCTTATTGGTTGCTTTACTTCTTTCAATTCTATATGTACCGGTATACTAGTTGGTGTATGCATGTTTTAATAAGGTTAAAATTGAACATTCTTGTAGAACATTGATTCACGCCCCCCCCCCTCTCAGTGTTCTTGGATTCTGACAATCGGTATCAGAGCCTTGTGCCTTAGAGGAAGTTTAATAGCTTGAGGAAGATCCTGAATTTGGAATCCATGGATATGAGTTTGGAGAAGCAACTTGAGGTGGCACTTGAAGATTATGATGTTGAAAGGATGAAGAACTTAAAACTACAAGATGAATTGAATTCTGCTCAAGAATTCATTCTTGTCCTACAAGAGAGGTTGTCATCTATTCAGGCTAGGAGGAAGGAACTTTTAAAGTATAAGGATAATGATGAGAAAGATGCACTTAATGAGAGATGTCTGAAGTTGAGTCAGATGAACATGGTCACAAGGAATGAAATGCAAGCTATAACTATGAGGATGTCTAAAGAGATTGAAGATCGGAATAAAAAGGAAGAAAATATTGATGTATCTTTGAAAAACAAATTTGAAGAATGTGGTAGGTTGGTTCATGAGAATGATATGTTGAGATTTGATTTAGTACAATCCCAGAGTAATGAACAAGAGCTTGAGAGACAAATGATAATTATAAGAGATGATCTGACTATTGTAAGTGAGTATAAAGAAAAATTCTAGATTAGTTCAGCACAACTAGATGAGTTATTGAAGAGACAAAGGCAGAATGGAGATTCTAGTGGACTTGGATTTGAACAAGGACGGAGTTTTGGTACTGCAAATGAAGATCAAAACCATAAGGCAATTTAGTGCTTATAAATTTAATGGTAGATGCTTTGTTTGTAATAAATTTGGTCACATGGCTGGGCAATGTAGAAATAGAGCAAATCAGAACCCTGATTCTGCTCCCGGTCAATTTTCTAAAGGTAATAAGTATGGTCATAAGATAGAAGATTGCAGAATGAATTTTAAATGTTATGCATATGGAAAATTTGGACATATGGATAATTAGTGCAGGTCAAGCAATTACACCGGTTTTAGCAAATCAATTCAAAAGAACAATGTTACATGTCATGCATGTAATGAGGTTGGACATATTGCTAAGTTCTATAGAAGAAAAAATCCACCAGTTGGTAATGAAGGATCAAATGTTAAAGGAAAATAAAAGTTTAATGAAATCCGACAAGATCATACCCAGAGATGGGTCAGGAAATCAGAAGAACAATCAACAAATGGAAATGCATCAGTTACTCAACCGAAAGAGGAGGTTTCTCTTGCACCAATAGGAAGCTCATCTGGTAACTAAGGCTGATTCCTTAGGGGTAGGCAAATTCATGAAGATACTGCATATTCCTTGAGAAGAGGTTCTGGAAGATGTTCCAGACATTGGAGATGCTTATCCGACATGGAGATGTTTGATCGAGATCTGGTATCTTCCACCGAAAGTCATTAATATCAATGACCGATTAGGGTTTCTTAGAGGTTAAAAGGTTGAACTCACTTCATTTATGATCACTTTGCATTCAAAGGAATTCAAAGCAATTTAGAGGAAGTCTAAGGTGATTCAGTGCAGTCGATATCATCTTGAGCAATTTCACCAGTGATTGGAAGAGTTCTTTAAATTTTTTTCCACCGGAAACTATTCACAGGTATTTATCTTTCATCATGGAAGTGGGATCATCATCTGTACCTATTTTATTGCTCGACTGTTGTTGAGGTCAAGGACCATCCCAGACCATTTTCAAGCGATATCTGCATGTTGCTACCTTGGACGATTTGATTGGCGCTTTTTCTCATGTCCCGAAAGGAGTCATGTATGTTGAAGATGTAAGAGCTTACATTCACTATCCTATTGAGGATTTGGGAATGAGTGATATTAAGAACATGTACATGAGTGAGCTAATGGGAGATTCTAGAAAGAATAAGCTCGAATACAAACATATTGAGGATCTAGGGTTGACCGACACTCTGGATATTTTGGAATTTGAAGATGAGATTGCTAGGTATGTTTTAAGCAAAGTACATGGAGATTTTAACTAGTTGGATAGACCATATAAGATTTCAAAGGAGGCCATCAGGGCAATCACTGGTTTACCACAGGTTGGACAACGTCCGGAGAAGAAAGTTTCGAATGATCAGGTCAACAAGATCACCGACACAACATCAGACAAGCGATCAAAGAGGATTAGTACTATCCCTGACATAGATACCGAATTCGAAAGCATGGTCATCGGTTACAAGGGAACTCAGTCAAACCGTCTGAATTTTGTTTCTAGCTCCTGCATTTATGCAACTCATAAAATGTTGAGGGAGAATGAGAAGTTAGATATATGTGGTTGGATGTTGGATGAATTGTTAATTAACCTAGGAAAGATGAAAGGAGAAAATAAGGGAACATTCCGGTATGGAAACCTAATTGTTTGTTTAATATTGTTTTTCATCAATGAGACTCCCGGTTTTGGGAAGAGAAAATGGGCATTTGATATCCCGGTAGGGAGGCAGCTAAAACAATCAATTTCTACATTGGGTAGTCAAAGAGATGACAAAGTGTGGGGTTACTTTAAAGAATTTCAGAAGGCTATGAATTCTAGGGTGAGAGTTCCAAAGCACATTGTTGAGAAGTACTCAACCAACATATGCTTCATGGTCAAGAAAGATGAAACTTTGATGGAAGCTTTAAAGCCTCGGAAGATTTGGATTGAGGAAATGGGTTATGAAGTTGATGCTCAGATTCTTGATGCTTATGCACAAATGCTAATTGAGGCACCTATTGATGAAATTATAAAAACCTTTGGTACTGCTAAGCAGAAGAAGCAAGAGGTTGAAACTGAGTTCAACCGGAAGAAGAGAGAGAAGTAGGAGGGAAAGGCAAGTAAATTTGTTGAAAAGGTTTCACAGGATATCAAAGCATTGATTGATGGTGTTCTGGAGAAAGGAAGGAAGAGGAAAGAACTAGAAATATTCATTGAGCCTATTGCACTAGAATTTGCATCTGATGATGACACACCCCTGGCATTCAAAAGGGTATTAAGGAAGAAAATTGAAGAGACCAAGGAAGAAGCTAAGAAGCAACCGGTTAGGAAAGTTACTATCAGGGTACTGGCACAAAAAAGAGCACCAAAAGAAACACCTTCAGCCCCTTTTGGTACTGGAAGGAGAAAGAAGAAGGATGACATTGATCTTGCACTTGAATCTGGTAATGTAACTATTATTCCACCAAAGACTTGTGCAGAGTTAGTTGATGAAATTACTAAAGATGGTATGTTAAAGAATATGCAATTTTATTATGAGCATTTGGATAATTATGAACAAAGAGAAGTAGAGGAAGCGGTTTTGTTGTATTTGGATATCTATAAGAAAGTCTTGTTAGAAACCGAAGACCAAATACTGACACCGTTATATGACATTTTAGATGCTAGAAGATTATCAACAATGGAAGAGGATAGGAATATAAAGATTCAAGAGTTGTTATGTGTTTGTGTTTCTATTACTCTAGAGGAGATGTACAAGAAACTTGCGATTGTAGATAGGAAAATATTTCATAGCAAGCATAGAATAATCAGTCTTATGTTAGGTAGGGTCAATGAGATAATCAAGGAAACCCACAAGGCATGGGTTAAGTTCTTTGCAACAAACCATGTTTTTTTTAATTCACTAGAACCTAAGATAGATACTATAGACATCCTGGTTGAAGGGAAGGGTAAAGGTATTATGGGTACTTCACCCTAAATTTTGAAAAACATTAAAATAGTGGATATTGAGCCCCCGATAGATACAAATGTACAAACAAATGTTGAGATACTGGAAGATACAAAAAGTGTAAAGGTTGTAAATGTACAGGTTACTAATGTTGAGGATAATAGTCCTCCAGATCAGATTGTATAGGATGAGGTTACAATTACTAGGGAGGAACCGATAGTTACTGAGATTTCACCAAGTGGTGAAGCCACCGGTGCAAGTGAAGAAGCTATAAAAGTTAAATCATCAGAGGAGAAGAAAGGGGAATCCGACAAGGAACCGGTAGTCAGCCCATCATTGTTGTCAATTAACACCTCGCAGATTGAAAACAAAAACATAATCGAGATGAGTTCTACTGAACTCATGATGATGGCTGCACAGAAAATGATGAAGGAAGGATCTATGGATAAAGGTGTTATTGATCAGTCTATCATTGTTTTGCATAGACTTGTCCCGGAGTGAAAATTTGACAATGAAGCGAGCCCATCTGGTAAGCTTAAGATAATCACAAAACATATTTCAAAGGATTTTCAGTCTTTGCAGCATATATAAAACCGACAAGCACTAGAGAGATTTACACAGGCAAAGAGAGCTACATTTGATCAAATAATTGAGTCGGAAAGGAAGGAGATTAATGATAAATTGAAGTTGATTGATAATGCATTGAGGTAGTGTACTAATATTTATAGAGTATGTTGTAACACAGGTTTGCTTACAGCTGAGACAAATAAAAAGATTAAGGACATTCAGGAGGAGATTGCAGGTATTGCCAATTCTTTTGATGGATCAAATTCATTGACTACATCTATTGATGGTCAGATTTTGGTTTTGGAAGCCCAATTTTTTTCTCTTGAGAGGGAAAAAGATTAAATCATAAGGGAGCCAAAAGTCTTAGAGGTTTGGTGAGTCCCCAGTTGGATTCATTAAGTGTACATAAGGAGTGTATAGATATGGTTGGTAAGCCCACACCGACGGAGCTAAATGAGAAAGAGTCATATGCCCATATGTTAAATGGACTTATATATATTTCCGATACTTTTAGATCTAGTTAGGATACTTATCTAGAGTTTTTAGAGAAGGCGTATCCAGAAATTTCCAAGTGTATTCAGCTTTGGTAAGGTATTTTGGGACATTCATTGTATAGTCTTTCATTCTTCGTCCCAGTTTTTGGATTTTTGGTATTTTTTTGGAGTTTTTGATGGCATTGATGTCAAAGGGGGAGTATAGGTGAAAAAGTATATTCTTGGCATCGAGAGATATGGAGTATTGTGTATTGATGGATATTCATCTTAGGGAGAGTAGGCTCAAGACGAAACCGACAAATGGAAACCATGATCATTTTTCACATGAGTGTTACCATCAATACCAAAAGGGGAGATTGTTAGCAATTAACACTCAATTGGTTGGTTTCAATATGTTGTCATTGATGGCAACATGGCAACATGTTCCGACTATATATTTTGGTTTAGTTGTGTACCGACACCAACACCGACACCAGCAGGTTGGATGGATTTCTTTGGTTACTGACAATGCAAGCCGACATGGTTTAGAATCAGATTATCGATATTGGAGGCCGACATCCTTGGGAGATCCAACATCGGAAATTGTTTTGATATTCATGTATTTATGTTATTGAGTTGACATGTATATTCATATTGTAATTATATTTGTAAGCTGACACAAGGCATGATGATTTGTAAAGGGTATATAGGTCAGTTGATTAGATCATTTTGTAATATGCAAGAGGATAGGTGAGTGAGTAAGGTTATAGAATGTAAAGGAGATGCGAAACATATGAGAGAGATCATGTATGTGAGGATATTTATGTAAGGGTTATTTTGGTAAGGGTTTAGGGTTTCAAATCGGAACAGACAGAGCTTAACCGAAACTGTATTCAGACATAGAAGATGCTATCTTTGTAGTTCAATCATTTCTCCGGATTGCAATCTGGATTTGTATGTAGTCAGTGAGGCTCCTTTTGTGATTGAAAAGTGTTCTCTAGGCTGTAAGCCTTCCTGCAAGTGCAGGCCCCTATATTTTGTAATATCTCTTCATATGGCCAGTGGATTGATATTGTGGGTCACAAATCTCATCGTGGTTTTTCCTCTTTGAGGCTTTCCACGTATAAATCTCTATGTTATGGTATTCATTTGTGTGATTGGCTTATTCGTTGCTTTACTTCTTTCAATTCTATATGTATCGGTATCCCAGTTGGTGTATGCATGTTTTAATAAGGTTAAAATTGAACATTCTAGTAGAACACTGATTCACCCCCCCTCTTAGTGTTCTTGGATTCCAATAGTTAGACAGGTCTTGCGGTGTCTTAGGGAGAATTAGTTATACGCCAATTTGGCAAAGTGTGAGTTTTTCTGGTCAGAGGTCAGATACTTGGGCCATGTTATTTCTGGAGAGGGTATCGTAGTTCATCCCTCAAATATTGAGGTGATAGTAGATTGGTCGGCACTCACTAATGTGGGTGAGGTTCATAGTCTCATGGGTTTAGCTAGTTATTACCGCAGATATGTGCAGGATTTCTCTCGGATTGCTCACCCCATTACTTCTCTTCAGAGGAAAGGGAAGAAATTTATTTAGTCAAAGCGATGTGAGGCAGCCTTCAAGACACTTAAGGAGAAGTTGACTAGTGCACCGATTCTTGTAGTTCCAAATCCATTAGCTGACTTTGTGGTTTGTACGGATGCTTTGTCAGAATGTCTAGGAGCAATATTGATGCAAAATGGTAGGGTGATAGCCTATGAGTCACAGAAACTCAAAGATCACGAACTAAACTACCCCGCTCATGATCTTGAGTTAGTGCCAGTAGTACATACATTGATTCATTGGAGACATTTTCTTTTAGGGCATCGGTTTGAGCTGCACACAGATCACCATAGCTTACAATATATATTTACGTAGCCGAATCTGAATGCTAGACAAAGGCGCTGGATGGAACTCTTGTTTGAGTATGAATTCAAGGTGAAGTACATCCAAGGCAAGGAGAATGTGGTAGCAGATGCACTGAGACGCATGAGACATGGGATATTAGCAATGACTTTGGAGGTGGATTTGAGGAGTCGCATTCTTAGTGTACTACCAATAGATTCATGGTACCAGGCGGTCAGATCAGAGATAGAATTAGGTAGATCCTTAGAGGGCAGGTATATAGGATATTCTATGGACACAGATGGCATTCTTAGACACATGGGATGCATTTAAGTTCTGTCATCCGATGGACTTCAAAAATTGATCATGACGGAGGCCCATCATGCACCTTACTCAGCACATCCTGGTGTGAAGAAGATGCACATGACAACTTTACTTTAGGGTAGGAATGAGGAGAGATATAGCAGATTTTGTGTCATGTTGTCTTGAGTGTTAGCAAGTTAAGGCAGAGCACCGACATCCGACATGATTTTTGTAGTCACATGCAGTCCCGGAGTGGAAATGGGACATCATTTCCATGGATTTTGTAGTTGGATTGCCTATATCTTCTCGTCGACACGATGCCATTATGGTCACCGTTGATCGATTGACGAAGGTTGCACACTTTCACCAGTGAGATCCTCATATACAACAGCCACAATGGCACGGATCTTTGTCGGAGATATCATCAAGTTGCATGGTATTCCATGTAAGATTATATCATACAAAGATCTTGTGTTCACTTCTGCATTTTGGACATCACTTCAACATGATTTAGGGACCCAACTGAACTATAGTACAACATATCACCCCAAGACAGATGGTTAGATAGAGCAAGTGAACCAAGTTTTGGAGATATGTTGAGGATGTATGTTATGGATCAGCAATTCAGGTGGGAATATTACTTGTACGTAGTGGAGTTTGCTTATAATAATAGATACCATAGCTCCATTGGTATGTACCCCTACCAGGTGTTATATGGGAGATTGTGTCATACTCCCTTGAGTTGGGACAGGTTAGAGGATAGTGTACACATTGGTTTAGAGATGCTACAAGATATGGAGGATCAGGTTAACCGTATCAGAGAGCATTTGACAGCTGCATAGGACAAACATAAGAAATATGCAAATGCTCACATGGTAGACATACAATTCTCATTTGGAGACAGGGTATTTTTGTGAGTTCGCCCATGAAAGAGTCCGATCTGTTATGGAAAAGGCTCTAAGTTGGTACCTCAATTTGTAGGACCATTTGAGATCTTGGAGAGGATTTCCCTTGTAGCTTATCGCCTTGCATTGTCACCTAGCTTGTCCTGCATCCATGATGTATTTCATGTATCTATTTTGAGACTATACCATCCTAACATATCACATATTCTCAATTGGAATGCTTTGCAGGTTGTGGATGGGAAGCTTTCTTTGGAGCCTGAGTGCATTCTTCAGTTCAGAGAGATGTCCCTCAGAGGTCAGGGAATAGAGCAGGTAAGGGTCCAATGGGACTTGAATGATGATACATCAGCTACTTGGGAGGATGCAGTGCAGATGAGAGAGTTGCACCTCTACTTATTCTTAGGCTTCCAGGAGTAAGGCTAGATAGGGGGAGAATGTAATGCCCACTCTTGAGCAGACTCTTGTTTCATAATTTTGGATTGACTTGATCAGACCTTTATTTTGTGCGATGGATATGATTTGACTTATATGATGCATGGACATTGATTATGACTACTTATGTTTTCAGTTGATGATTTTGATGATAGATGTTACATGACCTTATACTATTGATGTTATTGACTGTGCTCATGACTTGTTATGATTTCTAGATGGTTAGTAATGGTGTTTTGGTTATCATGTGCTTTGATAGATTTCATGGATCATGCCTCATTTTGGATTAGATATGCTAACCCTAGTTTGATTTACTTATGATGCAATATTTCATGATTTGTATGCTCACTGTATGGATATTGTTTGACTGTCTTCGTGGGGATCAACGCCACATCACTCATTGCGAGCGGGATGTGTCGTTGTAATATCCCTCCAATTGCCTGCCTTGTATGTATTTATATATATGTATATGCACATGTATCTTAGTTGTGGTTGCAGGGTTGCAGGTACCTAGACATTCACTCCTCCCGAGCAATCAGGTGCGAGCTCCCCTGGCTTTACAGGTGCGAGCGTGTCTTTCCCGATGGCAAATATGTGGTTTGGAGATGTTGTTGGTTCCCTACCCACACTCTAGGTCCAGGTTGTCGTAAGTCCTTGTCGTCAGTCGGCGAATTTTGCCATGTCGAGTAAGTTGTCGTGAGTTGTGAGATGTGGCATGGTGAGTTTAATTGTTTAGTCTATTTAATTTATTTAAATTGTGATTTATTGACTATAGTAATACATTAATTATTTAATCTATTTAATCACGATTTTTATTTAGTGATGGATTGATTATTTAATTTATTTAAATATCGACGATAAATGATTTATCGTAATTCAGTGATTATTTAATAATAAATTATGACTTTTACTAGTGGCAGTGTTATTTTAATTTATTATGATTTAGCGATTTTTGTTTATTTAATTATTTTTGCTATTGAATTTAAACTAATGTTTAATTGCGATTTTATTTAATTTTTAATGTTTTCAGTTGATTTAAATTATTGCATTTATTTAATTATTTCGCTTTAATTACTTTATTTATATAATGTTGATTTTGATTTTGATTTATCTATTTTTGAGTTGATTATTTAATGTTTAAATAATATCTTGAATTGTATGAGAATGAGAGCAATATGTTTCTATTTTTTATTTTAATTTAATTAAATTTTAAAATCCCATAAAAGAAATGAGAAGTATAAATTATTATATTATATAGTTGTAGAGGGAGGAATATTTCAAAATGAAATATTTCTATTGGCCGATTAGAAGGCTAGGGTTTTTCAATTTCTCTTTTTTGGCTTTTATATGTTGTTGTGAATTTCATTTTGGGGGTTCTTCTTGTTCTTCTTCTTATTCTTTCTTCTCTTCTGCAACTATTTTTCTGCGAGCATATTTGAAGAATTTGGGAATTTCTGGATTGGAGTTTTTGTGTTGGAAGAGTGTGTACTGTAGTTGGGAGCAGTGGTCAAGTTTCTTCATCAGAGGCTCTCTTCCATAACACAAGAAAGAGGTTGGCCTCTTCTTTTCCCTCTTTTCTTTTGTACTGTTATCAGATCTTGTTATTGTGTGTCTTCATTGGGTTTGAAATTGCTGAATGAGGGAATGGAAACTCTATTGCTATGAAATCTGGATGTTATTAGTCAGAATGCTTTCTGTTTGAAATCCATGTTTGAAGTTATCAGTCTTTCTCTATCAAACCCTCTTTATGATTTATGAAATTGAAAAATTAGGTGTATTGCCTGCTAATATCACAATATTTCTTTTGTGTTTTTTAGAGGCAATTTGTTTACAACACCCTTATTTTGGATGGGTTGTTGGTTGTGTGCTACCCCATATCTCATTTATTCTTCTTAGCAACCATTTACCATGCTGCTCCCTTTTTTTTATCTTTTGTTGATGTTGTATTGTGTTACCCACACCATGGGTTTGGTGCATTGCACCACCCACAACGTAGTGGTGTGTTGTTGCACCAACACCATGTTGTGGTGGGTGCTTTGCACCTACTCACGACATGGAGGGTGTAGTAGCACCACCAATGTCATGGTGGTGCCTAGCACCACTCATAGTAGGGTGAGTGTTACGACACCTCCCATGTCATGGATGGTGCAAGCACCACCCCACGACATGGTGAGTGCAACTGTACCACCATGTCGTGGTGGGTGCAACAACACCACCTCAATGTGCTGGGTTCTCAGCACCGTGATTTCATATGTCGTGTTCTGCTATGTGAATCCTTCCTGCTAGGTAATATACTTGCCCAGTTAGCAGTGTGTAATATTTTTTTTTTAATTTTCTTCTTTATTTGTATTTTTTAGTCAATGGGTAACCGGGAAAGATGGGTTTCCCATTCGACAAGCTTGTATTTATAATTCTATTTATCATATCCCAGTTGAGCAGGGAATTGTTGAACACCCCATTTGATGGGTCTAGAAATGAGTTTGCACATTTTAGTTTATGCTATCAGTATAGTGTTTTATCTGGTTTAGTGTGTTTTCATATTTCTCTTGGGCAATAGAAGGTGTTGTGTATTTAGTGTTATAGCTATCTGGTAGTTATTTTTGTTGTGTGAATTTACACATTGTGTTGTCCATGAGTTTTTGATGTTATATGTTAAGTCCAATTGTGTTTTGAATGAAGTCTATGAGTTATAGTACGAGCCAAGCGTATTGCAAACGCTGCCCCATTTTATTTATTGTTTTCTTTGTGAATGTCATATTGTGTAATGTGATATGTTGTGTTTTGGTACTAGAGGTTGTCTTGCATATGTGGTGTTGCAAATTGATTTTTATTTTCAGATTTGATGTCATTTCTTGGATGCAAGATTTGAATGGTTATTTGAATTTGTCTCATGATGTTTTTCCGTGGGAGTTAATTTATTATGTTGTTGATTTTAAGGATAGCAAGTGTAAAGACCTTGTTGTATTTATGTTGATTTGGTTGCAACATTTTTCTGACTCGGTTTATGTACTTTATTTGATCAAGAGGCTCAACTCTCTTGTATATTGATGTCCATTTTTCATGAGTATGTGTCTATACATGATTTGGTGTTGTATGATGTTGCATTTCAGATTTATTTGTGTAACTTAGAGCCTCTTGTAATGTTGATTTTGGGTCCATTTAAGGGAGTGGGCTCCTTTGCAGCACCCAGGGTCATGAGAGATGGACTATCATGAGGTTCCTTGTAAGGATGCATGTAGTCCAGACCTCTTGGGCATAAGGGATTTTACCTTGTAAATTAAGTGATAATTAATCAATGAATGGGATTGGGTAGTTAGATAATTAAAAAGATAATAAATGATGGTGCCTCATGACTCAGTCCTAGGGAGGATGTTTTAGGTTGAGCGTGAGAAGATTGTGGAGATGGTAAGTCAATCTCCCTTGGTCTCTCATAGGTTAAGATGGCTATGCATGCCTTTACGCTAGAACCTTGTTTTTGGTACGACATGTGATGAAATTCCCTTATACATGAGTTCCCTTGCGTTTTATATTTGCATTTATGCCTTGATGTTTGGTCGGCCTCTGAGAATTTTCTTGTTGTTGATGCACTGGTGTTGGTCCATGTGTTTGGAAGTCTTTCTTGGTGTTAGTCCCTTTGGTGTAAGCATCAACCTAGGCTTAGTGTGTGTTGGGACCTAGCGACATCTCCTAGTTCGGGGGGTGGTTCCTTGTAGGTTCCACATTGGTTGGGTGGTTGGAGCTTTTTGTCATTAAGATTTTTCCCTTGTTGTTGTTCTTCTTCTTGTGCGTGGACTTGGATCTTCTTCATGATGGCTATGGATTCTTTGGAGTAGATTTATGTACTAAAACTTCTTGTCATATGAGCTATAATAATTTGTAATAGTGTAGGAACCACTTGTAAGGCTGAGTAAATCTCATGTACATATGAATATGTAATAGTAGCATGTAGGTTCATATTTATCATTAGCTGGAAATTGTCATGCCATCTTTTGGGCAACATTGTAATTATGTGAAAGAGTATAGAATTTGGATGTTTCACTATTAGATCATCATATTAGAGTATGTATAAAGACCCAACACTTGTGTTGTAAGTTGTCATATGATGTATAGTATTCAGCAAGTTGTATTATATTGTATTGTATGTATTTATTATGGAAATAGATTTGGACAACAAGTTAAATAATTATGTGGTATTATCTTGAAGTGTAATGGACACTTGTATATGTAGATAGATCTATGTTGTAATGTAGAAATATGCAATGGTGTAATTTCATGTATATGTGAATGCAATATACTTAGTTGTAGAACATGTTCATGAGACTCTAAGATTTAAATGGTGATCATTATCAAGACCTTGTTAAAACCATTAATGTTAGAACATTGAAACATGACATATTCAATAGTTACTTGATCATTATCAAGACCTTGTTAAAACCATTAATGTTAGAACATTGAAAAATGGCATATTCAATAGTTACTTCAGCTAGCATCATAGAAACTAAATTAGCCATAAGGCTATAATCTATAATAGAACTGAAAATGTATAGACCGCATTTGATTAAGAACTCATTAGGATCACGGTTGTAACAAACAATTGATGCATGGTTGGTGTGTGATGCAAAATTCATCTTCTATATTAACAAAGTAATCAATTAGAAACAAGGGAAATCATGAATCCCTATCCTAATTAGAATTTAACAAATAATACAATGGAATAACACAATTGAGAAATAGGAATTATAAATGAAATCAATAAAAACTCCCTATTCTTTGACTGCGTAGAACTTCCATTACTCTTCTCCTCTTCATGGTATGATGGCTCTCAGATATTGTGCTGGTAACCTGCAAGTGACACAAAGATTCAAAGTTCGTGATTGTTGAAAATGTAGATTGGATGTTCAATTTATAGAAAATTGGATGAGATTGATTGAAAGGTGGAACAGATTGATCAAGAGGTGGAACTCAGGTGAGCTTAAATGAAAATTGATAGTTGAACTGCTGACTTGGAGGAGTGAAACTCAATAGATTGAATAGATTAATTGAGTCAATTGATTGATGAAAGAGCTGACTGAAGGAAGAAAAAGAATGATTGGAGGAAATAAAGAGGATGACACATAAAGCTTAATTTAGAAAAAGCTAACTGAAAGATGGAAATAAAAGTTGAAGAGATAAATGATTTAATTAATTAATTGATTGAATTAATTAATTTAGCATGTGTTTGCATTTAGATTTAGATTTTCAATTTAATCTTTGCATGAGATATTATTCAAATAATTGAATTTATTAATTCAGTTTAGCATTTGAATATATTTAGAACTTGACTTTGATTTTCAATTTGATTTTTGAAATCATGCACATGTAATTGAATTTGGAAGAAATTAGAAGAAATAATTAAATGAAATTAGAATTTGGGGATTTGGAATTGAAGAATTTATTAGTTAATTAAATAATTTAAAGAAACTATTTAATTATTTTGAAATGGAAGAATTAATGAAATTAAAAGAAATAATTAGTTAATTAAATAATTTAAAGAAACTATTTAATTATTTAGAAATGGAATTTAATTAAATAATAAAGACTATTTAATTTAAAGGATTAAATCATTATTAATTAAATAATAAATATTTAATTAATATTTAGAAAAGGGTTGAATGATTAGATGATTAGAGATAGAAATTGAAAATAGAACTAATTTATTTAAATAATACAGATTATTTAAATTGGGGAATTAATCAGAATTAATTAAATACTGAATATTTAATTAACATTAGAAATTAGTTAAAATGATTAAATGATGATAGAATAGGAAATAGAATAATTAGTAAAATGATGAGGAAATATGAAATTAGAAGAATAAGATTAATTGACTTAATTAAACAATTAAACAATTATTTAATCAATTAGACGAATAATTAGTACATGATCAATGAGACATTTTTAGGTGTCTACATTTGCCCCTCTTTGAGACAATGTCGGAATGACGTTCTTTCAAAGAAAATTAAAAAAAATTCCTGCCCCAGTATGCCCCGGTGATACTTAGGGTGTAATGCCCCCTTGAGAGATTGTTTGTACATTAAAGACATGAATGATCTCTCGAAAAAAGAAGAATGTGAGATAAAAGATAGAAGAATGGTTAGTTGATTAGAGATAGAGATAAGTGATGTAAAGATGATATTGAGATAGAATATGCGAGAATGAATTGATGAAAGAATAATGTTAGAAAAGAATATGATTTAGAAAGAAGATGAGAAGTCAACAAACTATCAATAAGCAAATGAGATGAGAATGAAAATGAATGAATCATGAACCTGTGTCATTTATTTTATTGTGCCAATATATATTCATCACTGAGCCTTATTATTGAACAATGAAGCTTTAGCACATCAGGGTATAAGGAACCAAGATTTAAAGATATCTCATTGAAGAAACAAACACGTAGCAGACAAGGAGTGAACCCTCCATTCTAGGAATTGTGTTAGGGGTCGAGGTATGTGTGGCAATTTCACCTTGATGTGAAGGCTCTTATCACAGACACCCACGAGAGCAATTTCCCTAGAATTTCATCGGTTCACACCACAAACAACAAACAAAGAAAAAGATAATGCCCATCATAGCTCCTCTAGTCACTTTTGGACATCCTTGAGTAGCATAGGAATAATATCTGTCACCAAATGATAAAAAGATAAAGACTGACCTGGACAAAATTCAACAACTATACTGACCTTGTGCCTTCATTCTCAGTTGTTTGATGTGATGGTTGATAATGTCTGATCTCAAAAAGTTGCGGACCCCATTTAAGACTGACCTGTTTGATTTCAAGTGTATCGTCTTCTGTTTAAGACAAGATAATGATCAATTTGATATGGATATGATACGATTGATAAGATAGTTTGATCAGTTGATTGTAGATGTTTGACTGGATAGTCGTATCCTTTGTTAACTTTGTGGGAAGTGTTTGCTGGATATCTGCTAGGGTATTTGTTTCTCACAAGACATTTTATTGCAAGTTTTTCTGATTGATTGATTTTTTGATTTTTAGTTCTTTTCCAAGAGTTTTTTCGATGTTTTTGGATTATGTAAATCGATATTTGAATGTTTTTGGTTGATTTTTTCAGGATCGTATTTGAATGTTTTTGGTTGATTTTTTCAGGACTTTTTGTAGATGTTTTTGATTGATTTTTTCAGGATCCTATTTGAATGTTTTTGGGATTTTATGGTTCAAGACATTATATGAATGATTTTGGTATAATTTAAGTTTTCATTGTTTTTGGATTTTGAGTTTTTCACTGTTTTTGGGTTTTTTCAGGACTTTATCTAATTTTTAGGATTTTTTCAGGACTTTATCTGATTTTTAGTATTTTTTCAGGACTTTATCTGATTTTTATTATTTTTTTAGGACTTTATCTGATTTTTAGGATTTTTTCAGTTATGCCCCTAGTATGCAGACCTGTATGACATGATGATCTGCAGAATGTATGTGAAGACAAATGAATTTTTGACATGACCTATGTGAATGCAATATGTAGGATGAAAATGCATTTCCTATTCGAACAAGGTTGATTGTGTTTGTTGTTGCATTTGTGATACACCAATTGAAACTGGAGGTGCAAAACATTTCATAGATAAGCGGTCAATCAATCTCTAAGGCCCTTCGGAACTTTCATCTCAACACACTTAGTGACTAGGATTTACAAATGGAAATGCAGAAAACTTCCCCATTGGTTCTTGAAACTTTGATCTTCTTTTGCCCATGTGTGTGCAAATGCGTTAATTCCCGCTCTTATGTTCACTAAAGATCCTTTCCATCCTATATGACTAGATACATGATTTTTCTAACTTCAAAAGCATCCCGAATAGAGCCTCGCTGTCAGCAAGCCTTGAGAGCTCCGATGAGGTTATAGACTGTAATTTTTCAAATATTGCTCCATTGCCATTAGGTGTTCATAGCCCTGATGGAGTTATTTGCATGTTCCCATAGTCAAGCTTTTTATCGCATTTGTATACATGATATTTCAGTTATATATCATTGCTCTATTTGCCTTTAGATGGATATTTGGCATAACTCTTTTTCTCTTTTTTTTTTTTTTCTCTTCTTGCCTTGACTTGTAAGTAATGAAACCTACTTGGGTGTGACAATTACAGCGGCACTGAAGTAGAATTTTACACTTTTCACTAGTCATATGATCAACTAGGTGTCTACAATGAATTAGAGATCTTCTTAATGTGTGAGATATAGCAATTGATAGATTGTGGGTTAACAAGTCTCAAATAGTGAAATTGCTACCCAACCATAAGTAAAGCATTGTCACAGGGTAATGTTGAGAATTAATGACCTTAGAACCTCAAAGACTTCATGTCTGAATATCTAAGAAAGGAGATGACCCTTGTTTTCCTTAGATGCAAACAGATGATAAACTCGAACATTTGCCTTGTTTTATTGATGCTTCTATATGAAAATGTGGAAAGTTTAAGTATGCGATGTATCTAAAAAAGAAACTACATGTAATGCTATGTTTTAAATGATATGATATGCAATGCGGAAAATAAAACCTAAACTAAACAACCCTTAGGTATAATATCGCTTAAGGTGCACGTTGTTCATAGGGTCAAAGATTGGATCTCCCTCCATGGTAGCCAAATTATAGGCTCCATTGCCTATGACCCTTGTTATAATGAAAGGACCTAGCCAGTTAGGTTCGAATTTCTCTGGCCTTTCTTGTTCCACTAGGTTCCTTTGATTCTCTTTAAGTACTAGATATCCCACTTGAAAATTTCGTGGGCGGACCCGTTTATTATAACTTTGTCTCAGTCTATTTTGATATCCTTGTAGATGGTTAAATGTTGTTTGTCTTTTTTCATCAAGGGTTTCGAGTTCTTGTAACCTTGCTACCCTGTAGTCTTCCTCTGATATGATGTTCTGTAAGGAGACTCTTAGAGATGGTATTTCTATTTCAAGGGGGAGTATCGCTTCTCTCCCATAGACCAAGGAATATGGTGTTGCTCCTGTAGGTGTGTGTACTCTTGTTCTGTAGGTCCAAAGAGCGGGATTTAACTGGAGATGCCAGTCCAGTCCTGTGTTAGTGACTACTTTCTTAAGAATTTTCAATATTATTTTATTTGTAGCCTCTGCTTGCCCATTACTTTGTGGATAATATGGCGTGGAAAATCTTTGTTGTATGTGGAATTTGTCACACAACTCTTTCACTTCTTGGTTTTTAAATGGATGCTCGTTATCTGTAACAAAGCACATTGGAATTCCATATCTACATATAATGTAGTTGAGCATGAATTTTGCTATCTGCTTTCCAGTGGTTTATGTTAAAGGAATCACCTCAACCCACTTAGTAAAGTATTCAGTGGCTGTCAAGATAAACTTGTGCCCATTAGAAGAAGTAGGGTTGATTTTACCCACTAGGTCTAATCCCCATTGTGAAAATGGCCACAGTGATGTGATGGGTTGAAGATATTGTGCTGGTGCATGAATAAGGTCTCCATGCATTTGGCATTGTTTACACTTCTGTACATACTTGTAAGCATCTTTTTCCATTGTTGGCTAGTAATACCCTATTCTCAACAATTTATTTGACAATGGTGGACCGCTTTGGTGAGCCCCACAGATTCCATCATGGACTTCTTTTAAAGCAAGGTGTGCTTCATTCTCATCTAGACATCGAAGAAGAGTTCCATCGAAACCCTTTCTATACAAAGTATCATCTATAATGGTGTATCTAGATGCCTAACGAATAAAGGTCTTCTTTTGATTTCTGGATAGATCCGGTGACATGTATCGAGTATGTAAATATGTGTATATTTCATTGTACCAAGGTGATTCTGGACCCAGAATTGCACATACATATTATGATAGGGGAGTCTCATATGCAGGTAGCATCATCTGTTCTATGATGAACTCAAACTGAGTTTTGTTAGCAGGCATATTCAGAAGAGATCCTATGGTTGCCATTGCATTTGCTGCCTTGTTTTGTATTCTTGGGATTTGTTCGAAGGTAATTTTGCTGAAGTGCTCCTTGTAATCTTCGACCAACTTCTTATAAGGCATGAGTTTGTCATCCTTCGTGTTGTAATCATCATTTACCTAGTTTACAATCAACTGCGAATCACCATAGTCCTGTAACTCTTGTATTTTCCATTGTACAACTGTACGAAGCCCTATGAGGAGAGCTTCATATTCAGCCATATTGTTGGTGCATGGGAAATTGATCCTAAATGACTTAGGTATAAGATCCCATTGAGGAGTAATGAAGAGAATGCCCGCTCCAGATCCATGATTTGTATATGACCCATCAAAGTATAATTTCCACATTACTGAGGCAGTTAATGTAAACATGGATTCGTCTGGAAAGTCTATCAGCAATAGATGACTGTCCTATATAGGAGCCTTTTCTAATTGATCTGCTATGATTTGTCCTTTGATGGGTTTTCTGTCTGTGTATTCTATATCAAACTTGCTCAAGATCATAACCCACTTAGCCAATCGCCCGGTCAATGTTGCTCTGCTCAATAGATACTTGAGTGGGTCAAAACGTGCAATGAGTTGTACCTTATGACTCAACATGTAATGTTTGAGATTTTTTGATGCAAAGATTATTGCTAAGCATTCTCGCTCTATGCGGGTATAATTAAGCTCATAGCCGATCATAGTCCTACTTATATAGTAAATGGCTCTTTCTTTTCCATTTTTGTCATGCTGTGCCAATAGAACTCCTAGAGTTGAGTTCGCTGCTGATATGTATAACAATAGAGGTTGTCCTGGAGTATGAGATATTAACACTGGTGTGTTCAAAAGATAATCTTTCAGAGCTTGGAAAGCTTCCTAGCATTGTTTTGTCCATTTAAAAGTAACTCCTTTCCTGAGTAAATGCTGGAATGGATGACACTTATCTGCCAACTATGCTATGAATCTCCTTATGGATTGAAATCTTCCTTGTAACCCTCTGAGTTGTTTAAGTGTTGACGGAGGTTTCATATCAATGATTGCCTTGACCTTTGCAGGGTCTATTTCAATTCCTCTGTTTGATACTATAAATCCTAACAGTTTACCTACTATTACGCCAAACACACATTTCTTCGGGTTTAATCTGACATTATACTGTTCCAACTGATCAAATATCTGTGTAAGAACTGCAAGGTGACTTTCTCTGGTTTTTGATTTAGCCAATATGTCATCCACGCAATCTTCTATTATGTTATGGATCATGTCATGAAACAACGTTGCATTGGCTCTTTGGTATGTTGCTCCGACGTTTTTAAGACCAAATGGCATCACATTCCAGCAGTATGTTCCCCATGGGAATGTAAAGGCCATTTTATGTTGATCTTCTGGTGCAATTTTAATCTGGTTGTATCCTGAAAAACCATCCATTAAGGATAGCATCTCATTTCCAGCTGTTAGGTCAACTATCATGTCGATATTGGGTAGCGGGAAGTCATCCTTAGGACAAGCTTTATTTAGATCTCAAAAATCAGTACAGATTCTTATGCCTCCCATGGGCTTAGTCATAGGTACCAGGTTGGATATCCATTCTGCGTAGTCAATAGGTCTAATAAAACCTACATCCAACAACTTTTGTAGTTCTATTTTAACTAGTAATGCGATACTTGGATGCATTTTTCTCAATTTTTGCTTGTAAGGTTTAACTCCTGGTATCAATGGTAAGTGATGTAACACTAATTCAGAGTCTAAGCCTGACATGTCTGAATAGGACCAAGCAAAGTTGATAGGTCGTTGCTTGAAAAAATGAATGAATCTGTCTTTTTCTTCTTTGCTCAGTGATTTTGCCAGATGGATGTTATGTACAACCTCCCCTTCTGCTATGTTTACTTCTTCTGTTTCCTCTGTAAGTAATGTTGTACTTTCTCTTTCCATAGGAAGATTACCCAAGTCACTTTTGTCATTATGGGTTGTTTGATCTTTATCTTCTATTGGAGAAGTACTTTCTTCTCTAAAGTATGCCATTCTATTTAGGTCTATAATAAACCCTACTTTATGATCACCTTGCGGAAATCCCTCTCTGACTCCTAGAAATTCTGAAATTGCTTCATCATTTTCAAACCAATCCAGCGTTGGTTTTCCTTCTTGCCCCCAATCAATCAAGTGTGAATGTTAGGGGTAAATCATTACTCCCTTCTTTAGTAGACTCGAATAACATGAAGACTTGATTGTTTGACTGGATTTGTGTATCTTCATCCTGTATAAGCCTTATTTGATTCCTTAATATTACACTTTCTGGTGGGCTAGAATCATGGAGTGATAAGAATTTGTAATCATGAGAGTCTGTCTCACTTTCAATATATGTGTCATCATATGAGTTATCATCACTTATTTCTTCTTGTTCCTATCCTTGATTCTGTTGTAGATTGACTGGTCTTCTTTGCACATTAGTGACCCTTCTTAAGCCTGGTATAAGCCTTTGCAATCTTTCTTCATTTGTTTCGTTAGGTTGAGCCTGAGTTGCTTCTCGTGGTAGAAGTAGCAATAATAACGATGGGTGGGATTTAGGTGGTGGGGGTAATCCTGCATGTTTTGCCACATTAGCCTATACTGTTGTGTCAATAACTGCATCATTTTGTAACTCAGTGGTAGGTTATTGCAAGAGTTGTCTAATGTCTTCCCCATTTGATTCTGCACTTGGTGATGTATGTACCTGATGAATCATTTGAGATGAAGATGGAAGCGCCTATGTGGACAAATTCCTGTGTGATATGTAATCTGTTGTTTTGCTTGGTTGATTTAGTATATCAAGAGTATGCTGGCTTGCTTCGGTAATATGTTGTACATGCTTGTATCCCAATCCTTGATTCCCTGGATTATCATTAGGAACAATAGGTTCTAGTCTTCCTTGTTTCTGTAACACCAAACTTGTGGTACCATCATATCCATGTCTTTGGGGTATTTTGAATCCATTGCCATACTGATCTGTGTGTATTCTGGATATTTTCATATGATCTTCTTCTCTATATATCCAATGGTTAACATCTTCGTTCAGGGATTCTTCTTGTAAGTCACCCCATCCAATGAAAGAGCATGAATCTGTGTATTTGACAATTTCTTTTCCTTTGTCTCGCTTTTGCACTGTAGTGTGAGGTTTCCCAAAGGACTTAGGAGAAAGAGAAAATTGTTTCCCACTTAAAGTATTTGCAATAGAGTATTCTCCACAACCCATATCCCTTATTTGTAAGGAGGATGTTGTAGGCATATCTTTTTTTGTTTATGTGATCTTTAATGTTTCCAGGTGTGTAGTGAGAGGTGCGGCCTTATTGATAGGTACCTGATTATCGACACTGTCTTTTAGATAATGGCAATGTTGGAATGGATTTGGATCACCCTTTATGGTGATTTCAATACCATTGTATGGGAATTTGACACATTGATGGAACGTGGATGGTACTGCTTGCATGGTGTGGATCCATGGGCGGCCCTGTTATATCCGAGCTCTCTGTCCAAGACTTGAAAAGCGACCTCTGTTGTTATTGGTCCTACTTGTACAGGTAATGTTACAATGCCTTTAGATGGATGTTCTTCGTCATCGTAAGCCTTGATATTTATCCTTTTGGAAGAATCAATGTGAAGTTCAGAATATCCCAGTGCTTTGACCAGCTTTAAAGTACAAATGTTGAGACCAACTCCCCCATCTATAAGTACTCTTCTGATTCTTTTCTTATGAATGTAAGCTTCCAGATGTAGTGGGTCATTATGAAGCAATTTATCACTAGGAATATCTTGTTCTGTGAATGCAATACGTGTGCCTTGTGTCAGATTTCCTACCATAGACTGGAAGGCATTTTCATCTATATCTCTGTCCACTACTGAATCTTGAAGTGCTTTGTCTAGTATAGCTCTATGATTGGGTGAAATACGCAATAGTTCGAATAATGATATCTATGCTGGAGTTTTCTTAAGTTGCTCAACTACATTGTAAGTCCCTACTGCTGGTGGTTGATTTTGTGGCATCCCTTGTAAATTTACCTTTGACCTACGAGTAACCACTGCACAATCTCTGTCTCTGGGAGTAATTGTGATTGTAGCAATTGTATCATTTGTATCATAGGCTATTTTATCAAGATTTATGTTAAATCCCTCTTCATAGTCTTGATGTGTATGTTTGACATCCATAATATGTTCTATGAGTTCATCTTCAAACCAACCTGAGTGAGATGGTTGATCATGTCCCCAGTCTCTAAGACAAAGATTTGTATCATCATCGTACTTTGGTGCTTCAGATATCATGCAAATTTGGTTATAATCTCTATGAATGTCTTGATATTTGTCCTCTTGATTAGGTGTTTCTTGTGAATCATTGTTTGTTGTATCTCCTGAGCTAATGGCATGAATAGTGTAGCTGTATGAGACCTTTGTGTAGTTAGCCGTATTGTCTTGGGTACCTAATGTGGTAGCTTTTCCCTTGTCATGCTTAACAAAAGGATCCTTAAAAATCGTATGATTTGTGTTTGCTGAGGTCTTATTGGTATCAATTGTGATGTCCCCTTGGTCTATCATATCTTGGACCAAGTTTTTCAATTTGTAGCAACTTTCTATTTTGTGACCTTTAGTCCTATGATAATTGCATAAATCATTATCATTCCACCATGTGGGTTTGAAAGGACCTAGTTCATACACTCTTACTTCAGGTAAAGTGATCATGTTTGTCTGTATTAACTTTTTGAGCCCTGACTCAATTGGTTCTCCTAAAGGTGTATAATTTCTTCTTGGAGCGTTTACCCTGGGGTATCTTGTGTTCGTGTTTTGCATAGCATTTACATTTGCTGATGTTGTGTTATTCCCTGTACGTGGATTTGTTGACTAACTTGTTCCCAAAGATAAAACGGGTTGAGTTCTATTTATCATTCTAGCGTCTACAATACCATCATTGGTCACATTTTTGTTTTTCGACCAAAACTTAGATTTGTCATTGTTGTTGGTGTTGCCATACTTAATAAGACTTTGTTCTACTAATCCCTTCTCACATTTGAGAGCCTTTTCTATGATTTGTTTGAATGTGGTTAGACATTGCATTGTATCAGATATTTAATCTTAGGAATCAAATTTTTTGTAAACATATCCACTAGCTCTGTTTCTGGGATAATTGTCTTGCACCTCCTATAGAGAGCCCTCCATCATTGTATGAAGGATGCAAATGTTTCATTCTCGTATTGTTTAGTGGCACATAAGTCCATCAAAGTAACTGGGGTGTCAATGTTGTGCGAGAAGTTTGCAATAAATTATTCAGCTAATTCTCCCCATGATGTGATGGTTGGTGGTAAATGTGAAAACCATTCTAAAGCCGGACCTCCCAGACTTTTAGGAAATAGTCTCATTAGATAAGTATCTTCTGAGGCAACTTCTATACATGCCGTAAAAAATACTCTGATATGATCTCTAGGATCACCCTTCCCTCGATATCTATCAAATTTGGGCGTTTCAAAATGTTGTGGGAAAGGTGGCATGTATAATGTGTGATCGAATGGATAAGGACGTAGGTTCTGCATTGTGTAGCTCTTTTTATCGTTACCAGTTTGCATGGTTGTCATTTGTTGTTGCAAACTCTATATTTGTTGTGTCAGAATATCTGTTTGTGTCAAAGGTATACCTTGTGTTTGTGTATGTCCCACAAAAGGATTCGTGGTTGCATAACTAGGAGGTTGTTGGAAGGTACCAAGATTATAACCTTGTGTGTTGTGGGTTCCACTAGGTACTATGAAATAGCTGATATGCGAACCCATGTTTGGTTGAGTTGTATTTGTTGTATTGGCAATACCTAGATTTGCATTTTGTTGACTATATGTGGATCCCATAGAATAGGAAACTGGAGGTTGGGTTGCACTTGTTGCTTGTGTTTGAATAGGTGTGGAGACACTTGATATTATCGGTATGCTCTGTGATGGTATACTAGCATTAATCGCTGGGGATGACACACTTGTTTGAAAGTTTGCATTTGTGTTGACATTTATTTGGATAGGTACGTTTTGAGGAAAACTAGAGGTCATTGCTTGTATTTGTGTCAAGGGTGGTGTTTGACTGTTATCTTGACCTAAAGTTTTTCCTGGTAGTAAAATCTTTGTGACATCAAAATCCTCAGGTAGTTTTGCCCCATTTTGTATTAAGAGCGAAAGATACTTGTCCCTATCGCTATGTATAAGTGCATCTAGGATCATGAGGACATGTGGGTCTTGCTGTGCAGACTCAATTTCTTCCTTTGTCAAATGCTGTTGTAATTCGTTTATGGTGAACATTGTCTGTGTACCTGAGTTTTGACCTGTTGACATGTCTATATTCCAAGTAGGGTTTATAGACTGTGTGTTGTTCGGGTCCATTATTCCTTTTGCTTTCTGCGACCTTGTGACGGGCATCTAAAATTGCCTATATGAAGGTGGTTCTATGCAAGACGATGGCCTAACACTAGACTGTAGACGTAAATATGAGGTATGCAAGACTATACTAGACTCTATTGAGGATTTTGATGTGAGACCTTTTTAGCATTTCTAGATTTCTCTAATGCAAGTCTTTCCATTTGTTGACAAAGTTGTTCAGCCTCAATCTCTCTATCAATTATACAGGAAATCCTAGACTCAATGTTAATCTCGTGTATGACTCTTATATATTGAGGTGTGCTTCTTCTTAAATCCCAAGCTAAGTTAGCTAGACCATCAATGATTTCTCATTGACCGCCATTTGGAACTAGATTAGGTTACTCGAAGGGGAGCAAACCATCACCTGGGAGACCCATGAAGGCACATGCTATGAACCTATAACTGACAATGGACTCAGACATATATGAGTTCTAGATGAAGACGTATATGATAATGTAACTAATATGGATGATAATGCAAAAAAGACTTAGGATGATAATGAGGACGTAAGTGGGACTATGCAAAAGATGTAGGACGATAATGAGGACGTAATTTAGGACTATGCAAAAGATGATGTAAAAGACAGTGTAAAAGATTGCCTAGGGTCACAATTATGTAAGGACTTTTGAGAATTGGTTTCAAAATGGACTTTGTTTTCTGTAACTTCATGTGTAGGACAATGTTTTGTAGTTTTCCAAATCTGAAAACAATTGCTGGTAGGTATGTATAGCTGACTGACTCAATTTTCATACAATCTCAGAAAATTTAGAGATACGTGGGATAGGGCCTGAAATAGCCCAAGGGACTGACTCAATACTAGTCTAGCACAATGATACATAAAAAAGAAAGGAATACAATCTTAGGCTAGATAGTGGACACCATTCAATGAGGCCCTTACCAAATAATGAGACAAAATGAATAGATAGAGAGTCTGGCAGCACTGGCTCCACTCCACGACACACACTTCTCGGGCATGCCAGTCTCTCTTACCCCGAAGATCCAAGGATATTTTAGCTAAGGGATTCCTATATCATAGTGTAAGGTACATGAAAGGTATCTATGGGGTACAATCTGCACTCCCGGAACCACTGAATGTAGGATTTTTGGCAACTAAATTGGTTCTTAGTATTAGGTTTCGAGGGGTCCCGATCCAAAGACAGATTCTCAGAGGAAGCCACTTAAGGCTTTAGTTGAGCTTATCGGTGTAGGGAAGGCCCCGACATACGTCAAATTCACTCAACACTCTAGCCGCCTGACCAGTATATTTATATAGCGGCTCGAAAAACCCGCTCGAGAGAACACTGGGAGAGATGATATCCCCAACGCATCCCAATTCAAAGTACCTCTGTGGGGTGATGAAATCCCCAGTCAAAGATACCCCTCACTACGTAGAACAAAATAAAATTTGGATGTCATTGTCACCTTCCTTCTTTCTCCCAAGAGCCTGATGGCGGGTAGAAAGTCAATTAGTGCAACAGTCGGTCCACCCCAGAAACAATAAAAGTTCTTTTCCCTTAAGAAAATAAAAAAATGATTTAATCTAATGCAGCCTAATTCATGTTCATTTTATAGCCCAAATTTAGGTGTTAGATACGCATGTGCATGTCAATTTTAAACACCAAATCCAAGTATGAAGGCATATATATCCATTTTAACCATTTGTTGATTTTTAAGCACCAAAAACCAAGTGTGAGATACACGCATGTCAATTTTAGCCCATTTTCATTTTAAACACCAACAACGAAGTGTGAGATTATGCATGCATGTCTTTTTTAACTGTTGTTGATTTTAAGCACTAAAAAATTGAAGTGTGAGATTATCCATGCATGTCCATTTTAACTGTTGTTGATTTTAAGCACTAAACATTGAAGTGTGAGATTATGCATGCAAAATTACTAATCTAATCCTCTCTGCGAAACCGCCACAGGCTGTAAACAGAAGATTAATAATAAAATTAAACCAATAAAAAACAAAAACTCAAAACTTGACGGAGGTGATTGCGTAATACTACCTGAGCGATTGCGTGATACTTACTGACCGAATGCGTAAATCTGACAAACCGAATGCGTAAATTTGACAGACCAAATGCGTGACAGTATCTGGTCAATTGCGTAGCACTAACAGGTCGATTGCATGACATAATGCAGACAACAACAAAAAAAAGTTAGAAAAATACAAGAAAACTAAACCCAATCAGGAACCTACGAAACCAATTGTGAAGCCCTAGCCAAATCCCTCATCATCCATTCAATATTGATTAGATCATATTTAACTGTATAAGAAAGAACTAGGCTATTATATCTGTCTAAGGCCAGTTGTTCTTCCGAATCCTGTATCAATTTTTTTGCCTGAAGAACTTTTTGATATTGTTTGGCTTCTCTCCTTTGTTGTTTCGTCCTTCTTGCACTTGAAATCTTGAACTGAACTTTTCTTGCCATAAATAGTGTTAATCAAATTATGAAATAAAAAGCAATTTGATATCGGATTAACCAATTTTAAGATAAAATTAAACATAACAGATAATAGATGGAAGAAAAAATTAAATAGCAAAGCTTCCTATGAATGCGTGATCGCAAAAGGGCGATTGCGTGATCTAGACAGGGCGATTGCGTGACCCTGTCTGAATGAATGCGTGACCCCGAAGGGTCGAACGCATGATCCCGTCCATGCGATTGCGTGACAATGTAAGCACGATTGCGTGATGGAAAATATTTTCTCAAAATTCGTGCAACCTGCAAAGAAAATGAAAAATCTGCACAATCTGCAAAAATAACACAGAACACAAAAAAGGTTAAATTGTTGTTAGTTCACGTCGGGTTCACCAAAATGTGGGATGCAAAATTCATCTTCTATATTAACAAAGTAATCAATTAAAAACAAGGGAAATCACGAATCCCTATCCTAATCAGAATTTAACAAACAATACAATGGAATAACGCAATTGAGAAATAGGAATTATAAATGAAATCAATAAAAACTCCATATTCTGTGACTACGTAGAACTTCCATTGCTCTTCCTTTTCGTGGTATGATGGCTCTCATATATTGCGCTGGTAACCTGCAAGTGACACAAAGATTCAAAGTTCGTGATTGTTGAAAATGGAGATTGGATGTTCAATTTATAGAAAACTGGATGAGATTGATTGAAAGGTGGAACAAATTGATCAAGAGGTGGAACTCAGGTGAGCTCAAATGAAAATTGATAGTTGAACTGCTGACTTGGAGGAGTGAAACTCAATAGATTGAATAGATTAATTGAGTCAACTGATTGATGAAAGAGTTGACTGAAGGAAGAAAAAGAATGATTGGAGGAAATAAAGAGGATGACACAGAAAGCTTAATTTAGAAAAAGCTAACTGAAAGATGGAAATAGAAGTTGAAGAGATAAATGATTTAATTAATTAATTGATTGAATTAATTAATTTAGCATGTGCTTGCATTTAGATTTAGATTTTCAATTTAATCTTTACATGAGATATTATTCAAATAATTGAATTTATTAATTCAATTTAGCATTTGAATATATTTAGAACTTGACTTTGATTTTCAATTTGATTTTTGAAATCATGCACATGTAATTGAATTTGGAAGAAATTAGAAGAAATAATTAAATGAAATTAGAATTTGGGGATTTGGAATTGAAGAATTAATTAGTTAATTAAATAATTTAAAGAAACTATTTAATTATTTTGAAATGGAAGAATTAATGAAATTAAAAGAAATAATTAGTTAATTAAATAATTTAAAGAAACTATTTAATTATTTAGAAATGGAATTTAATTAAATAATAAAGACTATTTAATTTAAATGATTAAATCATAATTAATTAAATAATAAATATTTAATTAATATTTAGAAAAGGGTTGAATGATTAGATGATTAGAGATAGAAATTGAAAATATAATTAATTTATTTAAATAATATAGATTATTTAAATTGGGGAATTAATCAGAATTAATTAAATAATGAATATTTAATTAACATTAGAAATTAATTAAAATGATTAATGATGATAGAATAGGAAATAGAATAATTAGTAAAATGACGAGGAAATATGAAATTAGAAGAATAAAATTAATTGACTTAATTAAATAATTAAATAATTATTTAATCAATTAGACGAATAATTAGTACATGATCAATGCGACATTTTTAGGTGTCTACAATTGGTATTATAATCATTAAACAATATAAGTGGATTTTGTATGCATTATGTGTATGGACAACAATAGTATAGTTGTCATCATAGTAGTTCGAGTTTATATGCCGTTTAAGTGTTGCATCTTGTTTGAGGACAACAATCAAAACATTATATTTATGGTAGTAGTAGCTCATCCTTAGCATATAAGGAGCAAGTATCTTGTAGCATGTAAGCATGTTGATTTGTAGGATTGATGGTTTGGACTTCTAGATGGAGCTAGTGTATAAAAGTTTTACTTCATCTTTTAGTTAGGTAGTTGCTAAGCATTGTGGATAGTAGAATGCGTTAGAGGTCGCAGGGCAACCTATATAACATACCTTTGTGTGGTGGCATTATGTTAGCTAGATCATTAAGTGCATACATGTATTTCCATGTTGATTGTGAATCTAATGTATGGTTTGAGAATCATAAAGTTAGTGTGCAAGTTTGTGGTGGAGTCAATATACCCTCGGGAGCTATATGAGACTTGTAAACATGTTTCCGCTTGTATCAAAAACATAATTAGACATTCAATGTAAGATTCAACTAAGATGAACTAAGTGTATTAATTTTTACTCTCATTGCCTAGATAAGGTTAAATGGAAACTTATTAGTTAAACAATTTTTTTTTTACTCCATTTCTAGATTGTTAGTGTGAGTTCCCTGGGGTTGTTGGTGGGCGTATCACATGATTGTGCTCTGCATTCCTCTTCTTCATCTCTCTTTCTTCTACTTTACCACGAGTATTTGCAAAAGCTCATACTCCCGCTAAAGTGGGGGCTAAATGTAGCATCCTAAAATTGCACCCCTTTGCAATTTTTACTGTATTGGGGGCCCTCATTTTAGTGTTCTCATCCTCACGCTTTACCTGGACTCATTTATGATTGTACCATGCAATAAATGTCATATTTTCATATTCTACCTTGCATTGCACCCTTACCCTGGCCCAAATATGGGGTAGGACCAGGGTGTGATGCCTTGGTCCTCATTGGGACCATGGCGCCACACCATTGTCCTCCCTAATTGGGGCCCAATTTAAACCCCTTGACCCATCTCAAATTTGAGCAAGAAATCTTGCTTCATGTTGGCCTATGTCAGCAAATTAATATGCTTGACGACATGCAAGTATATAAGTGGTGTGACCAAATCACACATCGCCCCATCGCAAATGGGGACCCCCACTTTTTTAAAGCATATTTGTTGTAGAATAGGTGTCTTAGTTTAACATAGTTTAGATCTATAGTCTCTCTTAAAATAAAAAATACAAAAAAAAAATAAAAAAACAAAAAAACAAAACAAAACAAAAAAAAAACAAAAAAAAAAATTCGAAAAAAAAAAAATTGAGAATCATAAAATTTTGGCTAAGGCATTGGAAAATAAGTAGTGCCTTTCAGTAGCACTACTACTTTTCAGCAATGCCACTGCTACTTTTAAGCAGTGTTGTTCAGTAGTACTACTGCTTTTCAGCAGTGTCACTATTGCTTAGCAGCAGTGCCTTTCAATAGCACTACTACTTTTAAGCGGTGCCACTATTGCTTTTAAGCAGTGCCACCTCCTGTCACTGCTGCTTTTAAGTAGTGTTTTTTTTTGTCATTACTGCTTTTAAGCAATGCTCATTAATATGGTGGTGAATGGGAAACAAGAGCACATACAATTCAAATGCTTGGGTAATGGAGTTTTCCACGATGCAACTTTATGCAAATTTTCAAATTCGAAGATCACAAAGCAAGTGTGAAGCATTCAATTAAATGGTTTGAAGTTCGATATAAAGTTGCAAATGGGTGATTGTGATATATTTAATGAAGAAAGCTTGCCTTTGATAGATAATTGCAAGGTAACCATAATTGGATGACTTAGAGCAAAACTCGATGCAAACGATCAACTAAGAAATATTCAATGAATGAGGTGAGTACATCAATCAATTAAGGTGGCAATTCAACTTAGAAATTTTAAAAGGCATCATGATTTGATCAAATGACATTATATGGAAGTGCCTAGGGATTTTGAAGAAAAAACAATTTGACATTGAAATAGGGTGGTCCAATTGTTTCAAATGCATTAAATAAAATTCGAATGACTTGTGATGAGGTACCGATGCCTTTTATTTTCCAAATTGATCAATTTGTTAAAACGATTTACTCTTTCTCTTTGATATTAGATTGCATACAACAACGATTGGTGATTTTGATCAAATTTGGATCATCTTGAGGCAGCAACTCACCAAAAATGGTTAAAGCTGCAACAGTTTCGGAACTGATTCGGTTGAGTTTACCAAAATACAGATAGAGGGATTAGAACCCCTCACCTCTGCTCTCCTATTTTCACTCTCCTCCGCTAGGCTATGCGGATTCTTTGGATATATTTGGAGGCCGCTTCTATTTAAAGACTGTTAAATGCCCTATAAAATATTATGGAGGGCTGGTGGTTTGAATCGGTGACCCCATATTTATGGGCTACCACTCCCTACCGCTATACCATGCGGTTGTTTCGGGATAAGACTCAGCGGTTTAGAGTTTTGTGGAAAGTGGCGGTGATCTGAAATAAAAGGGTCCCTAAAATTAACATTAAACTATATTCAAGCCAACCTAAAAAATATATTGTTAAAGCTCGAACTATATGAGCCATGTATTTTAATGGGTTGGGATTTTAAAAAGATTAAATGGTATTTTAAGTGTTTGTTTTAGAGATATAGTTTAAAATTGGGGGATATGGAAATATTATTGTTTTAACCCCATTTTAGAATGTAAAATAGTATTTAAAGGGGGGAGAGAGTTGAACATTGTAGAATCGGTGCGAGAATTTCTTTTGTGTGTTTGATAGTGAATAGTTCATCTTTGTGCATTGGGAGCTTGAATTCAAGCTTGTTGCACGTGGGAGAAGGACTTTGTAATTCATTATCGTCCAAGGAGACATAAGGAGTCTTTGTAACCATTGAGGTGCTTTGTAACCAATTTCTGGAGCTGAATCAAGGATCGGTCACTCCATTGGAGGGACCCGGAGACGTAGCCAATTGGCGAACTCCGTTATCAACTTGTGTTTTGTCTTCTCTCTTCTTTCTCTCTTTTGTTCAATCTATCATTATTTGATCATTATGTTTATTTAAACAATTTGATTATAATTTTAAGACCTTCATTTAATCGTTGCAAAAGTTAACATCTCACGTGCAACAGTCATAGATCCTAACATCAGATCAAGTGGTATCAGAGCTTGTTTGACTAGTGTTTGCAGAGGTGGATGTTAACACAATCTAAGAGCTAGCGTGGTGAAGGCACACTTGCAGAGTATAATCCTGAGATTGGTAAACAAAAGACTTTTCCATTGAAGATGTCAGAAATTGCAACTGAACAAGAATACCCAAAGCTCAGTGAAAGAGACTTTCGGAAAACTTTTTTTGAAATGAAGGCTATGGTAGAAGTGCTCTACAAAGAGAGGCAAGAATGGATGAAGCATGAAAAAGGAGATTCATCGAAGAACCATGGAGATCGAGAGGACAAAGGGAAGTGATCGGGAGGTGGTGATTTGCCACCAAAAACTCCTCCATCTCCTTCTCCTCCTTCTTCCCCTTCTTCTTCTTCTTCTACTTCTGTTAATCCTTTCAAGAGCACATCTAAGCCTATAATTAAATTGGATGTAAAATTTGAATTACCTAAGTATTGTGGGGAGTTAGATGCTGAAAAGTTAGATGATTGGGTCCAACAGGTAGAGGTGTATTGTAGGATTCAAGGCCTAGTAGAAGATGCCTCTAGGATCCAGTTAGCCACTCTCCGGTTGGGAGGAACAACTCTCACCTGGTGGGAGAGTAGGTCTAGAGCAGAAAGTGCTCGCCATGGTAATGTCGGTATGACTTGGATGGAATTTGTTGCTGCTCTCAAGAAGCAGTTCTACCCTTTAGGACATATGCAACAATTGACAATGAATTGGCAAACCTTTAGGCAAGCTAAGGGTCAGTCTGTCCAAGATTACACCCATGAGTTTAGAAAACGGTCTATTGCTTTGAATGTGCCATTGTATACTCAAGATACACTGCTTAAGTACATAGGTGGTTTGCATTCTTACTAAGACATTCTATTTTGATGTTGAATCCTAGTAATTTGGATGAAGTTAGTGTTCAAGCCACACATCTAGAGTCCAGGGGTAAGAATTTTGACAATGATAATTTTGTACAAAAGTCATCTAAGGTTGCAGAAACAAAAAGAGAAAAGAAGAAAACTACTATTAAGAAAGAGTTCACATGTTCGCACTGTGACAAGAAAGGTCATGATGAAGAACATTGTTGGCAGTTGCATCCAGAATTGAAACCTAAGTGGGCTCAGAAACAAAAAGGTAAGAAGAAGGCCGCAAATGTTGCCATCGATCTTGGTTCAGATTCTGAGGATGAATCTAAGGTTTCTGCGATGGGTTTGAAAGGTAAAGCTCCCATTGCTTGTGCTTCTACTTCTCGAGTTGATAGTGTTCCTGAAGATCCAAAGAGAAATGAACTTTTTCATGTAAGGGTTATCGCTAAGAATGTGAAAATTGATGCACTCATAGATAGTGGTTCTCAAGTTAACTTGATTTCTGAAAGTGTTGTCAAAAACTTGGGATTGAAAACCACACCGCATAAGAGACCCTATCCACTAGGTTGGATTTGTGAGAATGGTAAGTTGCAAATAACAAGGCAATGCACCTTACAATTCATGATCACAAGCAAGTTTGTGGATGAGGTACAATTCGATGTGGTTCCATTGGATATCTGTGGAATAGTGCTCGAAAGCCCTTATCTATTTGATCGAAAGGCTATTTTCTATCGAGAGAAGAATCATTATCATTTGTTAAAAGATGGCTTGCAGTATATTGTGCATTCTCACAGATCTAAGACTGATCGTTCTTTTGCGAATATAGGACAATTAAAGAGGGTGATTAATGTGAGTAAGGATTTGACTCTCATGTCTGTCAGTTTAGGTGTTTCGAGGCAGGATACAGAGGTGGTCAAGGCTATTGATGAACAAATGTTGCAGGATATGCCAACAAGATAGCTTGTGGAGATAGAAAATGAAAGCATAGATAATCGGGATCCTTCTGGTAAAAATGTTCTTGTGGTGAAAGACCATTATGTTGTTGATTTGTTCACTTTTGTATCTACATTGTTGCTCAGTTTGATACTAGTCAGTGGTTATTGATTAGTGGCTACAACAGTTGATGTAGAGGCATATGGGAGTGATATCATGATGTTTATAATCGACAATATTTTTGTATTCTTAATCTTGATTGTGAGTCAGGTACAAAGATGCACAGATGACACAGGACAAGTGGGGAGGCCATGCCCTCACTTAATTTCTGAATAAATGCAACTTTTGGAGGTCCAAAAGTTCTCCAGTGGGAAGGATTGATCCGGGTGGATAATTTTTATTCAGCAAAAATGGTTAAAGCTGTGACAGTTTCGGAACTGATTCGGTTGAGTTTACCAAAATACAGATAGAGGGATTAGAACCCCTCACCTCTGCTCTCCTATTTTCACTCTCCTCCGCTAGGCTATGCGGATTCTTTGGATATATTTGGAGGCCGCTTCTATTTAAAGACTGTTAAATGCCCTATAAAATATTATGGAGGGCTGGTGGTTTGAATCGGTGACCCCATATTTATGGGCTACCACTCCCTACCGCTATACCATGCGGTTGTTTCGGGATAAGACTCAGCGGTTTAGAGTTTTGTGGAAAGTGGCGGTGATCTGAAATAAAAGGGTCCCTAAAATTAACATTAAACTATATTCAAGCCAACCTAAAAAATATATTGTTAAAGCTCGAACTATATGAGCCATGTATTTTAATGGGTTGGGATTTTAAAAAGATTAAATGGTATTTTAAGTGTTTGTTTTAGAGATATAGTTTAAAATTGGGGGATATGGAAATATTATTGTTTTAACCCCATTTTAGAATGTAAAATAGTATTTAAAGGGGGGAGAGAGTTGAACATTGTAGAATCGGTGCGAGAATTTCTTTTGGGTGTTTGATAGTGAATAGTTCATCTTTGTGCATTGGGAGCTTGAATTCAAGCTTGTTGCACGTGGGAGAAGGAATTTTTAATTCATTATCGTCCAAGGAGACATAAGGAGTCTTTGTAACCATTTTCTGGAGCTGAATCAAGGATCGGTCACTCCATTGGAGGGACCCGGAGACATAGCCAATTGGCGAACTCCGTTATCAACTTGTATTTTGTCTTCTCTCTTCTTTCTCTCTTTTGTTCAATCTATCATTATTTGATCATTATGTTTATTTAAACAATTTGATTGTAATTTTAAGACCACCATTTAATCATTGCAAAAGTTAACATCTTACGTGCAACAGTTATAGATCCTAACATCAGATCACTTAGACATAACGATTTCATCTTTTGCATGCTATGACTCCATTTGGTATCGATGATTTCGACATGACAATAAGAAGATATAAGCTAATTAAGAGATGGGCAATTCATGTTGGACAACAACTACAGGCCTTCATGTGCAAGTTTGACGAGCAAATCTATCTTAAACAAAATCGAGTTAGTCCTCATGTGATTTGGAGGAAGGGCGATTCTGATTTTCTGATGGCGGTATAACAATTCTGACTTAAGGCGATCTCATGTGATATTGGACCTATGCGATTTTAATTGTGATTGGTGAAGTAATGATTTGAAACGATTATGATTTTGAAATCGATCATTACATTTAATCAATTTCAAAATGCTATTGCCTTGTATATGTCGTTCAACTTCAGCTAATTCATCATCAATGACTTTACACCTTGCGATTACATGTGAGAGACACTAGCGATTTTGTCTCAGGCTTTGTCAATTTCATCTTGACCCTTGAGCGACCTCATCAATAACATCAACGACTTGGGTTATATCGTTTCCATCACCGGCACTGACTTGGGATGCAATGCGATTCATGATTAGAGACTACATAGCAACTTCTTTCAGAGTATATTCATCGCCCCTCACAACGAATTACATCCTTGTCTTGACAGCAACTTCGATTTTGAACAACGACTTCTGAATTGGGAGATAAATGTGGATATCAAGGTGGCGGCTTTGATCATCACTTCGGTGAATAGAGCTCATCAACAGTGAATTGCCTCACAAAGGAAGACAATTTTGACAGCAAGGGCACTAAGGCGAAACCATTCAAGATAATTGAGTTCATATTCGATATGCACTAAGTAAGGTGGAGTACTTGCAAGCCACCTAATTTGCAACCATTCTTCATCACTGCGTTTGGTCAAGATATATCTGAAGTAAACAATTGTCTTTACCCAAAGGAGTGGCGAATTGGACCTCAAATGCCTACCATTCCAAGTTCTGATCTGAGATTTAGAATTACCTTATTATTCATAGGATTTGATTGAGTGGTCCTCTTGGAAACGATTTTGTGTATTTTGAAGTGATATCCGAGGTCGAGGTCACCTTATTTTTGAAGGTTTGCATATGATCAAGTGATCAACCATTTAGATATATGTATGTGATCGTAATGCAAAAATATTATCGTATGAGTTTGCTTCGGAAATTCATGAAAAATCTAAGTTAAGTTTTTCCATTTTGTGAGGAATCAGGTCTCATTTTGTGACTGGTTTGATTTTCTTTATGAGGGTTTTGATTTATCTTAAGTAATTGATTATTTATTTGCAAGCAAATCTTACATCGAAATGATATTTGAATCAATCTCGCAGGTGAAGGATGGCAACAAATGTAAATAATAATAAAAAAAGAGTTAATCAAAGTTAGAAGATCAATTTGAGCAAAGTCATCATCACATCAAGCGCTCGCGCATGTTGAGTATCAAGAAATATGTCGCATTCAATTGCACACTTGTGATGAGTTACATGAATCAATCAAGTTGAGGTGGCACCTAGTCATCATTGCATTCAATCACATTACTTCACAAGAAGGCACAAAGTTTGATGTATCTACCCTAGTTGTCACTTACTGGTTGAATTTTCTAAGGAGGACATGTGTCCCCTCAAATGTAATCATATCATTGGTCAAGCATTAAATGCTTTGTAATGGGTTCAACAAACCCTAATTAGGGTTTCTATCTTGTAATCTTGGCCATTGATCTCAAATCGATTTGAACCACTAAATTGTAATGTGAGCACTATAAAAGGCCTTGTTTCTTCATTTGTAAGGTTAATAGTCAATAGTTAATAGTTAGTAGTCAGTAGACATTAGATAGATAGCATTTTAGAGTAGAATAGAAAGAGAAGGCAAAGATTGTTGCCAAAATATTGTTGCAAAAGACATGTAAACTTCATTGAAGAAATGGTGAATTTTATTTATTGATTCAACAATTTGCATGGTCTCTATACATCTCAATTTAATTTCAAGTTAATTAGATGAATGGAAGAAATGTGTATGATCAATGGTGAAATTTGTACATCCATACTACTAACACCTTATCGATGGTAATGTGCCCTGCGTAGTCAACTCGAATCATTCAACATTATCATTTCTTCGTGAATATGCATCAACTTGTTGATGTCTATGCTTGCGGTGATGATTTGAAAATCATAAAGTACTCCTTAGAAAATTGCACTAGCCTTGTGGAGATGTTCATAGCATGTCGAAGCAAGACTTAGTTAGAGTTTCATCAAAGATCGTCCATTGCTCTTACATTCTTAGAGTTAGACTAGATCTCTCTCAACCCTTATCTTTATTCCTTTTTTTAATCAAGTTAAATCCCACGTTCTAGCATCATTCAAACATTCAGGTGTTCAACGTAGGTCCCCTCGCAAGTACAACAAATCACATTAACGTTATTGAAGCTATCTGACATGTTAAGACCTAACATAAAAGAACCTTGGAGTCATCTCAAGTGATCATTCGCAGATCTTTAGTATTTGAGAGTCTTTTTATCAAGAGAGGATAGAGTACCTTTGGTATTTTATTCTGTGTTTGATAGTGCATCAAGACACCATCAATAATAAGGAGGTTTTCCCCTCTCATTTGGGCATTAGGTGGATACAAGGGATAAGTGGGAGAACTACATTCAAGCAATAAAGCATTCAAGAATTGAAATATTCATCATCAATTATTTCTAAAGCTCTTTAAGGCTACATATTCTTCATCTATCAATTGTGGATCAATATTACATCGTTCATTTGCAAGCATGTTTGTGATTAGGGTTTTGTCATGTTTATGCCATTTTCATACAACATATGTGATTACATTCAAGGTATACCTTTCCATTATTAATTTCAAGCATTTGAAATATTTCATTCAAGGTTGATGTGAGAGTTGAGAAACACAACACCATAGGAGCCTACAGATCTTCTGCAAGTTGAATAATCTATTACAAGGAGAAGCAAGGAAGCAAAAATAACTAAAAGCAAAAACACAGAAAAATATGCTCAAAAGATGAGAGCTCAATATTCACAAAATGTGTAATGTGATAAATTATACAAAGAAAATAAAATTAACCTCTAATAGGTCAAGAAACCCTAAAATGGAAAACCTAGGCTTGCACATAATAATTAATAAAAGAATTAATTATTATGCACCTAATGTTAGCTTAAGTGTAAAAAGAGATAATAGGGAACTTAAAAAATTAAACAAATATTGTTTAATTAATCAAGTAAAGACCCGATTACTCTAACCCCCCCCCTTAAGCTACCAAAGAACAGTGGGACCATCAGGAGGAAAACCAAACTCAGTCATCAACTGTCGAAGCCATAAGATCTCTCGACTGGCGAGCATAGCAGCTCGGTACTCAGCCTCTGTAGATGATAATGTATGAGCAGTCTGTTTCTTGCAAGACCATGTGATAGGACCAGAGCCAAGATAGAAAATAAAGCCAAAAGTAGACTTCCGATCACTGACATCACCAGCCCAATCTGAGTCAGTGTAGCCAACAATGTGAGGTTCCCCTGATGTGTAGTGAATGCCATGAGAACTAGAGCCCTGAATGTACCGCAAAATGTATTTGGAAGCTTGCCAATGACTCTCATGAGGATCATGGGAGAATCGAGAGACAAGGTCAACCGCAAAGGAAAGATCAGGATGGGTGTGAGTTAGGTACAACAAACTGCCAACCAATTGCCTGTAAAGTGTAGAATCTACTGAAGGAGTGGGACAAGTAGGAATCAAAACAACCCCTGACTGAAAAGGAGTGGGAGCATGCTTGCAATCAAGCATACCAAAACGCCGAAGCATGTCAAGAGCATACTTTTGCTGGTAAATATAGATCCCATCAGAAGACTAAATCACCTAAAGACCAAGGAAATAGTGCAAAAAACCAAGGTCTGTCATCTCAAACTGGTCCATCAAGGCTCGCTGAATATGTTGAATCATAAGGATGAGCTACTTGTGATGAGGAGATCATCAACATAGAGCACAAGAATCATGATCTCACCCTCAAGAAGCTAAACATACACTGTGTGATCAAAATGACTGCATGTGAAACCAGTGGAGAGCAAGAAAGAATCCATCTTCTCATACCAATCCCGAGGGGCATGTTTCAGACCATACAATAAACGCCTAAGTCTGCAAACCAAAAATTGTCCTGCACAAATCCCTGAGGCTGCTCCATGTAGATTTCCTCCTGTAGGTCCCCATGCAAGAAGGCACTCTTCACATCCATCTGAAAAACAGGCCATCCCCGAGAAGCTGCAAGAGAGAGTACAAAGCAAATAGAGTTCATCTTGGCGACAGGGGAAAAGGTCTCGGTGTAATCAATACCCTCAACTTGTGAGAAACCCTTCACAACAAGACGTGCTTTGTACTATCAATGGAACCATCAACAACATACTTAGTGCGATACAACCAACGGCACCTAACCATCTTTTTGCCCTTAGGAAGAGGACAAAGATCCCAAGTATGATTCCTCATCAAAGAAGAATACTCCTCCTCCATAGCACAATCCCACTCAGGGTGTCATGTAGCCTCTGAAAACCTCTGAGGATCATTTGAAATGGCATGACTCAAAAGACTAGAAACCACAGTATGAGAACGGGTGTGACGAGTATATGAAGGATCACCGGCCATAGAACCTGTCGCCTCAACAGTAACGCGAGCCCACTTGGGCATCTGAGGTGGAGCAGGTGGAGGTGGGGATGGTGGATCATCAACACCATCATCAAAATCATCCTTAAAATAATCCTGAAGAGATGCAGTGGAAGGAGTAGGCAGAGGAGTAGACACTGGAGTCAGGGTATCCACTATGGAAGGCGCTCATCAAATTGAACTCCCGTCGAAACAGGACCTCTCTGGAATCAGGATCAAACAACCTGTACGCCTTAACATCCTCACAATAGCGAACAAAAATGAGGGGTCGACTCTTCCGCTCCATGGCTTTCCTCTGAGCATCAGGAATAAAAGCCCATGCCTCACTGCCAAATAAACGGAAAAAAGAAACATCAGGCTTGTCATGAGACCAAGCCTCCTCAGGAGTCATATGTCGAATAGCCTTGTGAGGCATCCAATTTTGAATATAGTTGGCACAATTGACTGCCTCAGCCCAAAAAGACAAATCCATGGACGTGGACTGAATCATACAATTCACCATCGCCCGTAAAGTTTTATTCTTGTGCTCAACGACACCATTCTGCTGAGGGGTGTAGGGAACAGTAAACTGATACTACAAACCATGCTCAGAGCAAAAATATCTTAAAGCCCGATTCACATACTCCCCCCCATTATCTGTACGTATCCGCCGAATAGAACAGCCAGACTGCTTCTCTACAAATGTCTTGAAGATTCGAAATGAATCAAAGACATCAGACTTGTACTTAAGAAAGTACACCCATGTGCGTCTGGAGAAGTCATCAATAAAAGTGAGTACATACTTGGTCCCAGAAAAAGGAGGAGTGGGAAATGACATGAGATCACTGTGAATCAACTCCAAGGGTGCCAAAGCATGAGAGTCTCTTCCCTTCGGAAAGAGATCTTTGTGATGCTTGCCAAACACACAACCATGACAAACACCATCAGTGCAGGAAATCTATGGGATCCCAAGAACAAGTGCCTGTGTACTCATTTGCTGAAGATATTTGTAATTAACATGGCCCAAGCGCTCATGCTAAAGCTTACTCACTGAATCTGCATGTGCTATAAGAGATGAACCTGCACCCGTAGAGGGCTCAAATCCATCAAATCTATACAGACGAATGTAGTATCAACACTCCCAATAGCCACAACCAAATCAGAGTCATGGAGGTCCCGAATAACAACATCATGTGGTGAGAACTCAACTGTCTTACCAGAGCCAGAATGGAAAATCTGATAAATGGACAGGAGGTTTGTCGAGATGTCAGGGACAACCAGAACATCCTGCAGAGTACCCCCATCCAAAGAGACAGAACCTGAACCCAATACTAAAAGCTAAACTGAGTCACCCACTGCAATCTGTGAAGTACCACAATAGGCAAGAGAAGTAACCAATTGCTGAGTGTGAGTCATATGATGAGAAGCACCATAATCAAGTATCCATGTGGACCCATAGGTCGAAGCTCGAGCAGTGAGAGCATGACCTTTTCCTATGGAAGGAGAAGACGCCTGAGGTGAGGAGATGTGCTGCTGCTACATGGCTTCCTCTAAAGCCTCTAAGCATTTCCAACACCTGGAAACTGGATGTCCTTCCTTGCTACAAAAACTGCAAGTGTCTCCTGATTTCTTCTTAGTCTTGAAGGAAGACTCACCAGACTGTGAAGATTTCCCATGTTTCAGAGGAAATGGTGGTTTAGAATCAGACTTAGGAGGAGGCTTGGAGGAATGGTCACTGCTAGTAGAATTCTTCTTTGGCTTCGGTTTCTTCTTTTGCTTCTCCTTAGAGGACTGAGCAACCAATGCTTTGTTCTTGGATCCTGAGAGCATATCCAGCTAAGAAAGATGAGACTGCTCACGAGACAGATGCTCACAAAAAATATCAAAGGTAGGCATGGTGAAATGAGCACCCAAGTCATCCATGGTGGAGTAGAAAGTAGAGGCAAAAAACTGAAAATGACCTCGAAGCTTTGAAAGAATCAAGTGAATGCACTTTGTGTCTGTCTTGGTCTTGCCACATCCCTGAAGAACAGATCTGATAGTTTTGAACTTGTTCAAAAAATCCTCAATGGTGGGAAAGGAATCAGGTGACAAGGAAACTAACTCTGCCTCAATCTGTAATGCCTGAATCTCATTCACCCTCCTGAAGAGAGACTCAAACTTCAACCACATAGTCCGAGGAGTGAGCAACTCATCAAGGTGAAATAGAAGACTGTCAAAGACATGCAAAGAGAGCAAACCCATGACCTCATCCATCTTGTTTCTGTGCTGAAGAAGCTCATAAGGGCGCTCCAAGAGAGGCTAAACCTCATCCAAACAAGACCACAACCCTTGTGCTTGAAGAAGCCTCGTGATGCGGGGCTTCCAGGTGTGATAGTTGTGTGAAGTCAACAACTCAACTGAAGGATCTGCCATGAAAAAACTCTGCACCTGCACCTGCTTGTTGGTTTTTTTTATTATGTGATCTTTCATAATAGACAAAAGATGCAGAAGGGTTTGTTTGTTTTGAGAGTTTTGGTGTTCTCGATTTCTGATATAAATGATAGAAAGCGAGAAAAAAACACCCCCCACAATAGATAAACCCAAACCCTAGTACATACTGATGAGAAGGAAGTAGTACATAAGCAAAAAAACTTCAAACTAAAATCTCATGTACCTGATAAAAATTATGAGAAATAAGATCACATATCTGAATAGAGTATGCTGAGATATTTTCAACGCCTATTCATTTTTGAAAAACGGAGTCCGTTTGCCCATTCTACGGCCCCGGAAGTGCAGAAAAGAGTCTCGACTTTGACTGGAAAAAAGTACAACCAAACAGCAGATTCGGAAAAAAAATCCAACACCACAAGGTCCGGCTCGGAACCAACTTTTTGACGCCTATTTTTTTTCCAAAAAACAACTCCGGATGCTCAAGATATGGTCAAAAAACAAACCCCCCCTCAAAAAGGAAAGAGGGTGGTGGTCCGGTGGAGGAGCCAGGGGGCGGTGGCGCACGGGTGGCGCTCCAGCGAGGAACGACAGAGTGGCAGGGTTGCAGAGGAGGTGGTCGAGTGCAGGGAGAGGTCTGGCGGCGGCGACGGTAGCCAGTGGGGGCGGCGGCGCAGGGAGAAGGTGGCAGCAACAATGGGGGCCGATAGCGGCGGGAGCTGGAGGGCGGCTCCAATGGGGGCCGGGACGGACAGGTCTGGTCTGCCGTACGGTGGCCGGACTGTCAGGGTACTGTACCCCTGCGAAAAATCAACTCCAAAATTTTATTTTTTTTAAACTCTTTTTCCTATTGCCTTTTTGATTTTTAAAAAAAAATAAAAAAATCGGCCTGCATACCGTAAAAAGGCAAAATTAATTTTTTTTTGAAATTTTTTTTCTCGAACTGTGTGCCAAGGTCATACAACCTGGTACTGAAGAAAAAAATGCCCCCAGATGCTCAAGATTCAAAAATAGGCAAGTTTTATATGACTATAGGGGTTTTGGGGCCTTCTGAGCACAATGGAGAGGTCCATTTAGGCCCAAAGTGCTTAGAAAAAGGCTTATCCCTAAGTGCAAAATAAAAACTTCCTAAAACCCCAAATCTGCTTCCAATGCAAAAATTCTCAAAACAAGAATAGATAGCTGTATATCTGAAGCTCTGATACCATGTGAGAGTTAGAAACACAACACCACATAAGCCTAAAGATCTTCTGCAAGCTGAATAATCTGTTACAAGGAGAAGCAAGGAAGCTAAAATAACTAAAAGCAAAAATAGAGAAAATATGCTCAAAAGATGAGAGCTCAATATTCACAAAATGTATAATGTGATAATGATACAAAGAAAAGAAAATTAACCTCTAATAGGTCAAGAAACCCTAAAAGGGAAAACCTAGGCTTGCACATAATTATTAATAGAAGAATTAATTATTATGCACCTAATGTTAGCTTAAGTGTCAAAAGAGATAATAGGGAACTTAAAGAATTAAACAAATATTGTTTAATTAATCAAGTAAAGACCCGATTACTCTAACAGTTGATTCCAAACCGAGGTTTCACTTAGGCAAACCCCTATTCCCAACCTTTTTCCCCTTCTTTATGTGTGCAGGAAACAGGTACAAGTCTATACTCTTCAAAATAAGCTTCATTCACATAAACGAATCAACCCTTTTCGATATGCAAAAAGTTTAGAGGACCGTGGTGCCACGTCTTGGTCTTGAATTTTTAGGAGCTTTTTTATGTTAAGATCTGAATCTTCTTACATTTCTCAATTTCAGGTGCTCATCTCGATCCCGCATCTGTAGCTCAGTATTTTCTCAGTTATACCTTCATTTTTCAGCACTTTACCTATTTCAGCATTTCAACTTACAAAAGAGGAAACCCAAATCAATTCAATCTATTTAGTATTCAGTTCTTATCTGCTTTGTGACTAAATCTAGTGATTTCCCTTCCTCTTTTGAATGTAAAGGTCCCAAGTGAAATTGATTTTATGGTTTCTCCCTTCTATGTTGTAAATTGCCAAATCAAATTTCTCCCTTTACATATACATAAAATATGTAGCACTTCAAGTAAGCGAAAGGTCCCAAGCAAGAAACATGCATGTACTCACATGAAGGATGATTCAGTGGGAGAAAAGACATCAAGATATGCAAAATGTAACTCAAAAGAAGAGGTAACATTCGAAAGGAGAAAAGATTGAATATATTGTCTTTGTCCCCCAAGAAAGGAGACAAGGATGAACTATGTTTCTTCCCAAGTATGATTGGAAGTGAAGATGCATCACCACACATGACAAAGAGAACCCAATAAGGTTATATTACTAGTACCATAGGGTGAGGAGAAACATAATAAGGTGAGTGGAGTGGTAAGACACTACCTCTTCAGCAAGAAAAAGTGCAAGATCAATTGTAAGAGCTATGTGAGCTTGATCATATTGGTCCTAAACAAATTCTTTAAAAGCTTTACAATTTCCAAGAGAATGAGAATAACAACGATGAAAAGTACAATGTTCATCATCTTCTTTATTCTTATTGTTATATCTTATGAAAGGAAAAATAATATTCTTATCATACTTCAATCTCCAAAAGATTCTTTTAGCTAATTTGTCTTGATTTTTAGTAGTGTTAGGTCTTGTCTCTTGAGATGTAGGAAAAGGTGTGCTAGAAGAAGAAGGATTATTTTTTGCTATTTTGAGAGTTCCATTATCAACGAGTCCTTGTATTTCCTTTTGAAAATAAAGACATTCATTTTTATGATGATTATTAGTTTGGTGATATGTGCATACAGGATTATTTGAGGAAGAAGCATCTTTAGAGGGACAATAATTTCTATGTCTTTCCAAGTAATCCTTAAAGATTTGAATTTTAATGAGTCCATCCATAGGTGAATGATGAGGATGTCCTAGACCTTCCTTACTTGTGAAGAAGGGTTTATAGGGACTTTGATTCCTTGTTCATATTTTCCAAGTCCTTGTCCACTACAACCTTGTTTTGAGATTATATTATAACCACTCCAATAAGAATGTTTCAATTGTGAATAAGAAGGACCATTATAATAAATTTATTTAAAAAATTTAATGTAAGGGCGCATGGAGGGATCAAAGGGATGGTTGGATTAAGAAGGGATATCCTTTGTAGGGAATTTCTCCTTTCTATTAGCATTCATATCCTCTTTGATAGATTGGGAAGGAAGGTCATTAACATCTAAAGGCTCATATTTTTTTTAATGTTAGAGGAGGAGGGCCATAAATAAAATGCATGACATCATCTTCCCTACAAATTTGTTTATGATTAAGATAAGTTATAGGAGAACAAGGACGATCTAAAGAGATTGATACACTAACATTTTGATCTTTCCCACCTTGCACTAGAGTATGCATATAAGAAGAAGATGGTGTCATGTTGCTCTTTAATGCTTACTCTCCATTAGAGAGATCATTGATAGGAGTATTGACTCTTTCCTCATTCACATGAGATACCCTAGGATTAGTACAAGTGTTAGCTTTTTCAATGTCATCTCTAGGATTATCATTGTCTATGAAAGCTTTTATGTTATCTGAATATGTTGATTTTCTTAAAATATCATTATAAAATAACATACAATATGGATAAAAGATTTGAGAGATGATTTGCAAGTAGGAAATATCTTTGAAATTTTAAAGATGCAATATGCAAGAGCACTATGAACAAAAAGAAGTAATGTAAAATGAAAGAAACCATTATCCAACACACGATTTTGATACGTGTAACTAAGAAATAATGTAATCATATTTGAAATGGAAAACCAATCAGATTTAGCAAATTTCATTATAAGAAAACCCCAAATCATATCTAAAAACACACGTGAAAAATTATGCTACCCACAAGTCAATTTTGGAATAATAAATTAGGGTTTTTAAGAAATTAACCACTAAATTTATCTAATTTAATTGAAAATATGATTTATGAGTGCAAAATTTATTGTTTAAATGCCTACAAGTCATATATGAGACCATAATTCAGAAATAAGCATGCAAGTAGTTGGGTTCACCAAAATGTAATGGTGGAAAAACTAGTGTTTCATCAATTAGGATAGTAGGACCATTAATTTTACCTTAGGTGTCACTACATTTAAAGAAGGGCGAATCCAATAGATCTAGCCAAAGTCCAAATATGGAAAGCGCTGAAATTTTGGTTAGATTCACTGGTTATTTATTTGTTACCCTCTTTTTTAGTTGAAATTGGATGAACTTATGAAATAAGGTTAAAACAATGAATAATTGAAGTAGACTGACAAAAATAGACTGTTATAGATATCCCACAGAGGCACACATTGAAATCTGGGTAAAATGAGATGTTTAGAACTTGTTCCTAGAAGTTTGGCATAATTTTTTAGGATCGGGTTGTACAGATTCACCTTGGTCCTTTGAATTTTGCTCCATCAAAAGTTGACCTTGTTCGTCACCATCAACTCTATTGGAATCTCTAAGTGTAGCTACTAATCTTGTTCCTTGCACATAGAAAAAAAGGAAATAGGGTTATGGATAGGGGTTTTCCTTAAGTCAAACCTCAGTTTAGGAATTAACCTTTAATAGAATAATATAAATACTGAAGTAAATGCTAGGAGATATATCTCAGATCTGCAAGTGTTGATGGAAGGATGGATGATGCAATGCTCTTTGAATGTAATCACAAATGTTGAATATAATGGCATGAGAAACATATTGTAGCATCCTAAATTATGCTCACCTACAATTTTGTCCTCATTTAGGCCCCACTTTGGTGTTTCATCGTCCAAGGCCTAATTGCAATATTGATTATTCTCACACCACCCATCTACTTCACATTTTCATCAATTTTCCAGTTTAACCCCCAACCTAATTTCTAGGACTAGGACGTACCATGCCCTAGTCCCAAATCAAAACCAGGATGTACAACACCTTGATACTAAATCAAGACTAGTGTGTATATGCCATAGGCCTCTTAAATTGGCCCCAAACTAGCCCCCTCTAACGGTCATCTTTGTTGAGCGAGAAAACTAGCTATGTGTCGGCCTGTTGTGGAAATTCAATTTGATTTTTGACAAGCAAGTATAAAAGGAGGTCTACCCCTCTCATTTCAAACCTAAGGAACCTCATTCAAGATCCCAATTATACTCTAGCAAATTCAAGTGAGCAATCAATTAGTCTTTCATCAAGCATTGGAGTAAAAGTGAAGTCAAGATTCAAGCATTGGAGATGACATTCATAATACATATTGTATGAAGACAACCTACATGAAACCCTAATTCCTTTGTGAAGACAAACACAACTTCATTGAGGTATATCATTATTGTTTCAATCATTTTTAGTCTTTCCCTCAAAAGGAAAGTATTTTATTGAAGTCTTTCATTACATTTATCAATTCAATTTCATGGTTAATTCTAAAACTAAGGTTTGAACTAAGGCAAACCCCTATTCCCAACATATTTCTCCTTTTCTCCGTGAGTAGGAATAAATACAGAGTTGTAATCATGAGGATTGACAAAATTCATAGAGATGGACAGGTTCAACTTTTGACAATAAGAAATTTGAAGGACCGTGGCAAATTTATACTACCTAGTCCCAAAAAATCAGCCCAAACTTCTGGGAACAAATCTGAAACATATTCTTTTGCTCAGATCCGGGTCAGTGGATCCATACGACACCTATAGCTTATTGTTTCTGTTAGTTTGCTTAAATAGTTCACTATCTTTCCCTAATCTCCAACAAGTCAATTCACTTCAATTTAAAGATAAGAAAGCTCTATCATATTTGATCTTTATGACATGTTATGCTATGATTTAAACGCATTTATTATTCAAATCCACAAGTCAAATTGCTTAATTAATTGGTTAATCAATCATTTTTACAAAAAAATGCATTGTTTAATCATAATCTTTAATTTGTGCATTCAAATTTCTCTCCTTTGTGCATGAGTTTTGTTACCATTAGTCCTACATAAAATATTCTTGTGAGAAGAAGTTTTATAATTAAGGCTTCCCAAGGTTTAATTACTAAGGATATGGAGCCTAATTTGGATAACTTATTTCATGAGAATATTCGCGCTTCCTCCAAACCAACAAATAATCTCATTTATCCCCATTTTATTCATAATTCTTATGATGAGGATGAATCACTAACTAGGGTTACCGTTGACCAATTGGAGAAGATTGACAATCAATTTGAAAATATTCAACAATGGATGAGTCAACAATACACGGAAAGTGAGGCAATCCCATTGATTGAAGGATTATAAAGAATGGTGCAAGGTGATAAAATTGGTATTGATTTTTTGTGTGGCCTTTCTCATATTTTTGACACTAATAGCATGTTAATCAAAAGCTATGTCGAAGTCCTTGGTTATTCTCAACCCACTAGTCAAGTCAATCATTCCATTCCTATGCCTACATCCTTGCCTAGTGTGCCTACATTTACATCTTCTATCATGACCACTTCCACACAAAATATTAATCCTACTCATGTTAGTCATGGGGGAAATCTCGTTAATTAATATTCTTACATTCTTCCTTTTGCGAGTCTTCCATTTGTATCCCAATCATCTCCCATACCCACATATCATAGTGTTCCACCTCCTTATTATCAACCTCCACCCTGTTACAAGTGTGGTTTTTGTTGCACCAAAATATTGACCTGTTAATGCCCGATACAACCACTAGACTTATAGAATCCATAGGAGGCAGTTAATCCATGTCACAAACCTGAGCACTACGCCAAACAACACAAGGAGACCAAGGGCACACACCTTGAAACAATCCCCCCTAGCGCAAGCGAGTGGTTTGAACCTATGACCAAGCTCTAATGCCACTTGTTACAAGTGTGGTTGTCGTTGCACAAAAAAGATCAACTTGTTAATGCCTAATACAACCACTAGACTTATAGAATCCACAGGAGGCGATTAAGCCATGTCACAAACCCAAGCGTTGCACTGCACAACACAAGGAAACCAAGGGCGCACACATTGCAACACACTCATGTACAATAATGTTACTCCTCCATCACAATCTAATGTATCCAATTTAAATCCATCCACTGAAGCAACAATTAACAATCTAGCCCAAACCATTACATCATTACAATAACAATTGGCTTCCATTACTCAATGCAAGTTAAATGTGCCCACATTTGATGTAGCAAACCCATTATCCAATGACATTATCTATGTTTTCCCTCCTAAAAATATAGAAGTCCCTCAATTGGAGTTGTAAAATGGAAAAGGTGATCCCTTGACTCATGTGAAAATATTTCAAACTTTGTGTAGTGATTTCATTCATGACCAAAGACATGACTAAATTTTTTACTCGAACCTTTAGGAATAAAGCTTTGCAATGGTATTGATTTTTGTCTATTTATTCTATTACATGATTTCAACAATTAGATAATGCTTTCATATAATAATATTGTACTTAAAATTAATTTGACCGATTTAATTCATTGTAAGTAAGGAGTTAAAGAAAAAGTGATTGATTTTATTGGTAGATATAAACATTTATATTCTCAAATCGCTTATCCTATGCTAATCATGATGTTAAAAAAAATTTCATTGCTAATTTACAAAAAGACATTAGGGATAAACTTCTATTTTCTATTTTTACTTCCTTTATGCAATTTTGTGCAGTGCTTCATAATTCTCAACTTCAAGTGAGTTAATTTGAATCATCTCCTTCAATGGTTTCGGTTGATAAGAATGGGAGTGCTCAAAAATATTTTACGAAGTTTAAATTGAACAAAGGATACATCAAGATAAATGACAATACTCAAAAGAAAACCACGACATCAAGTGTGGCGCCTTTATCCAAATACTTTAGAAAATAATTTACTCCTCTTTTTGAGTCTTTGCATAGTATCATGTCGAAATTGATAAATACTAATATGTTGAAACTTCCTCTCATCAAGACAATTGATACCTCCAAACCTTTTCCATCTTATCATGGTCCCAAAACCTTCTGACAATACCACCGTCAACCCAATCATGATACTGAGAAGTGATATACTTTAAGGAGTAAGATTCAAGACTTCATTGATAATAATACCATATTTGTAGCTGGTGTGAATGCCAAAGGAATCAAATTTGTAGCTCCTCCTAATCAAAATCCCCAAATCTTCATCAATCATTTTCCTTCCCACTCTGCTAATATTGTTGAGTCTGAGTCTCTTACCTTTTCTCCCGATAACCTTGGTATTAAGTATGATAATGTTGTGAATCTTGTTGACAAACCTACACCTCCTAAGGACTTATGCATTACCTTGGCTCCTAGTGAGACTATTATTGCACTTGATGGATGGAGTATCACTCAAAGATCAAAGGAAAACTCTCATGAGGGGTGCTCATTGATCAAGTGTGTATGGTGAATGTGATCATTGAAGAATATCTTTACATTTTACAATTGCATCAAGTAACATATAATAAATTTAATGTTATTGTCAAGGTGTATGATGGTTTATCGTGCCCTATTATTAGTTCTTTTACTCCCCCAATTGAGGTTGGTACTAAGTACTTAGATGTGACTTTTTCTATCATTCCTACATTGAATCAATTTCATGTGAAGTTGGGCCATCCTTGGCTCTCTTCCTTGAAATCTATCCCTTCTACTATTGATAAATGTTTGAAATTCTCTCATAATGGAAATATCATAACAAGTAATCATAGTCTTTACCAACCCACAATGAAGCATGGTAATTTCACCCTTGATTACTTTTGGCCTAAACAACTTGAGCCTCTCAAGCCTTGAAATGATGCTCTTTTTCTATCTTATCAAAAGTGAAAAAATGAGATGGAGTAAGCCTAGGGATCCTAGACCTATTCCTCCACCTCATGATGGACCTAGTGTTCTTCCCACACCTTCTATTCCTCCTATATATGTCGCAGTCCCACCTCCTACATCCTACAAAGGAAATCACTTGTCATCTCCTATGTCCCAACCTAATGTTCTTTCTTTCATTCCTCCTCCTCTACAGGAATAAAATAAACCTATTTCCATTGATCCTCAACCTTCACAACCCTCAACTAAAACTAAAAGGAATCATTGTGCGAGAGAACACTGATGAAAACACCATGCCAAGTCTTGTGAACTTGATTCTCAAGCTTTGAAATGATGCTCTTTTTCTATCTTATCAAAAGTGAAAAAATGAGATGGAGTAAGCCTAGGGATCCTAGACCTATTCCTCCACCTCATGATGGACCTAGTGTTCTTCCCACACCTTCTATTCCTCCTATATATGTCGCAGTCCCACCTCCTACATCCTACAAAGGAAATCACTTGTCATCTCCTATGTCCCAACCTAATGTTCTTTCTTTCATTCCTCCTCCTCTACAGGAATAAAATAAACCTATTTCCATTGATCCTCAACCTTCACAACCCTCAACTAAAACTAAAAGGAATCGTTGTGCGAGAGAAAACTGATGAAAACACCATGCCAAGTCTTGTGAACTTGATTCTCAAACCATTTCCTCCTCGAAGACACCAAATATTGACGGTCCCATTTGTCCAGCCTTCGCCTAACCCTAGGGAGGAAGTTCAACCTAAATCACCAAGATTAAACATGCTTAATAAAAATGATGGTTCATTCTCTTTTCGTGTTAGAGATCCTATTTTCTTTAATCTAGATTATATGGATGATGATGGTATTTATGCTAACAATGTTGATTCTAATGACTCTGATGATATGCATGAGCTTGTTGATGTTAATCATGATCTATCTTCATATTTTTCAAAACCATTAACTCTAGCTCCCAGTCACAAACAAAGTGACTCATCATTAGAGCATGGTCCTTGTTTGGAGCTTACAGTAGCTCCATCTACCATGCTAGAAGTATCTCCTCTTGCATCTTATCCACCTTCCCAAAACAATGTTCAACAACATTGGGAGGCGGATAATTTTCTTGATTAGCTTCATTCATGTCGTAGATCCTCTCTTGTGTGTTTTCTTTTTTGTAATGTGTTTCCCCCGTGATGTGTTTTTGTTAGGTTCTCTTTAAATGACATTTGTTACTCTGTTGGTACAAGGTAATAAAGAGGTCAAATATATCGTGACATTCTTCTATTTGTATCTCAATTCTTCTATATGTTGTCCCTTGTGTTGTCTACCTGGGTACAATGCAAAAGCGTTGATATCTATTTTGGTATCTTCCATGTTGACTCAAAATACACATGTGCTCTTCTTCCATTATGCCTGTAGTTCCACTACCTTTGGGGGATGAGGTTAATTATGTATGCGGGAAAAGCGGGTCGATGAAACTCAAAATGTGAAAATGTTGTTTCAAAGGGGCTTGTCCACACACCCACAGGACTTCTTGGTGCAAGTTATGGAGTCATGAAGAATGACTCAACTTCCCAAGGTAGGTTCCATGGTTCTCTATCTCACAAGGTCCCTCAAGCCAATGCCTTTTCTCTCAGATCACTGAGAAAAGTGACTTAGGGATGACGAATGCAAGAAGGAGGGATGCTTTAGATTGATTTTAACATGAGTGCATCCTATTTATGCATGATTCTACAAATGAGTTAAACTAGATGATAAGATGACAAGGTTAGTAACAATGCTATCCTAACATGATATACTAGTTAATGATTTAAGCTAATGATAATAGAAAGAGTCCTTCCAAATTTGGGGGTATTCAACAAGTTAGCTTGTTGAAGGCATAAAGGCTTTAATGCCTTTTGAAGACTTTACTCCAAATTTGAGAAGTGACCTCCTCAAATTTAGGGAAAGGGGATAATGGATGGGTTTAGGCTAATTGATTAGGATTAGATGGATTCTAGATGAATTTAGGAAGAGGATTAGGATGCAAGTGGGAGATGTAGGATTTTGCAAGTGGGTGGGGAAAATAGAATTTAATTAAAATAAAATTAATTTATTTCAATTTGGTTGCAAGTTGGGGATTTAAATAAATTGGATTTATTTAATTGGGGTAAACTATTTAATTAAATGTAAATTTAATTAAAAAGTAGAGAGAAGGGATTTAATTAAATAAAATGATTTATTCAATTAAATGATGTAAAGGGCTTAAGTGAATTTAAATAAATAAATTGAATAATTTATTTAATTAAATAGAAGAATGTGGGTGGTTTAATTAAATTAGATTTAACTAAATAGAGGAATCAGAATAAAATGAACATTAAATATTCATTTAGGAATATGGTCATTTTTATACGTCTACATTTTGCCCCTCTTTGAAGTGATGTGTGTGCACATGTTGATTCAAAGAAAATGATGCGTCGTCATGATTTGGTAATGATCAGTGTAATATCGTGTCGAGATGTTCATGTCATGCCCCAAATTTGATAAATGATGTTGATAATGCCCCCTCGGGAGATGAATAAAAAATTTGAAAATTTGATTTGAGTTGATAATTTTGATTGCATTGTAAATTTTTTCTTATGTTGAATGCAATAAGTTGATTCATCTCCTGATTATGATGTTTGTGAGGGTTAGAAATGAGACCACGAGCAATTTACATGCTCATCCATGCAACCCTAATTTTCATTTACCCTATTAAAAGGTAAAAAGTGTTTTATTTTGTCTCATTTGTGCTTGTTGACTTTGGAGAAAGTGACACCTAGAGAAAAAGACAAAATGCCGATTCCTTTTGCTTCTCATTGATTCAAGCGCATTCGGAGGTATCGGAGGCCCGCCATGTATCGATTACCGGTAAGTCATCATTTTTGACCCCTTTTTGATTTTGGTTTTATCATTTTTGAACATGTTTTTCAATTTTTCCACGCGGATTTAACGGTTTAGCGCATCGAGTAAAAACCGTATTGCATATGATAAGTTGCGTAGCGCGTAGTGTTTTATGAAGTAGGGTAGCATCTGGGTATATTAGGATAGAGTAGGGGTGGGTTAGGGTAGTGCATAGAACTAGATTAGCACATCGGGGTCACAAGGTAGCGTGCAGGGGAAAAAGGGTAGCGTGTAGGAAAGACCTAACGCATAGGGTTAGCAGGGGCTTGCATGGGTAGTGTAGGATAGCGCCTAGGTATGACCTAGCGCGTAGGGTTAGGGTCGGAGTGCAGGGACCAATTAGGATAGCACATAGCTTAGAAGTGGCGCAGAGGGTAGTTTAGGTGGCGCTTTGATAGGACAGGGTAGCACATAGGTGCAGGCTAGCGCGTAGATAAAACTGTTTAGCGCATGAGTAGAAAAATTTGGGTAAAGTAGGATTTTGGATGAAGAAAAATAGGTAGGTTTTTGCCAGTTTTGCCGGGATGGGTGTGAATTTCAGTCTGCGTGTCTGCTGTCATTTGATAATGTGTCCAATATGAGTTGTTTGATATGGTTTTTGGAGATAACTTGATTTGACTTGCAATGTTTCAAGTTGATGTTGACCGGATGTTGATTTGATATGATGTGGTTGTTGATATGGATGTTTTGATATGAACTTGATTTGATATGCATTGTTTCAAGTTGATATATATGAGGAACTTGAGTTGTTTTACAAGTTGATATGATTGTGGAACTTGAGTTGTTTTACAAGTTGATGTGATTGTGAAACTTGAGTTGTGTTACAAGTTGATATGAATGTGAAACTTGAGTTGTGTTACAAGTTGATGTGATTGTGGAACTTGAGTTGTTTTACAAGTTGATATGATTTGATATGGAAATAGATTTGATATGATGTGGAACTTGATTAGATTTTCAAAGTTTCAAGTTGATATGAATTTGATTTTGATATGAATTGATTTGATGAGGAAACTAATATTGGACTTCTTTTGTTTGTGACAGGAGCACATTGGGGTTGTTTAGTTGCGAGAGCAATTTTCGAGACCGTGGTCATTAGTACCACGATTAACACATGCAAACAGGGATATTATTGAGAGGTGTGGCCTATTCTCTTTGTTAGAGATGCCCTGATTTATCATTAACTAGGGTTTATTAACAACGTTGGCTGAGAGGTGGCATAGTGACACCAACACTTTCCATTTGGTGATAGGTGAGATCACAGTGACATCTGAGGATTGCTACCGGATTCTGTGGATTCCTGTAGTAGGTGCACTTTTACCTTATGAGTAGACAGAGGAGGGTAGGACAGAGACTCTTCACCGGATTTTATAGGATGATACGGTTTTCGGATATGAGATCCCCTGGCATTGATTTGGATTACGCTCCTCTACCATCAGTACTGGCAAGATTCATAGGTGGTTTCTTATGTCTCGATCGCAGGTTGAAGGAACTTGCAGTAGGATAGGGGTTGGTCCTGGAGGACATGGTGACACAGGGTCACCGATTTGCATGGGGGTCAGCTATGCTGGCCCACTTAAATGGGGATCTACATCAGGTGGTTTACTTGGGGTACAAGATTCTATCCGCTGGAGTGACACTGCTATAGGTATGGGCATGGGAGCATATTCCCATAGCCAGGCCACTTGTGGATAGAGATAGGTCTGCTAGGTGTGCTTATGCATATGGATATCGATGGATAGTTTTCCAGCATAAGCTGGGCAAACTAGAGCATTGGAGGAGAGTGCTAGATGATATTGATATGGTCATTTGGAGACCGTACATGGAGTGTGAGGTATGGGTAGAGGATGGGATGGAGATGCCCTATGCCTACATGTCCTGATTTTTGATAGGGCGGACACCCTTTGTGATTGAGAGATTCATGCACAACTGAGTGTTGCGGAAGTATGGTTGTCAGCAGGGGATTCCACAGGCAGCATGCTTGTATGCTCGATAGAGACAAGCTATACCAGAGTGGGGACCCACTATTGATAGCGCAGTGATGGTCGAGGAGTTCTTTCACTTAGCCGACTAGATATGGGACTACACCTATGGGGTAGTGGATGCAGGGATGATAGAGGAGTTCGCCACACTGTTTGTGGCACACGCAGTGGCCAGGATATCAGATCCAACGGAGATGATTCCCGCTTTTGACGATGATGAGGATGAGTAGCCCGAGAGGATAGGGAGACAGGGAGAGGATGGAGAGGAGCTGGATGAGGGAGGTGGGGATGGTGGAGGTGATGATGGTGGAGATGGTAGAGGAAGTGGCCGAGGTCGGCGAGGGGATAGAGGGAGAGGAGATCGGGGGAGGAGAGGAGACCGAGGTGGAGATCGGGGGAGGAGAGGAGATAGGGGTGGTGATGGTGGGGGTGACAAAGGGATTCAGGTGGAGAGAGATGTGCGGCGAGCCGTGGTGGATAGAGGGAGAGGAGGTTTGGCTATCAGAGCTGGGGGTGAGGAGCAGGTGGGAGAGGTGATAGCAGCGATAGGAGGGACTCATGAGTTTAGACGGCTGGCTCAAAGGAGGAGGTCAAATGTGTTACCCCCACCAACACCAAGGATAGGGGGAGGGATAAGGGGTACCACTTCACAGGTACCCATCCAGATGCAGACTCTGACGCACCGAGAGGACGCGCAGATTAGGTTGTTGTAGTTATCAGTGCAACACCTGTAGACACAACTACTGGCACATCAATGGTAGATTACACAGCTGACCACTGAGTGGGATACAATTTTGGAGTGGTTGGGTTGAGCTGAGGCTCGAGCAGAGGCTTTGGAGAGAGCGGCGGTAGGTGGCTCGATGAGAGATACCCTGAGAGAGGTGGCTTGGAGAGCCAAGGAGGCGGAGTATTACCGGAGGAATTACGAGGATGCGGTGCCCAGGGAGCACCAAGTTCTGAGTTTTACAACTTCAAGATCTAGTCGATCCAAGGAGACTGGGTCGAGGACAGAGAGTAGAGGCGTGACAGGGCCTACTAGACAGGATCCACCTGGAGATCCAGGCGCTGGGACATCTGCTGCGAGACTATCACCCTCAGGAGATAGTCATACCTGAGAGACGTTGTCTCCATTGGATTTTGATCATTTTGTTGTATTGGCACATACATGACATATTTTGTATATTGATCATTTTTGAGATATATATGACACCATTTTCCTTGATCCTCATGAGATGTGTTATGGATGATGCTTTCTATATGATTTTGATGTTTCTATGATGATAATGCAATGCTTATATTTATGTGATTTGATATGTGATGAATATGATGTGTTAATGCATGATGTTATGAGAGGTATCTTGAAAATGAGATGTATGATATGATATGCTGTGAGATGTATCTTGAAAATGAGATGTATGATGTGATATGCTGTGAGATGTATCTTGAAAATGAGATGTATGATATGATATGCTGTGAGATGTATCTTGAAAATGAGATGTATGATATGATATGCTGTGAGATGTATCTTGAAAATGGGATGTATGATAATGAAATGCTGTGAGATGTATCTTGAAAATGAGATGTATGATAATGAAATACTGTTCAGATGTATAGTGAAAATGAGATGTATGATAATGATATGTAACTAATTATAAAATGATATGCATCTAATTTGTAAAATGATATGCATCTAATTTGAGCATCCTCATTCTTCCGTTTTTCATCCCTGTATAGTCACATGTTTTTGCTTTCTTTGTAAGTATCATCATTGAGCATTGATTTGTTGGGATATGTTGAAAATTTATACAAGCATAATGGTATAATTGAACCATAATGACCTGAGAAAAATTTACATGATTTTTTATTTTGCAAGATAGCACATGCATCAAGGTATAATTGAACCAGGACGATCTGAGTGTGGATTGCATATAAAAAGACAAGATTAAACCATTTGCATGCGCAAAGTGGAACCATGTCTACAGTGATATGCTGTGAATCACGTCTCGGGACAAGTATTTGCACAGTACAAGTGATCGCCTCACAGGTAGAAAACTAAAAAAAAATTGGAGTCCCCATGACTTTCTCTAGCTTGATGCATCGTTGAGAAAATGTAGAGGATCCAATAGTTCAAAAATTTCAAGTGCAAAATAGTCAAAAGTTCATGCAAGATGCAAACATTTGATACTTCAGAAAATCATCCATCATGTTTTGTGAATCCTTTTGAGTGATCAATGTTTGTTTTTGTGATTGTTGATTTGTTTTCTAGATATGATTGTCTGAGTTTGCTGCAAGTTTTGATTGAAGACGAAATTTTGATCAATGCTGCCCCTAGTTGAGTTTTCCTCTTAATGCGGATATGTACAATGATTACCAAGCCATGGTGGGATGCGGTGAAAGGATATGTGGATAAACCAGGACAATGACTACACTAAGTATGTCCTGGATAATGCGATAAAATGTCGGGCAATGGTCGATAGTGTTGGACTGTGGATATAACGGCTTGTTAGTAAAGATAGATAGAGGAGCTATCCCTTCATAGTAGTGCCTGTTGAGAGGTTTTCACCAGTTGCTTTTATTGTACCTTTTTATTTGATTTTTCTTGTTTTTTGATTTTTTTAATTTTATTTTTATTTTTCTGTGCATTAGACTGCTCAAGTGTAGTATTTCTTTAGATGGATGTTGTTGGTTGGTTCGTTGAGCACATATCCTTCTGAAGTTGTTAGCTGATAAGCACCTAAACCATAGGCTGATATGATGACATAGGGACCTAACCAGTTAGTTTTAAATTTCCCTTTCTTTTCTTGATCTTGTTGATTTCTAGGATTTTCCTTGAGTACTAGATCACCAATTTTAAAAATTCTGGGAATGACCTTGTGGTTGTAGTTTCTACACATGCGTTGCTGATATGCTTTGAGGTGAGTGTAGGCATGTTGGTATCTTTCATCGAGAAGTTCTAGCTCTTGCAGTCGGTTGACTCGATACTCTTCATTTGGAATGAGGCCTTTCAAAGAGACTTTGAGAGATGGAATTTCTACCTCCAGGGGTAAAATTGCTTCTGATCCATATACCAATGAATATGGTGTAGCTCCTGTAGGTGTGCGGATGCTAGTTCGGTATGCCCAAAGTGCTAGATTGAGTTGTACATGCCAATCTTTGCCTGCATCATTTACTGTTTTCTATAGGATTTTCAATATTGTTTTGTTGGATGCTTCGGCCTGACCATTCCCTTGTGGGTAGTAAGGTGTAGAGAAATAATGTTGGATCTTGAATCTGTCACATATTTCTCTCACGTCTTAGTTCTTGAAAGGTCGTCCATTATCTGTGATGATGGAACTTGGAATGCCATATCTGCAAATTAGATAATTAAGGATAAAAGAGGCAATTTGTTTCCCAACCACTGTGGTCATGGGGACTACTTCAATCCATTTGGTAAAATATTCTATTGCAGTTATAATGAACTTGTGTCCATTTGAAGATGAAGGATGTATTTTGTCGACTAAGTCCAGTCCCCACTAGCAAAAGGGCTAGGATGCTGTGAATGGTTGTCGTTCCTATGCTGGTGCATGTATAAGATTATCATGGATTTGGCATTTAGGACACTTCTTTGCAAAATCGTAAGAGTCTTTTTCCATCGTTGGCTAGTAATATCCCATTCTCAAAAGTTTTTTAGCAAGAGTCAAACCACTTGAATGTGTGCCATAGATACCATCGTGAAGCTCTTGTAAAGCGGAGTCAGATTCATTATGATCAAGGCAACGAAGAAGAGTACCATCTAGACCTCAACGGTACAGAGTATCAGTAGTGAGAGTATAATGGGCGGCTTGCCGGATAAAGTTGCATTTTTGGTTTTGGGATAGGTCAATGGGTAGGATATTGATTTTAAGATAATCATATATCAGTCCATATAATGGAGAGTCAGAACCGGTCAAGGCATAGATAACATGGGATTCAGAATGGTCATAGGCTGGGGAGAACAGTTGCTCTACCAGAAACTTGTAACGACTCTGTTGCTCCGAAATTTGCAGTAGTGAAGTGATAGTAACCATTGCATCGGTTGCTCTGTTGTCCAACCTTGGTATTTGTTCGAAGGTGATGTGTACAAAATATTGTTTGAAATCATCCACCATTCATTTGTATGGTAGCAGCTTGTCGTCCTTCATCTGATAGTCATTGTTGATTTGATTGATGACTAGTTGTGAATCTCCGTAGACTTTTAATTCTGTGATTCTCCATTCCATGACCATTTTGATGTCTATAACCAGTGCCTCATATTCAGCAATGTTATTTGTACATGGAAACATGAGCCTATAAGATCTTGGTATGGTGTGCCCATCAGGAGTGATGAACAGAATGCCAACACCTGAGCCATGTTGAGTATAGGATCCATCAAATTATAGGGTCCATTGTTTGGTGGAAATAGTAAGAACATCCTTGTCCAAAAATTTGATCTCCATTGGTTGTTTTCCCGGTAGTAGTGCTTCAACTAATTGATCTGCAATTGCTTGTCCCTTGATAGCTCGTCACTCTGTGTAGTGGATATCAAATTCACTGAGAATCATGACCCATTTAGCCAACTTGCCTGTAAGAGCTGCTTTGCTGAGCAAATATTTGAGAGGATCATTTTTTGTGACTAGCTTAATTGTGTGAGCTAGCATGTAATGCCGAAACTTTTGAGAAGCAAATACTACTATTAGACAAGCCTTCTCAATGAATGTATAGTTGAGTTCATATCCGTTTAATGTCCTGCTGATGTAATAGATAGCTCATTCCTTGCCTTGTTGATCTTCTTGTGCTAATAATGCCCCCAGTGATATATCTGTTATTGAAATATAGAGAATGAGTGGCTTCCCTGCTAATGGCGGTACTAGAACTGGTGGGTTCATTAGATATTGCTTGATTTGATAGAATGATTCTGCACATTTGGCTTCACATCTGAATGGTACATTTTTATGTAGCAAATAGTTGAATGGTAGACTTTCATCTGCTAGTTGAGCGATGAATCACCTGATTGACTGGAGCCATCCTTGTAGAGATCTGAGCTGGCTGATGTTCTTTGGTGGTGGCATCTCCATTATGGCTTGTACCTTTGCTGGATCCACTTCAATGCCCTTTGCTGAAACTATGTAGCCTAGTAATTTTCCTGATGTTACCCCGAAGACACACTTCTTAGGGTTGAGCCTGACTTGGAATTTCTCCAATCTATCAAAAATATTTTCTAAGATGCTTAGATGTTTTGCTTAGGTAAATGATTTAGCTAGTAAATCATCCACATAATCCTCCATGAAGGTATGCATCATGTCATGAAAGATTTTTGTCATTTCTCGTTGATAAGTTGCCTCGACATTCTTTAAGCCAAATGGCATGACATTCCAAAAATACGCTCCCCAAGGACAGGTAAACGTTGTTCTATCTTGATCTTCGGGGGCTATCTTGATTTGATTATAGCCCGAAAAACCGTCCATTAGTGATAGTATTGCATGACCTCCTGTGAGGTCTACAATTATGTCAATACTGGGTAAAGGAAAGTCATCCTTTGGACAGACTTTGTTGACATCTCTAAAATCGGTGCATATCCTAATACTGCCATCTGGTTTAGATACTGGTACGATGTTGGAAATCCATTCAGCATAGTCGATAGGTCGAATAAATCCGACTTCTAATAGTTTCTTTAGCTCAGCTTTGACCATGAGTGTTACATGTGGATTCATCTTTCTCAGTTTTTGCTTGACTGGCTTAGCTTCTGGAGCAATAGACAAGTGATGCATGATTAATTGTGGATCAATCTTGGGCATATCTGCATATGAACAAGCAAAGTTGATTAGCTTTTCTTTGAAAAATTGGACAAACTCTGATTTTTCTTCCTTTGTCAAAGATTCTACAAGGTGTATGTTTTTGGCTGCTTCTGTTGTACCAATGTTGATTGATTGAGTGGGCTCAATCAATATGGGTGATCACTCCTGATAGTGTTTGGGAAGAGTGTCAAGTCTCCCATCTTTAGATGCCGTAAAAAGGATTTCACCCTTAGATGCATACTTTATTTTTACTTTTTTGTGATCTATTACTGCCATTGACTGGTTTTCAACAATAAATCCTTTATTTTGTTCATTTTTGCGACTGAGAGACTTGGCATTCCCCTGATTGCAGATGTCATTACTATGTTGACTGGTAGGGTCTACTTTCGGGTTAACAATACATAAGTAATGGATAATGGATTCATCATTTGGGAAAATGGGTATGTCATGATTTTCAGGTTCATCCCAGTCTATGAGGTCAGGAAAGATAAGTGGTAAAGAGTCATTAGGTGGATCAAGTTCAGCTGTTGTAAGTGTTAGGATATAAGTATCATCGTGGTTGGTTGGGATATTAAATAAGTTAAGGATTTCATTTAGGTCTTTGATGGTATCATCTTCTATGTAGACTTGCTCGTAATGTCACTGCTCATTTTCCGTGGTGTCATATATATTCTGTGGACCAAATTCAAGTAGTCTAGGTTCTGTGTCGTGTTCTTCTTGAGAGATGGGTGTATGACTGTCATTTACAACAATATCTTCAGTAACATTAGAACCACTGCCCCATTCATATTCATTTGAATCAGTTTCAGAGGTATTATCCCAGATTCTGGCAGTGCTGTGGACGGGTATGTTGCAGGGTGAAAATAGGTCTTTGATGATTGATACAAGTCTGATATTTTTCTCTAATTTTGTGTGAGATCCTGCTTCCTCTTTGCATTTGTTCATATATTATCTCTCCTTGGGGAGGAATGATGTTATCAAGAGGTGATTCCTCTTTTTCGGACACCGGTTCTTGAACATGATGTAGTTCGGTAGTAGATGCTTCCTTCTTTTGATTGATGGGCTTCCCTTGATGTTGCTTTCTTTCTTGATATTCTTGTTCTTTACGTATTGTCTTTGCTGATTCAAATAGTGCTTCCTGCCATGAGTCCTCCTTGTATTTCTTTTTTGCCTTCCACTAAGGTTTTTGGTATTTTCTTGGTGTCTTCCTGGGTGGTAGAGTGTGTTCATAACCCAATCCTGTTTTGTCTTTACTGAATTGTGAAGGAGGATCTAATGGTTCTATGACGCCTTCCTGATGCTTGTCGATAGGTCCTTTGCCATTGTATCCCATTTGTTGCATGATTAAATTAGCCTTTTCCATACAGGTTAGTTGGTATAGCTACCTCCATAGTAGCTACTCTGTCTTCTTCCTCATCCTCATATAGCCAGCTAAGGATGTATTTTTCCTCTGATTCATGTGCTAGAGTGCCTAGTTGGATAAATTTGCCATCAAACTTGGTGATGGGCTATGTTTCTTGATGTGTTGATGTTGTAGGTAATCCATGAGATTTAGGTGATGCTGGTAAGTTGGCTAAACACAAAGGTTCCAAAGAGTATTCTCACATGCCTTGCTCTTTGATTTTCATTTTTTGCTTGAAATCCATAGATAGCAATTTAGACTTTTCTTGCTGAATAGTTGGTGCTGAGGAACTTTGTTTTTCTCTATTATGTGGAACCAAGTTGTCTTGGGCTGCCCCCATAGCATTACAATGTTGAAATGGGTTATGATCTGCTGATATAGAAATCTCTTGTCCATTGTAGGGGAACTTAACACACTGATGAAAAGTAGAAGGTATTGCTTGCATTTCATGTATCCAAGGTCGACCTAATAAGATATTATATGTGAGATCTATGTCTAAGACTTGGCACATAGTGTCCTTTTGTATTGGTCCTACTTGAATTGGTAACATTATTGTTCCTTTGGATGATCTTTCTTCATCATCGTATGCTTTGATAGTGATATTTTTGCATGGATCAATAGATTGCTCAGAGAAGCCTAATGCACAGATAAGTTTCAAGGTGCAGATATTGAGTCCAGCTCCTCCATCTATTAGTAGTCTTTTGACTCGATGCTTGTAGACCAAGACTTCTATGTGGAGTGGAGTATTGTGTGGATGGCTCAATGAGATATTATCATACTCAGAAAAGGTAAGGTTATGAGGCCCTATCATATGAGCCACCATGGCTTGGAATTTGTCAGCATCCAGATCTTGAGGTACATTTGTTTCCAATAGTGCTTGTTCTAAGATGTCTTTGTGTTTTGGTGAAAGTTTTAGCAACTCCAGTATAGATATTTGAGCAGGAGTTTTGCACAGTTGACTGACTAGATCATATTGAATTTTGGGTATGGTGTTTGTTGTTGACGTATGCCCCTTCAAGACATATTTTTGAGCTCTGGTTGCTACATTGATGGATTCATGTTCATGCTTGTCTTTGATTGTGATGATGTTTACTTGATTGTCCTCAACTAATATATGATTGATGGTGTTATTGTATATGTGATTGATACAAGCTCCACATGTATCATTTGAGGTTGAAGCTCCATCCTTGTTGTACTTTGGAAGAGGATTCTTAAAGGCTCCATGGTCACCGTTTGTCTTGAGACCATAGACTGTTAAATCACCTCTATCAATCATGTCTTGAACAATGTTTTTCAATCTCATGCAATCATTTGTTTGATGACCTTTGTTGCGATGAAAATCACAAAAGTGTGAGTCATTCCACCAAGGTGGTTTGATTTGTGGTTCAAAGTTGTTGATCACTGGTAAGGAGATAATTTTGTTTGCCAGGAGTTCTCTGAATGCTGACTCCAATGATTGCCCTAGTGGTGTGTATGTTGGCATTTTTGATGATTATGTTGTGATTTTCATTGATGGACACACACTTGCATTGAGATCACTTTTATATGTATGAGTTATGCTCAACCGACAATTGTTCCCAACTCGTATGATGCATTATAGTCTTTAGACTATCGATGTTTTGCAGAATGTGTTTACTGGTCTGAAGCGGTATGTTGACCCCAAGTGGTTCAAGGATCTGAAGCGGTACGAAGGATCAAAGTGGTAGAACACATATTTCCCAGTCTTCATTTTTGTCAAACCAGCAACCGGTATTTTGTATGAACTGGTAATACTTTGTGATGAGTTACAAACCGACATTTTGTGATGAGTTACCATCCACTGATTGTTTGATGGTGCTGACACTTTATCGGTGCTTTTTATGTCATGTTATAGAATATGTCTAGATGCATTGAACCTAGGAAATTGTATTGTAATCCTATTGGACCAACATGAAATCAGATTCCTTTATAAGGACATCATGTCTAGGGTTTTAGCGAGTTGCTAGGGTTTTAAGGTGGTTGATGAGTTAGAGAGAGTGTGAATGTGTTGAAGACTGATGTAATGTTGGAATGCATTAGGAACGAGTTATCAAGGATCTAACCAAGAAATCTATGCTATTTGCTAGATCACTCACTTGTTGATTACTCACATCTTCGACAAGTCTGAAGCCCTTAATCGAGTAGGCCCAAAAGCCAAAATGTAAATCCTCTAATAAGGTGGTTCACATTTGTGGATCTAAAATCCTCTAGCAAGGTAGTCCTTAATCGGACTTATCTCCTAACAGAGATTGAGATTCCTAACAGGATCTGTTCTAGTAAAGAACATTGTATGACCTTAACCGGTCTGACCTCAATCGGTTTGGTTCCTATTCCGCAGATAGTTACTTGTGAGTTCCATCTCACCGTGGTTTTTCCCATTTGGGTTTCCACATCAAAATCTCTTGTGTTATGGTGTTTGTGCTTCTGTGGGTGAATGCATTACTTGCTATTTGGTTTGCATGTGTGCTAACCGGTTTGTCTACTAAACTGTTTTACTGGTTTGCTGTTAGTCTAGTAAAGTGTTTAAGTACAGTAATTTTTGGCATACTAATTCACCCCCCTCTTAGTATTCATCAATTGGTATCAGAGCCAACCTTTCTATAAGTCTAACCACTTGGAAAGAGATATGGGGGAATACACTATGAGAGAACTTACTCATCGGCTCACGCAGTCTGAGCAAGCCTATGATGATCTTATGGTCAAATATAAGGCCTCTCAAGCAAAAAGGAGAGAACATGCTGAAAAACTGATGGAGCTATCTGAAAATAGTTCTTCTGATGAAGCGGACATGGAAGCCCCGATTCAAGAAGTAGAAAAGCTGAATGAATCCAATTCCAACCTAAGAAAGGAGTTGGAAGGACTGACTATTCGAATGTGCCAAGAGCTTGAGAACTGGAGGAAAGCTGAAGATCTGGTAAAAGACAAAGATCATGAAATCTCCAAGCTGAAGCAAGAGATCAGTGCCCTAACTGCTCAACTCCATGCGAGCAAAGTGGAGAAGGAAGACATGCAAGGAGAACTGAACATGGCCATCTTCGAGAATGCAAACTTGATGGAAACAAATGCTGATATTTCCAAAGAACTCTCTGAGTCAAAGGAAATACTTGCTAAGTTCAACAAGAGTATTGTTAAGCCAGAGCAAAAGCTTGAATCTGCCAAACCTGTCAAGAATACTGATGGAATTGGTTATTCTGGTCATGAGGAAGGTGAGACCTCTAGTACAAATGCTGGAGCATCAAAGAAACAACTGGCATCAAAGGATAAAGGTAAGCAAAAGTTTAAATGTGTTTGCTTTAACTGTCTTAAAGAAGGACATACTGCCAATGTATGTAGGAGCAAAGCCTTTAATAATTTTCCTTACTTTATAAACAATGTACCTAGATCCAACAAGTTCAATGGTAATTGTTATGCTTGCAACAATTTTGGGCATAGAGAATCTGAATGCAGGTCTGTTATGAACAACACTGGAAGATATCCTTAGAGGACTCAAGGAGTTGGTCCAGAACCTTTTGTGAACCGGAATCACAACCGATTTTATTCCCTTATTCATCAGTCAGGAAGCGGTGGCTATCAAGCGGCAACCAGATGGAGAGCAAACTTTTTGATCTATCATTGTCATGGTCACACTGCTGCAACATGTAGGAGGAAGAACGATAACATGAATAATGGACCTTGGAGAGCACCTGGAATGGTCTGCTATCATTGCAACAAACCGGGTCACATTGCCAAATTCTGCAGAACAAGAAAGAACATATCGGATGACATACCGGTCACTCTGGAAGGAAAGATTGATATTGAAATTGTTCAAGCGGATATGAACAAAACCTAGAAAAAGAAACCAGCGATGTTGCAAGAAGAACCGGTTTCTGCACCTAGTGTGGAAATCACGGAACTGGCGAACTAAGCATCAAAAAAGCTTAGGGGGAGCAAACGGTGAAATGTTTCGAACCCTCAGTTTATACCAGTAAAGACCTTAACCGGTATGTGATACCTGTCATTTAGCAGAAGACCAAAAATTGTAACAGGTAAATTAGGGTTTACGCCCTAATGGTGGAGCATTTATTACGGTAGGTGAGGAATATGTTTAAAAGGAATTTTCAAATCATTTCTCACTATCATTTTTAGAGCGAAGAAGTTTTTCAAGTGCAGAATGAAGAAAAAGTGATTTGTGTTGCGATTCAAATAAATTTTGAAACCCTGAAGAAGATTTAGAAGCAAATATCAAACGGTTAAGAGAAGAACTCAAAGCGATGATTCAGCAACCGACGAAGTGTGAGGCAAAGTGGAATTAGAAAACCCTAATTTCTCGATTTCTGAAAGGTATTTCTTGAGTTTTCTGTTTTATCATGGCTTCTACATCTCATGATAGTTCTAGTGCAACTGTTGATTCTATGGACCTCATACAATGAAAGTCAAAATATAATGCCTTGTCTCAAGTACCGACTGGTGTTATAGTAGAAGAAGGGATCTCTGATTACATAGACTGCAAAATCAAAGACCTAGGGTCTCTTGTGATCCATTCACACCTAGGTCTATTCTGTGGGAAGGATAAAAAGATCAAACTGGAGTATAGAATCTTGGAGAAGAAGAAACTTCACAATACGGTTTACTTCCTAGAGAATCTTACAGATGACCACATTCAAATCATTCTGAGCAGAGTTCATGGTGACAAGATGTATCTTGAGAGAACACATGATATCACACCGGAAGCAATTCATGTCGTCACCGGTTTCTGCAATACAGGGGAAGTGCCAGCCCTGAGGAAGGTCAGCAAGACTGAAATGTCCAAGCTCACCGGTTCAGTGAGCGACTCACATGGCATGACCGTCAACTCAATCAAGGACGATCTGGTCAAGTATGCTTGCATGGTGATAGGTTACCGGACGTTCTCTGCTAGCAGAATTAAATCTGTCACTACTGCAGTGATAAATGTTGCTTACAGGATGATCAAGGAGGATGCATCATTTGATCTGTGCACTTGTATGCAAAGATAACTTATGTTGAATCTTAAGTCAATCAAACAGGACAATGCACTGAGATTCAAGTTCGGACAACTACTGGTTGGGTTGTTCTTTTACTTTCAAGGCTACTTTCCAAGAGTAGGTGATATTCAGTGGTCTACCGACCAACCGGTAACAAAACAAATAAAGGAGAGCCTGCAAGCAGTTGGAACCGGTTACCCTGAAGTTTTGAAAAAGTACTTTGATAAGTTTAGAAGCAAGATGAGCCTAAGGATGAGGATATCGAGTGATAGTGTTAAGAAATATGAAGAGGACATCTGCTTTATCATCAAAGTGGATGAATGCATAATGGAGGTCGTTGAGCCCAAACAAGAAGAAGTGGAGCCTATGGGCTATGAGGTGATGTATGATATGCTGGACGGGTATGCCTCTACCCTACTTGCCTTACCCCTTGATCCTAAGGAAAAGAGAATGGACACCTATTTGGAAAGGGTTGCACCGGTTGTAGAACCCTCTGAAAAGAAAGGAAAGGGAGTGCCTTCAGCATCGACACTGATTACTGCAGCCAGTCCCAAAGTGACCAAGCGGTCACTAGTTAAGAAGAAACCGGAAGCGGCACTTGCAAAAGTCTTCGAGAGAAAGTGGAAGAAAAAAAGCAATACACCTGACTCAGAAGAAACTGTGTTAGAAGAACCGCCTAAGAAGAAGACTAGGCAAACAAAGAAAAAGACAAAGAATGAACCGACATCATCTACACCGTTAAATATTGACATTTCTTCTTACAAACCTTTGACACATTGTAAAAGAACTATAAAGAACATTAGGAGAAAAGTGTTGAATGATTTAATTGATTGTTTTGATGATTTCAATGATGATGAAAAAGAAGCAGTTGAACAGGAAATCATTAAGTATTTGTGTGTTAATGACCGGTCGCCTTCAAAAATTAGATCTGAGACACCAAATTCTTTGTATAATTCTTTAGACAATAAATGGTGCATTGCCATAGAAAAGGAACAGGAAATGAGGGAGAAAATATTTGCTCAACATTTTCCTGATGTATCTAATTCAGAACTTTTCAAAGTTATGAATAAATACAAAGGCCTCTTCTTCATGAGAAGAAGAAGACTCCTGTTACTGGAAGGAAAGGGTCAAGAAGTGATCAAGGATACACATACTCATGTTCAAGAAGCTCTTAAGATGCATCAAGTGGTTGAAACCAACAAAAGAGTTGAGCGAGAACCGAAAACTGGCAAACCGGATGTAGTGTATGACAGTGAAGAAGAACTGGTCACAGAACAAATGGACCCCATTGATGTAGACGCCTTAGATGTGGAAAATGTTACTCAGGATACACCATCAGAAGCAACAAGATAGGAGAAGCAGGTAGAACGGGTAGAAAAGCAAAAGGAAGCAGAGTACAAAAAAGAGAAAGCAAAGAAGCAAACGGAGGAGAAGAAAAAGAAAGAAGATGAGGAGAAAAGGAAAGAGGAGAAAAAGAGAAAAGAAGATGAAAAGAAAAGGAAAGAAGAGGAAAAGAGAAAAGAGGGTGAGAAGAAAAATAAAGAGGAGGAAAAGAGAAAAGAAGAAGAAGAGAAAAAGAAACAAGAAGAGGTGAAGAAGACGAAAGAAGAAGAGGATAAAGAAGAGGAGAAGAGAAAGGAAGCAGAGAAGAAGAAAGCAGAGGAGGATAAAGAAGAGGAGAAGAGAAAGGAAGTGGAGAAGAAGAAAGTAGAGGAGGATAAAGAAGAGGAGAAGAGAAAGGAAGTGGAGAAGAAGAAAGCAGAGGAGGAAAAGGCAGAGGAACGGCAAAAAGAAGCAGAGAAGAAAAAGAAGGAAGAAGAGAAAGAAGAAGCGGCAAAAAGCACTCAGATGGAGACTCCAAAGGCAACTGGTAGTCAAGCCAAACCGGCTGACCTCACCAGTCCTATTGACCTCCAGTCTGCAAACAAAATGGAGCTGCTATAGAGCATTAAGGTTTCTCAAGAGCACCTTGAAGTGATAAGGAGGAAGAAGGAGCAAGATGTGATCCAAGTTGCGGTGGACACTCTTATCGGTTTGTTACCTGACACAAACCTCTCCAATACTGATTCATCACTAGCACAATTGAAGCTCCTATGCACTGTAGTGGATGATCAGGTGCAGAGCCTAGAAGAGGTAGTAGAGGCAAATGCCAAGAAAGAGCATCAAAAGGCTCTCAACATTGCCTTGGTGAAGAAGCTAAACGAGCTTCAGTCCGACCTGCAAAAAGCTCAAAAAGACATAAGGGATGCTCTGAATGAGGGGAATCTACTATTGAGTAAGATTTGTCAACCCCATCTCTTCTGTGATGATGTGCTTGTACAGAAGCAAAAGCTACAATCTAACTTGCAGTTATACATGAGCACCTTCAAGCCGCCATATGACTCTTTTACAGCTTATGGGCAAACCGTTCACTAGTTTCATATCCAGTCTGCCAAAATAGAGTTGGAAATCAGCAACCGGACTCGATATTTGCAGGAACTACAACTGGTTCTACTCCCACGCCTGCAAATACTTCAGAAATGTTATCTCAATCTGGATGCCTTAACGGTGACTCAAGAGATGAGCATAATAGACGCCATGGAAGAACAGGTCTCCTAGATGCAAACAAAGAAAGAAGTGGCTACCTCCTTACTTGAGTCCCGGTCCTTATCTATAAAACAATTTTTGCAGGACTTTAAATTAGTTTTTGACAAGTTTTATTCTTTATTGTCATAAACTCTTATTCTGTTAATACTAATGAAACAGGGGTTGGTCTGTAATATTTTGTTGTCATTGTTGGCAAAGGGGGAGAAGTATGAATTTTTAAATGTTTTGATGTATACTTTCATGTTATTTCTGTTAAGAAGTAGTATACATTGTATTTTCTGCAAAAGGGATAGTGTATATGCTTAGGGGGAGTAATTTTGATTATGACATATTTTTGTTGTAAAATACTTAGATGTCAAAATTTTCCTAAGTGTTGCCATCAATGCCAAAGGGGGAGATTGTTGGCATTTTTGATGATTATATTGTGATTGTCATTGATGGACACACACTTGCATTGAGATCACTTTTATATGTATGAGTTATGCTCAACCGGCAATTGTTCCCAATCGGTATGATGCATTATAGTCTTTAGACTATCAGTGTTTTGCAGAATGTGTTTACTGGTTTGAAGCGGTATGTTGACCCCAAGCAGTTCGAGGATCTCAAGCAATACGAAGGATCAAAGCAACAGAACACTTATTTCCTAGTCTTCATTTTTGTCAAACCGGTAACCGGTATTTTGTATGAACCGGTAATACTTTGTGATGAGTTACCAACCGACATTTTGTGATGAGTTACCATCCACTGATTGTTTGACGGTGTTGATACTTTATCAGTGCTTTTTGTGTCATGTTACAGAATATGTCTAGATGCATTGAACCTAGGAAATTGTATTGTAATCCTATTGGACCGACATGAAATCAGATTCCTTTATAAGGACATCATGTCTAGGGTTTTAGCAAGTTGCTAGGGTTTTAAGGTGGTTGATGGGTTAGAGAGAGTGTGAATGTGTTGAAGACTAAAGTAATGCTGGAATGCATTAGGAACGAGCTATCAAGGATATAACCAAGCAATCTGTGCTATTTGCTAGATCACTCACTTGTTGATTACTCACATCTTCGATAAGTTTGAAGCCCTTAACCGAGTAGGTCCAAAAGCCTTTTGTAAATCCTCTAACAAGGTGGTTCACATCTGTGGATCTAAAATCCTCTAGCAAGGTAGTCCTTAACTAGACTTATCTCCTAACAGAGATTGAGATTCCTAATAGAATCTGTTCTGGTAAAGAACATTGTATGACCTTAACCGATCTGACCTTATTCGGTCTAGTTCCTATTCTACAGATAGTTACTTGTGAGTTCCATCTCACCGTGGTTTTTCCCATTTGGGTTTCCATGTCAAAATCTCTTGTGTTATGGTGTTTGTGCTTCTGTGGGTGAATGCATTACTTGCTATTTGGTTTGCATGTGTGCTAACCGGTTTGTCTGCTAAACTGTTTTACCAGTTTACTGTTAGTCTAGTAAAGTGTTTAAGTACAATAATTTTTGGCATCCTAATTCACCCCCCCCTCTTAGTATTCATCAGTGTAAATGTGTTTTGGAAAGTTGTTGGTGTTACATCATGAGTTTGTATTTGGTCCTTGAGTAGTGTTATTGCTTTGGGTATTGTTGGCGTTGTTTACGTTGAGATGATCTTGATTGGCATTTGGTGCATAAGTGTTAGTGCCTTGGTTAGCACCTTTTGGATTCTTTGTAGCTTGAGGATTACCTGATAACGCAAGAACTGGTTGATTGGATTTTGCATCATTTGATTCGTTTCCTCCTTCATTACCAATGTTTTTGTTTCTGGTCCAGAATCTGGATTTGTCTAAGTTGTTGTTGTTTTGGTTGTTGTAGCTGGATGAATTTGTTCCTTCTTTGAAGAATTTCAATGTTCTTTTCTTGACACATGCCTCCTCTACTTGGATGCCATTTTCAATCAATTTGGAAAAAGATGGTATGCATTGAATTTTGAGTATGTAACTCATCTCACTATTCAAGTTGTCGATGAAAATTTCCATCTTTTCCTTTTCAGGCACATCTCGAGGATATCTCGAAACCATACGTCGCCAATGTTGAAGGAATACCATGAATGTTTCATTATTTTTCTACTTGGTATTACAGACATCTAGCATAGTGATAGAATGTTGAATGTTGTAGGAATATTGAGTTATGAATTTGTTGACTAATTCATCAAATGATCTACTAGGAGGTGTGATTTTGGATAACCATTCCATTGTTTGTCCTCCCAAGCTTCTTGGGAATAACCTCATCAAATAGGTGTCATCATGGGCAAATTCAGGACTCATGGTAAAAAATTCCCAAACATGATCACGACGATCACTTTTCCCATCATATTTGTCAAATTTGGGAATATCTGAGTTTGGGGGAAAAGGTACCATGTTTAACTGTCTGTCAAAAGGATAAGGACAAATTTCTATCAAGGAGTACCGTACTGTTGTCCCTTGTTGCATGTCTTGCATTTGTCTTTGCAACATTTGCATTTGTTGAGTGAGAGAAATCAAAGGTGCATTTGCCTGCCGAGGGAAGAGTTCTTCCCTCGCATTGTTTCTAAGCTAGAATGGTGTGTGCAGGGGTATGTTTTTCTCAGGGATGTTTTGCTTGAGAAAATTCTGTTCTGGTAGATTTTGCTCAGGTATGTTTTGTTTAGGGTCGCGTGCCTCCTCCTCTCTTTGTTGTTCTTGATAATCATAATGTCGAGACCTTGTTCTAAATATGTCAGTATCGAAGTCTTCAGGGAGCTTAACTCCTTTACTTGTGAGCATGAGTAGATTTTTTTCTTTGTCATTTTCCATGAGTCTTTCCACAAGTTTTTGAAACGAAGCACTTTCTTGACACTCTTGGAGGAGTTCATCAGAAATTTCAGTGTCCTCTAGATTTGGACACTCGAAAGGATTTGATAATCTTCAATCCATGCTGGACTCTAGTTGCATTTCGCTTTGTTTGTTTTGTTGAGAGCGAGTAACATTGGGCATCTAGTAGAAACTTTCTATGACAAAGGGAATGAACTCCTCTTCATTGTGTTGCTCAGGGGTTGGTGGTTCAAACTGCGGTATATCGTAAGTGATGCACACTTCAGGGAATAAGGCTGGATTGATCTTTCCTCCTTTATTCAAGCGTTAATTGAATGCTGATTTTTGACAGAATGCTCTACTCCTCAATGGTTCCTTGTCAAATTCATTGGTTTTGTCTTGAAGATACAAGCGCATATGATGAAGGAATGTTCGATGAGATTTGAAGAGTTGGTGATTGATGTATAAAAATTTATTCCATTTGCCAAGTTTCAGAGAACTGGGTTGTTGTTTCCTTAACTTAGTGTTATGATAAATATTCTTTCTTCTCAGAATATGAAGATTAGTCATGCACAAGCGATCAATGGTTTCCTTTGATTTGTTTTGGATTTAGTTATCTTGTTTGGAAACTTAAGTTTTACTTTATCAAATGAAGGTTTAGATGCCCCCTCACGACAAAGCGTGTCAAATGATATGGAATACAAGCTTTCCCGATATGGAAACTGGATTTGACAACTTGGAGTTTTTCAAACAAGTGTGTTTTTGGATAGAAATACGTTTGATTGAAGGACCTATTGATACTTGTGATGATGTTTCCTGATTTTGATAGGAGAGATGTGTTTTATCTTGTGATTAGTACTTTTCAGATTTTGACAACTTTGTTTTACGAAGAACTTGCTTTGGGAATAGTTTTCGGTACTCTGTTTTGATTTTCTGTTTGATGAAGTTCGAGCTGAGGAAGGAAGGCTTCCTAAACTATTTTCAGATTTTTCAAAAATACCTTCTATTTTGCCCCCTGTTTTCTCAGTTTCTGCTACGTGCTAAGACAGAAACACAATGTGCTACTGAATTTCCTCAACGTGCTACAGAACAGACTCCACACACTAAGCTGCCCTCTGCGATACACTAACTAGATGTTTTGAATTTATTTTGGTCTAAAAGGTTATGCGCTAATATGGGCTGCCAATGTGCTGACTTTTGGTATCTACGCACTAATTTTTGATCCCCATGCGCTAAGTTGTTGCTTCAATGCACCAGAATGTTTCCAGAAAGCGCTAAGTTTAAACTGCTAGTGTTGGATTTTGATGAAGCGCTAAAGTTCATAATGAATACGCTAAAGTGAAGTTCGAGTACACTAAAGGACGGTTTCTACGCACTAAGAAGTTTCTCTTACGCGCTAAACTGCCCTGATAGTTTTGACTTGGTGGTTTTTCTACAATTTTTGGATTTTGTTTTCAATGATGATGGATGATTTTCCGAAGTAATAAATGAAAGCATGACACAAAAGAGACAACCATTTTTCTTAGTATAAACAATGAGTGTATGTTCTGCGAGGATGTGTTCAAATCCCCAATGTTTTAACAAGTTTAGATACAACAACATACAATTCAGTCAGACTCTTTATTCAAGGGTCATAAGTAATACCATAGCCCACTAGTCTCGATACTCTGTCAGCTCAAACAACCTTGTCACCCCCTAGGGGGCACCTGTTTTTTTGCATTTTGTCTAAAATTAACCCAAAGTGAATTGCTTCACAATTGAGTAGTTATCTTGGGAGATATATGGTGAGCGATCTTTGGGGCAGATTCTTCCCCACCCTTGCACTATGATATTACAAATGTTTGGATACTGACTCGGCTCAAAGTTTCTATGCTAAAGTTCATAATCAGGCTTCCCATTCGGCCGTCAGTGATAAACTCCCTCAGGAGGCTTCCCAACCTTTAGACCAAAGGCTTTACGTATCTCAAAGATACTAGGGGAAGGCTAATCGCTGCGCACAACCATTGAAAAGGACTTTCATCACTTTCCACTTTTGATTATAGTGGGTTGGAACACTTGGCGTCAAAGTCATTTCCCACTTAGGTTGTTCCCTTCACACCGGCCAAAGAATGGTTTTAAGAGTTTTTCAACCCCCCAGGAAGGCAGGCCTGCTAAAAGATTTAATGCAATAAACACCGAAAGCGTAAGAGTGGTCTGACTTTTTGATCACCCAGTTAAGGGGAGAGCATATTCATTCCACTTTCGTAGCAAAGCAAACAAGTGTTCTTTTTAACTTTTATTGCAATTATTTGGTAAAATCTATATGGAGATGTTGCTCCACAAAAACATGGTGTTTATTTTATCCCTTCAAAGCAATAATTTTCTGATCTAGTAAAGGAACCTGGTCATCAAAGCAAAATTTTGATTTGGCGTCAACAAAATAAAATCGACAAAAGGGGAAGAACTTCCCTCTTTAACAAAAAATTAAACAAGTGTGGTTTTTTTTCTTTGCAAAAATTGAAATTGATCCTTTTATGCACCAAAGGATGGTGAGGTTTTTTTTAAAGCTCTTTGTTTGCAAAATAGAAAGATTGTCTTGTTCTTTTTAGAGCCCAAAATGATAATTTTTCTCCTAAAAAAGAAAGAAATATGTTTTTGTTGTTCTTTTAATTTGCCCAAAATAAAGATGAGTTCAATTTTATCCAAACAAGAATTAAAAGACTTTAAATTTTAACTAACTTAGCTAAGTTAGTAAAAAAATTATTATATTGTAGCTCTTAAAATAAAACTAAGCTCCAACCTGTAAGAAACTGTCAGAAATCCTGCAAAATATCAATTAAAACAGTTAGAAAACATTGGCTCTTGTGGACTTCTACAAGTCTAAATTTAATCTCGGTTACAAATTTAATTTTTGCCTTCTGTCTATGCTATGCTACAGAAAAGACCATATGCACTACAAGATAACCGGGATGCACTATCGGACATACCCGATGCACTGAGATGTTTTCCGAATGCGCTGCTCTGTTAAGTTCCCGCGCCGAGACCTACAGGAAAAATGTTAAAAATTCTACGCGCTAAGGGATGGTTTCTACACGCTAAAAAATGAGTCCCATGCGCTGAACAGTGTAATGGATGCGCTATAATGTTAGCTAGATGCACTAAGGGATGTTCCCCACGCACTGATTCCTGTTTCCCGTGTACCTGCAAAAGTGGTTAGATTCAAAAACCTATTTGATTAATGGGGTTAAGCCCCACGGTGGGCACCATAAATGTATGCAAGAAAAGTGGGTCGATGAAACTCAAAATGTGAAAATGTTGTTTCAAAGGGGCTTGTCCACACACCCACGAGACTTCTTGGTGCAAGTTATGGAGTCATGAAGAATGACTTCACTTCCCAAGGTAGGTTCCATGGTTCTCTATCTCACAAGGTCCCTCAAGCCAGTGCCTTTGCTCTCAAATCACTAAGCAAAGTGACTTAGGAATGACGAATGCAAGAATGAGGGATGCTTTAGATTGATTTTAACATGAGTGCATCCTATTTATGCATGATTCTACAAATGAGTTAAACTAGATGATAAGATGACAAGGTTAGTAACAATGCTATCCTAACATGATATACTAGTTAATTATTTAAGCTAATGATAATAGAAATACTCTAAAATGCTTATTAGATTAATTCCTATTATAAAGAGAAGCTAGATGTATTGATAAAATTGAGCATAAATGAGATACTAAAAGCTTGGATCCCTTGAAATGGAGGAATGGGAGCTCTATTTATAGGGAAAACATGACAATGGATGGTCAAGATTGGAGGAGTTAATCAAGGGTCAGGATTGAAAGTTATCAATCCATGTTTACAATTTCCACCAATGAAGTGGTGACAATTGTCAACGTAAGACTGCTTGAGAGGAGAGGTAAGAAGCATTAAATGATTGAGAAGACCTCATGGCTACCTTAGAAGGTAAGGGTTAAGGTTAGGTTAGGGTTATCCAATGGATAAAGCTTTTACCCAAGGGGTAAACTCTTGTGCAAAGGTTAAAGGGATAACCATGGTCAAAGCAATGAATGCTTGATGAGACCCCTAGGTTAGATGAGGGTTAAGTTAGGCAAAAATTCTCTAACCATGCCACTAAGGGTTAGTTAATCATTAATGGTTTGAAGACTTTGGGGACAAATTTGTAAGAGTCCTTCCAAATTTGGGTGTATTCAACAAGTTAGCTTGTTGAAGGCATAAAGGCTTTAATGCCTTTTGAAGACTTTACTCCAAATTTGAGAAGTGACCTCCTCAAATTTAGGGAAAGGGGATAATGGATGGGTTTAGGCTAATTGATTAGGATTAGATGGATTCTAGATGAATTTAGGAAGAGGATTAGGATGCAAGTGGGAGATGTAGGATTTTGCAAGTGGGTGGGGAAAATAGAATTTAATTAAAATAAAAATAATTTTAATTCAATTTGGTTGCAAGTTGGGGATTTAAATAAATTGGGTTTATTTAATTGGGGTAAACTATTTAATTAAATGTAAATTTAATTAAAAAGTAGAGAGAAGGGATTTAATTAAATAAAATGATTTATTCAATTAAATGATGTAAAGGGCTTAAGTGAATTTAAATAAATAAATTGAATAATTTATTTAATTAAATAGAAGAATGTGGGTGATTTAATTAAATTAGATTTAACTAAACAGAGGAATGAGAATAAAATGAACATTAATTATTCATTTAGGAATATGGTCATTTTTATACGTCTACAATTTCAATGCAAATATTCATGATATAGATTATTTATCATAAGGGCGTCCTAACCCCAACGATAGTGAATCCCTTATGTGCTTTTATGTTTTGTGACTATTATACTTTTTTTTGTCCTTTGTTGGGGGCATCTCATTGTGATAATGTGCTTGTTTTTTGGATGCATGATACCTTAAATAATTTTCTCCCAATGAAACATATGCAATCACTTTAACACGAGGGGTATACATTTCACTCAATGTTACACTTCATGCACACACCATGACATGTTTTGATACTCAAGTTACTTTGCAAACTGAGCCTTTTGCTTTGTAATTTGGTATTTTTCTTTTTCGTGACTCATAGTAAGAAAATCTTACTAGGCTAGTAGTCATGTTCTTTCTCTCTTTCCTCTTTCTTGTGATGTTCCTTTTATCTTGATATTAGATCAGTAAGATCCTAAAGTCCCTAGGGGCTTGGTGTGTCTTGTCTCTTTGATATCTTGGTGAAAGTTTTCAATGCAGACCTTTGTACTTTATTATGATTATGCTTAGTCTCATACTCCCTCTAAAGTGGGGGATAAATGTAGCATCCTAAATTGTACTCACCTACAATTTTGTCCTCACTTAGGCTTCACTTTGTCCTCACTTAGGCCTCACTTTGGTGTTTGTTGGGTGAAAAAAAAAATTAAAATGATGAAGGTTCACAAAATGTGTGTTTCACAACAACACACAGAATGATATCTCTTAGAAGGAAAGATACAATTCCTCCTAATTATAAGGTAAGGCTCCCCCTTGATACTGCAACTATTTTCTATTTTTTCTACCTGCTAACTTTACAATAATTTCAGGTATAATAAAAACTAGGTTCTCTTCCTTCAAAACCAGTTATATCCAATTCTCTTTAAAGAATAGACTTTCTCGTAACTTAATAACTTTAAAAACTTGCAGTAATATTATACTAACTAATTTGGGAAGTAAAGTGTCCATAAAAGAACAATGTCTTATGTTACTTTCCTTTTCTGAAAATGACCTAGGGATGGGAATTTGCACACTTAAGAACTCAACGATTCTTTCTATGTATGAATATTCCTATCAACCACTGTAACACAAATATATTGTCAGCTCAAAGACTCACAAATATATTAAAATATATTGTACTCTAGCCAGATAGTCTGTATAGTATAAAGACTCTACTTTCTATCCTTTAAATACAACTTTTGGAGATGACTTACATAAGCTCAAAGGCTTAAAGTAATTTCTTCTTAGCTAATTCCCAAATTCTAAATTTTCAAAGTAACTCAAAGATTACTTATAAACACTCAAAATTTCAACACGAATAACTATAACCAACTTTAACCATTCAATAAAATATGATATCAATGACATAAGAACATTCATACCACATAAAAGATTGAACTCCAAACAAAGTTTTATTGCCAAGCTCTTCTCTTTCTTGATTAAATTACAAATTTACAAAATGAACACCAAGTCTCAATTTTCTCTTCACTTTGGCAGAGTTTTGTTGCATAAACAAAGATGAAAAAAAGATCCTTATTACAATAATAACCCTCATATATATAGAAGAGGTGTGCAGCATGAAAATAGGAAATTATAACTAATTCTAAGACTAAGTCAAAAGTAGAGCTCAAATTGACTTAGGACTAGTGCACTCAACAAGTGCACAAGAGAAAATACAAAAAGACACATGAAGTGTCAATGGGTAAAATGAAAAACCACTGGAAAAACATGAAAATGACTTAAAGTGTCATTTTCCCTTATATTAAATCTCACTTCTGGAACTCTTTGAACTTCTGAAAAGCATTCTTTATTTGAATTCCATCAGGTCCCTGGGTATTACTTGTGATGAATTTGACCCTAATAATGGAATCTTCCAAGTCGGTGCAACACTTTTTGTGCTTCTTCAAAATAGTATCCAAAAAATTCAAAACGAACTGGAGATCAATTAATTTATCAATTGAGGATAAAGAGAAATCCTCCCTATCAACCTCAATAGTCACAAGCAAGTTGGATTATATCTTCTTTAAGTACCTTCTCATTTTCATCAAGAAATGCACATGGAATCTAAGAGATTTTTGTTGCAATCTCTTTCTTCTTATCCACACATTTGTTTAGGGTTTTCTTCATATCCTTCACTAGACGCTCAAGAATATTCATCCAATGTTCCAAGACTTCTTGTTGCTCAATGTACATGCGTCATGAAGGAATGACACCATTTTGGATGAGGTCATCAAGATCATAACCTTCAAAATTCAACCAGGCTTCAAAATCCTTTTCTTGTATTTCAAGCTCCTGAGAGAAGACCTTTATGGTGCTATCTACTTCTGCCTTCACTACATCAAGATTTTTGACAATAGTACAAGTTGAACTTATGAGTCATGTGCCTTGAATCAACATATGATCCATCCATTCTCCTATTGCTTTGCTTTTTGATGTTGCTTGCTCATCTCTTTTAGCAACCTATTCATCCAAGGATGAAGCCACCAATTCAACAATTTCTGAAGATTTGGTCACTTTAATAAGAATTGAGGTGAGTTGCTCAATTCGTGTTTTGAGTTGATCCTTCTTGACCTTATCTTCATCGTACCTTGCAACAAGAGCTTCCAAAGCTGATATGGCATCACTTGAAGTAGAATCATGAGTTTATTTTCCCAATTCAATTCTTTGAATGACATAGTCTAAATATTGGACTTGACCAAAAACTACATCTGGAGGAGGAAAAACAACCTCAACATACTTGTTCCTATTCTTGTCAACCTTTACCCTTGACAAATTTTTAGCTTTCTTAACAGTCTTGGGTTTGACAGGAACAAAATGGCTGAAATCAAAAATTTTAGGAGAGACAACCCGCTTCTTTCTCTTTGGCGCATTATACATCACCAAGGTGGTAAATTTAAATCATCATTCTCACTTGCTACCACATCTTGAGAGGGATTGATAGAATCCTAAATAGTGGTGGTTACTATAGGAGAGTTCATGGTAATGACATGAGGAGGATTCTCAAGGGATGATTCATTAGATCTAGGGACTGCTTCATTCATGAATTTATCAAAATCATCCATCATGGTTGCAGACACTTCAGACAACGAGGGAAAATTGGAAAATACATTCTCAAAATTGTCATGTGGCATGTCTAAAGCGGACTCACTAGAACTAGTGGAAGACACATGTATAACACTTGAAGGGGAAATACATGTGACCACTAGAGGCTCAGGCTCAAAAATAGAAATGGGAACTTGTAACATAGATGAAGGATAAGATACCTAAAGTAATGATTCACCTGCTTGTGGCGTTTCCTCTTCATCAAATTCATTTTGTTCTTGATCACCCTCTTGACTAGAAATTAACTCTTCATTAGGATGCTCACCCTCCTATTATTCATTTGGTACTTCTAATTCTAATATCTCACGAACATTAGAACTTAAGGGTTCTCCTTGAGCTTTTCCTTTCTTAGACCCAACTTATGAACTTCAACTTAGGAGCCTTTGCCGGAGTGGTAGGGTCCTACTTGTTCTTAGTTCTAATCTTCGATCTCCTTCCCATTGGGTCAACAATGCGATCATCATAACCAAAAGAGAAAGGTTTCATGGGAATACCATGCAAAGATAACCAAATATTAGTATTTATAAGAATACTTTGAAATTGTTCCCTAATGGAGGTGCATTCCTTATGCGACAATTGAATGAGAGGCAAAGGAGTAGAATAAACTATATTCTTCTCATACATAGGATCCAAGATATCATCATCTTCCTCTGGATCATCAAGAACATCAACAAGGACAAAGATTTCAATTTGTTCAATGGTCAGCCGACAATAGTCAAGTTTCCTTACATCATGCTCAAACCTATAATCAGCCCAAACATCTTCAATTCGATGCACATGTACATATGCCTTCTTCAGCTTATTTCTCATTCCTTTGTAATCAAAGTCCTTCTTGGCTTTGAATAACCTCATGGTAACCCTTCTCATTTTCTCCTCCATTGCTCTGGCTTTGAAAATAGAAGTAATGGAGTATCTACCAACGGAAAGAGAAAATTTCAAACTTGTCTTATGAGAACCTGATTGGGCCCGATGTACAACATTCATTTCATGAGCTAGTTCCATCAATACAATCTTATCAGAAGGATAACTAGGGAGAATGAAAGGCTCACCGATGAAACAACCAACCTTGAGGTATGTGAAAGTCAGAGATTGGAGGAACATGCATCCATATTGGTTAACCACTTCCCAAGCATGAATAGACACCCTTTTATTCTATAATTCTTGTTCAACATAATCATATAATAACCAAAGAATGCATCATTTACTCTTCGGAAATGACTGTGAATATTTTGAAGAACCAACTAGGAATAATATTTATATACCTCAATTTGCCTCTTATTGCCAGTTGTAGACAATCCAAAAAAATGTCTCATTGAAGCTACAACGTACACCAATTATGAAGTCATATAGAACTTAAACATGGTAGGTACCTTGTCGAGTTGTTCACAGATGGCATCACTCATCTTTTTCCCCCAAAATATCTTATCTTTGTTATATTTGATCACATGAATGTATTGATACATCCATTTATAGAAGGTATTAGAGGTACGTAGAGTTATCAAATCATTGACCTCTTCAATGAAGTCACATCAGGGAAGAGTTTCTGGCCATCTTGCAATGGTAGGTCTTGGGGTCTTTAGCTAGTTATCATACATGTTCTTTATGCACTTGTCAAAATTTATATCAAAATAAGCTATGGATGATTGCATTGTAATATTAGTATATCTCTCAATACTAGGACACTTGAAAATTGAATCAAAGAATTCCTCATCCAGCCTGATTAATTTATTTCTAGCTTCATCCTTTACACTTCTACTAATGGGGTCAAAGTGAATTGCGACTACCATTACAAACCCAGGATCTTGTGTTGACATTGGGAAAGAAACCACCAGATGAATTCCACTATTGATAACAACTTCCATGTCATGATATGAAGGTGCTTTCTCAATCCTCTTAAGAAACTCAAATAGGTCAACATGACCTTGTTAGAATTTTTGTGAGATTGTTGGAAGAATGTTGCAAATATGTGCTTAAGAGATATTTGAGAGATGTGTTGTCATTGATGTCAACATATTTCTTTGTCTATGATAGTGATGCAGAGAAGTTCCATAAGTTAATTTTTTCAGTATGGTGAAGATCAAAGTTTGTGGATTAAAGGATTTTTTAGAGGGATGTTTGTAGTTGATTCAGTTTAATTTGCAGAGGTCCGCATGAATTTGATTGAGTTATGAGTATCTGTGTTGTGGCCGCTTTTTCAATTGTTCAGTGATGATAGTGTTCAGTATCTTGATCTGCATTGCTCCACATTATAATATCCTATTTTGTGAATTTGGAAGTATGTTTGGGACGTTGTGTGTATCCTCAATTCAAGTGATTTGTGGTTTAGAGGTCGGCAAGTGATTTTTAAAGGTTGACAATCATTGCAATTAGTGTTCCCAAGGTTCACTATGAAGATAATGGTGATTCTAGTAATTTGTGTTGGTGCGAATGTTGCTATGATAATTCATGATTCTTGTGGATGTTTCTAGATCGTGTGCCTTCTATTTTGGTGATCCGCATTGATCGTTGAGCTTTTAATTGATGATTTTCTTTGGTATATTGGTGTTCTTCATGTTCTTGGTCAACTGGATGCTTGTAGAGTGTTGTGGATGTTCAAGGCGTAATTCTTGGAGGTGTTTCATGATTGAGGTGTTAACTTAAGTCCATGCTATGTCTTAGCCAACATTTTTTGGTCCGCATGTGATAATTTGTATATGATCATCATCTATATCATTGTAATTGTTTTATGTGTGTTGAGTCGACCTTGTTGATTTCTCCAAGGTTGATGTCTTGTATATATAAATGTAATCATTTTGTGTGAGGCATGTAGAATGAGCGAATAATGTATTGATCTTTTGGAAGTAGGGAAGGTGTGCGAAGATGAAGATGAAAGTTGTAATGTGCTTAACCGAAACTATAACCAGGCATTAAGGATTCTATTTCTCAGTTCATGATTTCTGGAAGTAATATGTGATTGCTTGTAAGGCAGTGAGCCTTCCCTGGGTGATAGTCCCTTTCATTTTGAAAAGTGAGCTCTATGTAGTCACTAATACATTTGGACTAGATTTCCGATTGAGGTTTCCGATGGAGAAGGTATATTGTGGCCAAATTTGATTTTTTTTTGAAAAAATGCCCAAATTCATCGTAATTCTGACGACAATTTGCCATTTGGTTTCAACGAAGAAGGCATTAGCAATGAAAATTTTCTTTTTTTCAAAAAAGTGCTCGAGTTCGTCGTAATTCCGACGACAACGACCATTACTTTAAAAAAAAGAAGAGGGCATTTCATTTGTGCATTGCAATCCCGCGTAGGCATTTGTGGTGACTTCAACCCCCAACAACATCAAACCCGCATCAAAGGCATTTGTGGCATTGCTTGCAATCCCGCACAGGAGGTAGATTCTTCACCTTAATTTCATGTTGCAAAAAATATACCATTCAAGAGATTCCTTTTTTGTGCAAATTGCCCTAGTTTTTAATGCAAATTGGTCAATCTCGTATTCATATTGATTATCCAATCTCAAGTCGGATGGTTTCTAGTCAAAGGTGTGGTTCCCTGAATGCATAATACCCTTAGGAATCCACTCCTCGTACAACCATAGAATTGTGAGTGAGGAGTGAGCGTTCAATTTTGTCGCAACAATCCCTTCCTCCCATATACGCGCATGTTGATTGTTCACATGAGATCACATCTCTTTACAGCATCGTATCAAACAATTCACAAGCCTTGTCCATGTTTCCACATTTTGCATACATGTCAAGAAGGGCATTTGCAAGTACAACACCTAACAAAATTCCTCTATCCATTATGCTTTGATGGATGTCCATACCCTGTTCCAAAGCTCCCATTTTCGCACAGGCAGGGAGGATGCTGGCCAAGGTTGTGGAATTTGGCTTTATGCCTGCCAATTTCATTTGCTTGAAAGTGTCTAAAGCCTTTTCGACAAATCCATTTTGTGCATATCCAGCAATCATTACAGTCCACGAGATAACATTTCTTTCAGGCATTCTATCAAACAGTTCACATGCCTTGTCTATGCTTCCACATTTTGTATACATGTCTACCAGGGCAGTTGCAACTACAATATCTGACAAAATTCCTCTATCCTTTATGCTTCGATGAATGTCCATATCCTGTTCCAAATCTCCCGTTTTGGCACAAGCAGGGAGGATAGTAGCAATGGTCATGGAATTTGGCTTTACACCTGCCGATTGCATTTGCTTGAAGGTTTCTAAAGCCTTCTCAAAAAATCCATTTTGCGCATATCCGACAATCATTGCAGTCCAAGAAACCACATTTCTTTGAGGCAATCCGTCAAATAGTTCCCATTCCTTGTATATGCTTCCACATTTTGCATACATGTCTAACAGAGAAGTTGCAACTACATCTGACAAAATTCCTCTATCTTTTATGCTTTGATGGATGTCCATACTCTGTTCCAAAGCTCCCATTTTGGCACAGGCTGGGAGTACACTGGAAAACATAACTAAAGAAATGCAATGATCAGCTCCAAAGACATCAAACCACTACTAACAAAACCAAGAGTCTAAAATATGATAGGAAATAGTGTGAGTTGTCCTGAAATAAAATATTTTATTTTCAATTTCAACTAAAACATAATTACTCAGCCATTTATTAATGTTATTAATAAATATTTAATTTATGAAAGAGATAAATGGTTGTCCACAAGTACATCAGTTACTAAATGCACACAAATAAGTGAATTTGATATTCAAAACTATCTACAATGAATTCAATTCTTGTCCATTAGTCATTTATGTTTGCAATAAGCATCTTTCTTTGTTTTTCTTAATCTTTATTCATAGTTATGTGCATATTTCACATTCTATAATTAGGATATCAATTGCTATGGCTGAACACTAGCATGATGTTTGTGTTGTGGTATAGATGCGTGGAAACATAATTATGGGATTGTTATATTATAGAGATCAAAAATCTAGAAATCGCATATTAGTTATATTAGAGAGATCATAAATCCAGAGATCATCAACACAATAGAGATACCGATGGAGACTTAATTGGATGTAGCATGTCGCACCAAAGTTGTTAGAGTATGCTAAGCTAGTACATAATGTTTCCTAAAGCCACATTAGTATTTTACCTAGATCATTATCTACCAAAACTAAATATAGTAATCCTTTTGAGGATTCATTTCATGGTGCTAGATCTTCATTAGGTTCCACTTCTTGTTGGAGAAAAGAACAGTTATTTCTTGAGGTAGATGAATATCCCATCAACAAAGGACAAGACCCTTTCTAGAATATAACAAATTCTACTCCAACAAAAGATCATGGGGGTTTCACTAGAGATATTGAATAGGAGATAGACTTCTACTACTGCATTAAAAGCATTGACATGTTCTTCATTTATTGATGTAAACTCTCTGTGATTCCACCACAACCAACAAAGGTGTAAAAAGTTGTTTGCAATGCATGGATTTTTAGGATTGTCCTTTGAGAAAACATAATTAAAGTATGGAAGCAGGTTCTACCAACTCCTGAGGGAATCTTGACGAAAAATAACTGTAAAATATTTGGGCGAGCTTATATGCAAAAACTCATGCTTCCTGATGGGTTTATGTACATAAATAAGCATGAATTAAGTGGTAAAGGGGCTTCTGGAAACAAGAGGGATAGAGAGGCAGTGGAAGTGAAAACTTCTGGTGTTGTGTCTACTCCATCTCAGAATAGGAATGGCGAAGGTGTTGTAAGAGGAGCTGAGAAGGGTGTTGGAAGAAGTGGGGGTGTTTACATTCCCCCATTTAAGCTGGCTCAAATGATGAAAGATGTGGAAGACAAGAGCAGTGTGGAATACCAGCGCATGACATGGGATGCCCTTCGGAAGAGTATCAATGGGTTAGTAAACAAGGTAAATGCATCTAACATCAAGAACATCATTCCAGAGTTGTTTGCAGAGAATCTCATCCATGGGAGGGGTCTAATTTGTACGTCTTGTATGAAATCATAAATGGCATCCCCTGGATTTACAGATGTTTTTGCTGCGTTGGTTGTTGTGGTAAATACAAAATTTCCTGAAGTTGGCAATCTGCTTTTGCGAAGAATTATTTTGCAGCTTACGAGGGCATACAAACGCAGTGACAAGAACATGTTGATAGCAGCAGCCAAATTCATAGCTCATTTAGTGAATCAACAAGTTGCACATGAGATCATTGCCTTGGAACTTCTCACCCTTTTACTAGAGAACCCCACAGATGACAGTGTAGAGGTTGTTGTTGGGTTCATGAAAAAATGTGGTTCTTTGTTGCAAGACCTTTCACCCAAAGGTCTCTATGGGATTTTTGAAAGATTTAGAGGTATTCTCCATGAGGGGGAAGTTGACAAATGAGTATAGTTTTTAATTGAAGGCCTTTTTTCAATTTGCAAAGCTAAGTTCGAGGGTCATCTAGCTGTGCGTCTAGAATTGGACCTTGTAGAGCAAGAAGATCAGTTAACACATAAAGTTTTCCTAGAAGATGAACTTGATCAAGAAGCTGGTTTGGATGTTTTCAAGCCAGATCCTAATTTCTTAGAGCATGAGGCAACCTATGAAAAACTCAAGAAAGATATCCTTGGAGATGCTTCTTCAGATGAAGCAAAAGGGGAGAACGATTCAGGTGATGATTCAGATGATGATGATGACGATGAAGAGGAAGGTGAGGAAGCACTGAGAATACGGGATGAGACAGAGACAAACTTGGTCAATTTAAGACGTACAATTTATTTGACAATCATGTCAAGTGTTGATTTTGAGGAAGCTGGTCATAAGCTACTAAAGATCAAGCTTGAACCTGGTCAAGAGATGGAATTATGCATCATGTTGTTAGAATGCTGCAGTCAAGAGAGAACATACCTTCGTTATTATGGTCTTCTTGGGCAAAGATTATGTATGATCAATAAAATTTATCAGGAATTTTTTGATAAGTTTTTTGTGCAACAGTATTCTATGATACACAGACTAGAAACAAATAAACTACATAATGTTGCAAAGTTTTTTACCCACTTACTTGGCACAGATGCTCTTCCATGGCATTGTCTTGCTTATATACGTCTGACAGAGGAAGATACTACTTCCTCTTCCCATATTTTTATAAAGATTATCTTCCAGGACCTGGCAGAGCAGCTTGGTATATTGTTGCTTAATGAAAGGTTGAATGATCCAACAATGCAGGAGTCTTTTGATTCAATTTTTCCAAAGGACAATCCCAAAAATTCATGGTTTTCTATCAATTTCTTTACTTCTATTGGTCTTGGTGGTATCACTGAGAGTTTACGTGAGTATTTGAATAATATGCCAAGTCTTATAATGCAGCAACAAAAGTCTATTCCTGAGTCAGATGAATCTACCTCTAATGACGATTCTTCTAGTTCATCAGGTTCATCAGATTCTGAGAGTGAAACTGACAGTGAGAGCAGTAAGGAGTCACCAAGAAAGAAAAATAATTCAAAGCATGACAATGAGTATGAAAAAACAAGAAGAAAGAAAAGGGCGAGGGCATCTGACTTGGAGGATGAAAGTGACAGTGAGAAAATCAGAAGGAAAAAGAAAAGGAATTGCACTTTAGAAGGCCTAAGAGAAAGAACATTCATTGAAGGCCTAATAAAATGATGCAAAGAGGCTAGGGTAGTCATATAGAAGGCCTAAGAGAAATAAAATTCATTGACATTTCTTGAGAATTTCAAAGGGGAAAATAATAGTGATGGAGGACTGATATGTGACAATCATTGAAACCCATATCAATAAGGGTCAAAGCACATAGCAATGATGCCTAAGGACAGTAAATAGTAAATAGCTCTGTCCACAATAGCCAAAAGAAAGCATACAAGGCAACACATGATTCCAGCCTTCCAAAATAGAGAACAACATTCTTTTCACAGTTGTAGCAGTAGTTAACTTGGCAATCATTATCAATAAATACAGTCTCCTTACAATCTCAACGCATGAAAAATAAAGTATCATACAATTGCAACATCAAGATCTATGATAGTGGACAACATGAAGGGTAAAACAAGGCACGTATATTCACTCATATGATTGTTATAGTGTTATTATATTAAGGTGTTCATAGTATTATCAAAAGAGAAATTATAGGTCCAAAATTAGAGACCAATCTTAAGACATCCCTGTCTAATAAGGGAATAAATCAATAGCCGAAATGAATCAATAAGAGGCCACAAAATAAGAAGGTATAAATAAAAGGGCTTATTTATATGGAGAAAAGAAGGATTAGAGAAGATTTTTGCATCAACCAAGGGTAGAGATAAAGGAAAATAAACTTTTCTATACAATCCAAGGTCACCACTTCAGTGATATAAAGATAGAATAGTCCTTATGGATAGTTGACAACAATCACGAAGAATTAGAAGAAATGATGTAAAAAAGATTGTCCTAAATCACGTTGAAGAGAACACAAAGATGTAGTCTATGTAGTAGCACAAAGGGACAAAGCCAAATAAAACCTTCATTTTCTAAACCAAATCAGTCTATGTAGGGCATTGAATAATAAATGTCAAGAATGTTGTTATTTTAACACATAAAGACACTAAGACATACAGTCCTTAGGTCTGCAAAGATCTCATCATTAATATACAGATTGTTGATGCCACATTCAACAATAATAAAGTTCCAAACACATATATGTCATCCAAACATAGAGATCATGACATATATAAGTCATCATAACAAGACATCATGAGTAGCTACAACCATAGGACTCATAATGCAATGAACATTTTCAGTCCCAAAGCTTCTTTACAGTCATAAGATCATAAAGACAATTAAATGTATAAGAAAGGGTAGTATATTAGTGAAAGTCACAATGAAAAGGGACATAAGGGTAGCCAATAACATGAAGTGGAGGCTTCCAAACAATGATCAGTACAGCCTACCCTAGAACTACAATCATAGCACATGAACAATGCCACATTTTAAAAAGTGCAGAGATGAAAAAATATTTGTGTGCCTTAGGAGTAGTGACACATTCATGTGCCTTAAGAGTAGTGACCTATCACAAGTTATGCATAGAGGATCAATGCTAAGTATAGCCATGGAATGGTCACTGAAGACCTTATTCATGACAATGTCAACAAGCTTCTTGAGAGACTGAAGAAGAATTGAAGGATATCTCAAGAAACAATCTTAAATTATGGTAGCAGTCATTATCAAAGATGCCAAAGCAAGTATCATAGTGCATCAAACTATAATGACAGTGAGACAAAGAATCACAAACAAAGACTAAAATTTTCAGTCAGAGTGATAACAGATAGAGCAAGCAACCCATAGTTGTTTCAATAGTTTGAAGAGAATTCCTTGAGAGAGAACACTGCAAGATCAAGTTGAAGAAGGATACAAGCATCAAGGCACTTAACATAAGCTAGGTAAATAGTGATTCTAAGCCTTTGATAGTAAGAGAAACCAAAAGGAATGTTGTGACAAAGATGTGTGATCAGAATAGGGTCTTCATAAGATTTAATAGTCATGACCAACATTGTAAAAATTCATCAAAGTAGTCTTAGTATACTTCAAGGACAGTCAAACAAGCCTAAGATAGTATTGAAGGGATGGTGACAACATGTGCATCTAGTAAACAATAGCCTTTTAAAGGTCATAGAAGTCATGTCATGGTTCCATGAAAGACGGAGATAGCTTTGTGATAAAGAGTCTCAGTCATACCCAAGTTCAAAATAAAGTTTGCAGCCTCAATAAAAAAACATACATCACTGTGAACTTTTCCATAAGATATCTCTATGAATGGTCAAAAGACAATGCTCACAATATCATGACACTATCATAAATTTTGCAATCACGAGAACAGATATAAAGATCAAAATATTGTTGCCCATATTAGTTAAATAATAGTCTATTTGACTGTCATGGGTTGAATAGAAATATAGGTCTAAAAGGGCTTCAAGGAGCAATTATCCATAGTAATTATGCAAGATGATCACGAAGGTAATTAGACATCAGTCAACTTAATATCTTATACAAGGATTGCATACCAAAAATCCATTAGATATGTTTTGAGATGAAAAAGAAGAGTTAGATGGTTTTGGTTCAATGATGATAATTTCTATTTTCAAGTAATTTGATTCGGTATATTATACTGAAATGTGATTTCATAACTAGCATTTCAACTTCTATATAACTAGTTCTATAGCCCCATTTTCTTGCTTGTGAAGAGAGACCATGTCAGACAATATCAACGAACAACAAAATAAGGAGACAATTGCTAGATTGTGGTCTAACTTGAAAAGAAAAGGTGATGGAAAATGTTATTGTCCATGCAAAATTTGTAAGGGGTTAAAGACTAGAAGACTTATAATCAAAACAACGAAGAAACATTGTAGGCTGCATGGTCACATTGAAGGTGGACATGATTATCATCCATTGGTAGGTTTTTCATTATATCGTTTTAACAATTTATATACATAATAAATCACGTGATGATGAGATCATGATCATAGTTTATTTATGTTTATCAATTTTATATAGGTCGAGCACATGGTATGGATCAACACAACCCTGAGAATATGGTTTTCAAAGTGGACGAACATGGAGGTGTGAATATCGAAGCTGAAGATAATGATCCCATGGAAGATGACGATCATGAGCCAGAAAACACAATTGAAGATGATGGTACATATACATTTATCCATGACTCATTTAGTACTCGCGCATCTGATCATGATGATGAATATGACCTTGATGTTGTTCATGATGTACCTCTACTTGAGAAGGCATCTGAGGCCCTTTACGAAGGCTCGCAGGCAACTCTTATCTCCGTTGTATTGTTGTTGGTGAACTTGAAGGTTATGAATGGTTTATCCAACATAACAATGTCACGTATGTTAAGGTATGTCATATATGTCATAATAAACTGTGAATCATGTTGTACCATTAATATTCTTTATATTAACGAATTATATTTTTTTGTTGTAGACTGATAGGTGAGTTTTAGTTACCACCATCAAATATTCTACCTCGCTCATACCGAGAATTATCTACCGTTATGAAAGATATTGGAAAGGAGTATCAAGCAATAGATGCATGTCCCAATGAGCATATTATATATCACAAACAACATGAATTTCAAACTGAATGCCCTGAATGTCATATCAGTAGATATCGAATAGATCAAATAACAAAAAGGGTTCCTCGCAAGGTTCTTCGCTATATTCCCATTATTCCACGTATGCAACGATTATTCAAGTGCACTAGCTTGGCACAATTTATGGATTACCATGCACGCAATAGAAGTCGAGATGACATTATTTGAATGCCTGCGGATGGTTCAACATTTATGGACATAGAGGAAAAGTGGCCACACTTTAAAGAAGAACCTCATAATCTTAGGCTTTCATTGGCAGCGGACGGTGTCAATCCATTTGGAGAGATGAGATATGTTTACTCAGTGTGGCCTGTTTTTGTTATCAACAATAACATTCCTCTGTGGATGTCAATAAAGAGGGAGCACATAATGTTGGCAATGATTGTTCTGGGTATTTTATCATTTAAATATAGTCATCTAAATTTAATTATAAATATTGCAGTAAAATGGTCACAATAATTATATAATGTTTTTGTTCATTTGATTAGGTAAGTACCAAGTTAAAGATATGAATGTATATATCGAACCTCTTATCGATGAGTTGCTGGAGTTATGGAATGGTGTCACTATGTATGACGTCTCTAGACCAATAGGACAAAGACAATTTCAATTCCATGCGATGCTTCTATGGACAATACACGATGCCCCGGGGCTAACACATTTTTGTGGTATGTTATAGTGTTTAAGTTGTGCATGAACATTATAATTCAAAAAATTATCATATTTCATCCAATTATACATTATCTTGTAGGTCTTCAAACAAAGGGAAAATTTGCATGTCCTGTTTGTAGTCCAAAGATGAAATCTCGTCATTCAAAAAGTTTAGGAAAGCAGGTGTTTGATGAGTATAGGCACTTTCTCCACAAAAATCATAAGTATCGAAATATTGAAAAACATCTTTTCAATGGGAAAGAAGAGAATACATCAAAGCCACGAAGAATGACACCTCACCTGTGGAAGTTGCAATATAATAGAATTAATCATCAAGGTAATGCCATTCCATCTATTGGTTTGTCATAAAACATCTTTTCTATTTTGTTTTGTTTACTAATGATGTGATTGATGATCATGAAGGTCGTGAAGGCATAAATGACCACCTTCCTAAGGGACTAAAAAGTTATCCCCGACAATTTAGTGGGTTTCCCTACTACGAGCAATTACAAATTATTCATTTGTTTGATAGTATGCATAATGGAAAGAATATAACAGAGACAATATGGAAAATATTGGATGGAAGGTGTGACAAAGAAAAAATTGTCAAAATATGTAGTGACATTCAGGATTCCAATCATGCAATGATAAATGTCATTCAATCAAATAGCCATGGAGACAAGATTAATATAAATGAGCTTCCTTGGTTATTAATGGACCAACAAAGCAATGCTATAAAAGAAGTCATACGAAAAATTCAATTTCCCACAGGATTTGCTGCGAACATAAACAATCTCATATCAAAGAAAAGTGAATTTGGGCCAGGGATGAAAATGCATGATTGGCATACCTTCATTAAGGTAATTCATGTTCTTGTGTTTTTAGTATGTATTTAAGTACTGCACGTACGTGTACTTTTCATTGTATTATATTACAAAAAAATGAAAAGATAATTTTATAATTGTTGTAGTACGTTCTACCACTATCTCTCCCAGATGACTTCGACAATGATTGTCAAGCAATTCATATATGATCTTGGAAAATACATGAGGTAAGTAGTGATATTTGTTCAATTCGTTGTATAGATATTATATTTACGATTTGTTTTACTTGTTATGTAATATATTTTTTTGCATCTTGAATACCTTGTAGGTGGTTGTCATGTAAAGAAATCCATAAAGACGATATAAAATATTGGAAGAGAAAAATTCCTCATTTAATGTGTGAAATGCAAAAGTGTCTACCTCCAGCTTTTTTCAATGCACAAGAACACTACCTCATACACCAAGTTGAGGAGATTGAATTGTGTGGACCTATACACACTAGGTCAATGTGGATGGTTGATAGGCACTTGAAATTTTTGAAGGCTTTGGTTCGACAAAGAGCACATCCTGAGGGTTTTATGGTGGAGGGATATATGGTATACCAGACTATGGTGTACATTTCTGAATATCTTCCTAAGTTTGCAGCAAAGATCCACATGGATCGCATTTGGGATCCCAACACCATTAACAAATTCAGAGGGGAGTACTTGATGGGGAAAGGTAGATTGAGGAAAGTGAGAGGTAATTATAAGATGTTATTGTAGTTAATTAATTCATAATCTTCAAAATAAATTGATTGTAAGACGTCTATTTATTTTTTGTATAGTTGGTCGAGAGTGGGATGCACTACATTTGTATATTGCAAACAATCTTGACTGGATAACGGTATGGATTGAAATTTGTCAATATTCTGGATGCATGTTAACATGGGAAGGTGTGGCTTCATTGGTTAAAGAAGCACATCGTAATGGAGATTCCAATATTACGCAAAGGGAAATTGATTTAGCATATGGTTTAAGAGATAAATAGGTACGTATAAATTTATTAATCACTCATATGTTTATCAACTCACAATGCAATAAATTTTACATGTTTGACATATCACAAGTCAAACACCACAACGCTATGTGCTGCAATGGTCATAAATTTCGCATAAAAAAGTTGGATGACACGAAGAAAACTTGTGATTCTGGCATCATTGCAGTCTTTGAGGTGAAAAATATTTCATCGAGAAATGACATACATCCTCAACAGTCTCAAAATTGATACTATGACATTTTGGATGATATACTTGAGTGTGACTTTAATTCCTTCAAATTAGTTTTGTTCGTCGTCAAATGGTACAGGCTACGATTGAATAAAAATGATCTTGATAGAGCTGTTATTGAACATGATAATGGTTTTATAATGCTAAATACAAGGTCATTTGAACCAGTTGGGGATGAGCCCTGTGTTCTTCCAAGCCAATGTGAGCAAGTATTTTACTCAGAGGTTCCACATAAATCGGGTTGTCATTTGTTGTTAGACGTGATCCAAGAGGAAGGCTGATAAAGTATAATGTGATGGAAGAAGAAGATACCAAAGAAGTAGCTATCGAAGAAGTAGAAGATGAAGTGGATGATGATCACGATCGACAGTTTCTCAATGATGATGAAGAAGAACAAGAAGAAGATGATGATGATGATGATGATGATGATGATGATGATGATGATGATGATGATGATGTTGATGTTGATGGTGATGGTGATGGTGATGGTGGTGGTGGTGGTGGTGATGGTGATGGTGATGGTGATGGTGATGGTGATGGTGATGATGGTGATGATGGTGACGAAGACGTTGATGATGATGATGATGATGATGATGATGATGATGATGATGATGATGATGATGATGATGATGATGATGATGATGATGATGATGATGATGATGTTGGTGATGATGACCTTGATGTTCATGATGATGAAGAATGAAATGTATGAGGTATGCGATTAGTATATTATCTATTTAATATTGACTTCTTGATAGAATTTTTTTTACATAATTAATTCATTAGGTTTTGAATTCTAATGCCATTACATAATTAATTCATGATGCACCTTTTAATATGGAGATGGAGATAGGGAGAGTGACTATTTATGTGACATTTTTTAAACTGTGTTTATTTATGGAAATTGGATTGTTTATTACCTATGTGATGGATGGTGATTTATGATACATATGTGATGGATTACATGTTTATGATGACACATGATATGTGATGCTAATTGTGATACTCAATTACATATATGATGACACATCATGTGATGCTTTTGATGCTTATGATACGTATGCATTTATTGTTTATCAACTTACAAATGTAGTAATGCTTATGATGCTCAATTGATGGTGTTGATTTCAGGTATAGTCCCTGTGTGATGTTGTCACCCTTGGTGGGAATAGGTTGTTGACTACAGACATCGTCAACCATTTAGTTGAGGATCCTACATAGTTTACATAAAGTAAAGGTAAGGAGTTAAAAAATTTACAATGATTTTGATGACAACATCTTTTTATTATTTAATACTCTTTTTGTCTACAAATTTCATGTTGTTCATGTTGTGTACTATGTAATTTTTAGCTAACATAAAATAATTGAATTACATTGTACAGGACCTTGAACCCCTTTGACGAGGATCCTGCATAGTCTCATGGATGGACAGGTATAACTAGTCAATACACCCTATAGAAATAGTTTATTTTTTAAAAATTACTTGGAAAACAAACTTCCTCAGTTTTTCAAACCTCAACATTAGCAGCAAATCTAATATAGTTATCAACACTTGAGGCCCCGATTGGACTTATTCCAATTTTCATCCCAAAATCAACTTTAGGGCTGACTTCTTCATCAACATTACCCTCATTTGCAAAATTTCTCTCTCATTACCAATTAACTCTCTCATTTCATGGAATGCAGGTACCCCCAAATAGGTATTTGTTAGATCTATCTTTGTCGAGTGAGGAAAATGCAGGAATAGAAAATGAAAGTGACACATGTAGTAGGTCTACAATAGGGAGATCAACAAGAGGTCAAAAGATTAGAAGAAAATTTAATAAACGCATGAAATCTTTCCTTGCTCAAGGGGGGTCATGTTCTTATGATGATGAGACCAAAGGCGACATTGAGGTGCCACTGAGGTACAGACATCTACAGAAACAATGGGTGCCCAAGGAACTTCCTCCAATAAACACCAATTTTTGTGTTAACGATAGGATATATCGCATAGCACCTTCGTCGTTACATGGTTTAGGCTTATTTTCCATGGACGACATAAAGGTCTGTTACAATAGAGTTGTTCAATTGATGGAGTTTGTTGGACCTTGTTACAATTACAATAATTGGATGTAGATTGTTAAATATAAAAAAAGTATGCGTAGGTATACACTGTCAGCAAATTATATACAACAGAAAGATAATGATCAAAGTAAACGAGTGGCTGTATACATTGATGGTCGACCAAAAGCAACAGGGAATATTGCAGGTTTTATAAATAGTACGCGACCTAGGTCAACTAATAAACAACCCAATTGCATATTTGAGGCGCGAGAGGGAAATCGTGTATTTGTATGTGCGATAAAATCAATAAGTGTGGGCGAAGAGCTTCTAATCGATTACAGTTTGAATCGTATAGATACAAACAAAGTTAATATCATGGGGGTGGTACATACTATATACCATTTAAATTAACCAACCTCCAATTAATGAATCCAATATACCATTTTATTATGAAGTTTTTTTTCTAAGTCTATTGGTTTAATTTCGGTAACGTTTTTTATGTTTTTCTTTGTCACAGACCGACATGGATCCATCACATATCGCAGACAGGGATGTAGCTTGTGACACTTCTACCGAGCAGGTAAAACTCATTGTAATTGTACTAATTAGATAAAAGCAAACTGTTACATTATTATGTTCTTTTTTTTAGTGATTTATACTAATTTTGTAATTGTTAATGATATTCTTGACACAGACGGATGTTCGGGGAAAGGGAAAGGGAGTTGCAGTATCTGAGCACCTTTCTAGGGATGTGGAATCATTAGGGTTAAGCGATGATGACCCTGAAGATCCCACACACCTTATGAAATTCTTTAAAATGCCTCTTAGAAAAATTAGAAAAGAGATTGTTGCTTTGGCAGTCGTGCATCCTATTACTGATGAGATACGAGAGGGTGGAATTATTGCTTTGGACAGCAGAAAACTTGCGAGTAAGCAGTTATGAAATCTTTAATTATAACAAAATTTCAATAATGGTTTATATTTTATTCTATTTTATGTCATTAACTAAAATATGTACGTATTGTTTTTACAGCAATTTATCCGCCCTCATGAAAGTCATTCCCACGATCAGGGTGTTGCAGGATCTTCAGGTGATGACGATTTTCTTGTATTATCGCTTGCTTGGCTTATCACTCTGAGTACCCAAAACACATCATACTTGATACTGTCAATTTTCAAAATAAACGTTCATCCTTGTTTACAACTCTTGCACTTTTCATATATTTACATTTTGATATATTTAATATATTATTCTTTAGGTGTTGTCAATGTTACTGTGTAAATGCCACTGCCGCCTCATCAGAGGTTACCCTCACTTGTATTGCCGACTACAATGTCGACAACACGTAGCATGCAGACATCCTCTAATGCATGTCATATTGGCCCGCCCACTATTGGTAGATCCCTCTTTTGCTCTATCTTTTATCATGTGTTTATTTCCCTTCAAGCGTTCTTTCTTGAATTCTAATGCCATTTCATAGTGGATTCATTTTTTGCAGGAGGAGATGCACATGAGGATGTGCCAGAGGCGACTACTGCTGATAACATACCATCATTTCCTGGATCTTCTCGTATTGCTAGTACGGGAACTTTGCAGGCCACATTGGTGGTGAGCGACGAAGAAATGATTCCCTTAAAGATACAAAAGGTTCCAGGTACTTTAAAATTATTACTATATATACTTTAATTGTAATTTACTTTATGATCACTCGTTTTGGACTAATGATCCCACGAATTTTTTGCAGGCAATGATATTTTCTATAAACATCTTAGTGACATTGCATTGTAGATATTTGGGCCCACCATACGTAAAAGGTGCTATATCATATGTGAACTAACCCTAATCCACTATTTTGATTTCATATCATTGCTAGAATAGTTTTCCTTTGATCCATTTCTTGAAGTGTAATAAATGTAGCTTCAGTTCATTTCAGAATCTAACAGGTTTGTTTTTGCTTTAAAAGGTGGAATGACCAAGAAAAAAGGTTAAAAGATGAATTGACAAACCAAATGGTTGAGTGGTTTGGAAATGACACCTTTGACAAAACCAAGCTCCTTGAAAAAGCTGGCACATATCTAAAGTATGTGAGGGACCAATACAGGACCCATTTGGAGAGGAACCTAAAGTACGAGCATCCCCCCATGATTCCAGAGAGGGAGTGGAAGGACTTGATTTTGGATGCCAAGGAGAGAATTGAAAGGAAAAAAAGAAATACACCACTAGACGCCAGAAGAAGGTACGAGATACTATTAATAATGTAATTATGTACTAATTAATCACTCTTTATATTTATATAATCCAACATATTTCAAACTTTTTATAGACTGAGTGACACGTCAAAGGCAACCAAGGCAAGGCAAGAAAAGCACGGGCAAGACAAACTTAGCTCTGGTGGTTACATGAAACTTGATGCACGAATTTTATCTCATGTAAAAGAAATATTGCATCAAAATATTAATAAATTGCAAACGTTTTTTTTTTCATCAAACAATGCAAGCAAAATTCACGGTACCAAGCAAAAATGCAGGGCTCTGAATTCAATAGAGTGCCCACAGAAGATGACAAGAGAATTGCCTACTAGCAAGGCTATTCAGCCGTGGTTGATTGGCTATAAGAATTGAGTGGGCATACACAACATTCGAGTGCATCTGTCACACAGGTAAATATGCTAAATGGAAGTTGATTCAAATTGAATACTTTACCAATAATCTAATTGATGTTGATTTCCAACATAAAGTGACTATATTTGTTTTAAATAAGCAAGCAATGATAACAATGTACATGTCATTGGAATGCAGCCTGCTAATCATGAAACACCACCTGCACATGAAGGTCCGGATGTGCATCCCAGTAGTGGAGGTATTCATTTTCTATTCAAATTTATTTATTTATCTATTAATATAATTAAACATCTTAATTTGTAATTAGAGTAGTAATTAATGTAACCTTTTTTGTTAATATTTTAGAGCATGTAGTTGGTGGTGAGCAAGTGGAGCATGATCTGGGTACACAACATCAAGAACGTGATGTTCCCCACTCAGGTAAAGAGGACCACTATTATTGCTTTAAACAAATATAATTGCAATTGGTGTTCAACATTAATGTAACCTTTAGTATTTCAACTCCAGATGATCTAGAGGGTGTTCAGCATGTTGAGGTTGAGGCTACACAAAATGATGTGGCCCCATCAGGTAAAGAGCACAACAATTATGTTCTCTAAATTAATGAAATACTTGTAACAATAATTTTTTTATTTTTTGAATTTAACCCATTTCTTTGTTATTGCAGAGGACCCCCCTTCGCTTCAATGTCCTCATCCTCAGTATAGGACTAGGCATACATCGAGATCACGAGCAGTTGGCAGAACATCTGCAGAGGGGGGAAATGATGAAGAAACTGATGTTCCACTAAGTCTTTTCATAGCTTCAAAGAAAAAATAAAGAAAGAAATGATTGTAATCTAACTTATTTGATAATGACTAATTTTTATGTGTTAGTGAATGTAATTATGTGCTAATTAATGGTTATGGATGATATGTGTTAATTAATATTGATGAATGTTGCGTGTTAATTAATGTTAATCAATGTTATGTGTTAATGAACGTTATGTGATATTAATGAATGAATGCTATATTTTATTAATGGTAGAAAGAATGAATGAATAAATGTTATAAGATGTTAACGGGGAATTTAGAGTGATGCTAGGGGGGGGGGAGGGGCCAAATGAGCTTCCACCTTCACGTGGTTGGCCCTGTTAAGTAGAGAAAGCTAAACTATTCTCGAAACCAAGCGAAGCTCAACAAGATAACACACTTTTCAATATTTCATTATGTTGCACAGTTAATCTTATTGAATAATGTATATTGAATCTTAATTGCAAGGTCCAACAGAGCCAACACAAACAACAACACCACAAGTTGTTGGGTATAATGAACTCCCATATTGTCTTGTCTATACACGAACAATATGAGTTGCTTCTAGTGTTGATATCCAAGGCAGGATTGCAAAAGTTATGAATATGACTCATCCTTGTAAGTTTTATTATTACTTGTAAGTCATGAATATTGCTATTTAGTTGATTAAAATCATTTTAGTGAATGCAAATCTTCATTATTATAAAGTGATATCTGCACTATCAATTCAAAATTGAAACCCAAGTTTCAGTGCATGCATGTTGTTTGCCAAAATGCCATCTCAAAAGTATCAGCAAACAAACATTGGCATTCACAAAATCAAGAAAGACAAACTGAAAATTAGTTGGAGAGCATTCAAGTAAACTGTTTGTCAAGAAGCATAGTTGAAAAGGTGCAAAAGAAATTGGTTTCAAAACAGGGGTAGACCATTACAAATTGACAACTTGGCATCACTTCTCTTCTTACTTCTCCTCAACCCTCTTGCTCTGCACTCTCACTTTTTCACCTGGCACCTGCAACTCTCACTCTCACATTCACAGTTGTCAGCTTCTTGCTCTTTGTTTTTGTGAGTTGAAACAAAAATAGGAGGCAGTTTTATAAAGTTGGTGGGGTTTGGGTGGGGCCCATAGGCTGTGACGGTTTGACCTTGGGCATGGAGTTTGAAAAAAGGTTCTGATTTTTTTAAAATCACTTATGGGTCGTTGGGATGGTCAGGAGGCTCTTGGGAGTCCCCTCAAACGTCTCAAGGATGTCCTAGAGATGTCTCAAAGATGATAGCATTAGATTGCACTGGGGCAGCAAGGGGAAGTCCCATCCAAGTCCATGTATTCTGAAGGTGTCCCTATTTCGAAAACAAACAATTTTGGGGGAGGAAATGTCCTTGTGGAAACAAGAACCCAATGAAGACATTAAGAGGGCATGAAGGCACAACCAAGGGCCATTGAGTAGAAGGCAAAGGAAAAATCTTGGAAACAAGAGGAGGAGCAGTACTTGGAGAAGAAGGTAGGGAAAATAGCAGTCCGACCAATAGAGAAGTTGAACTCTAAGGGCAAACTACCAGAGATAGCAAGAAATTCTCCAACCAAAGCAGGGGAGACAAAACCAACAATCTCTGCTTCGGGAGGAGATCTAGACCCCAAATCTGAAGAAAGAAATAGAGCTAAAGTAAGTGAAATGGATAACAATAAGATGTAAAGTGCACCCCTGATTTGCTAACCAAATTTCTCAAAATTAAATGAAAATCTTTAATGAATACACAAAACTATATACATATGCAGGCGCACCATGGTTGAGATGGTCCAACTCCCTAGTCTCACTCTACGACTAAGCTCATGCCATATCTAAATCAAAGACATCTCAAATACATCGTCGGTGGAAAGCTGCAAACTGCCATTTTCATACATAAGCAAGACATACACAATTGGGCACAATCACCAAGAGAATAATAAAAAGCATTGACAAATTTACGGTGATCTCTTCGTGACCACACCACAATTAGGACAATGATCTCAAACATACTTTTTACCGTTCTCTTGGTGATTGTGCCCAATTGTGTATGTCTTGCTTATGTATGAAAATGGCATTTTGCAGCTTTCCATCGACAATGTATTGAGATGTCTTTGATTTAGATAGGCATGAGCTTAGTCGTAGAGTGAGACTAGGGAGTTGGACCATCTCAACCATGGTGTGCCTGATCATATTATCTTGAAACCATGCACCTCATATTAGCCTCAAACCTATGCCCCTATTGGTAGGTGGTGGGGATAGAATATCATTCGTTGTACATATCAATGACTGGACAATAATAAAAAAAATTTGATAAAAATTATCATCGTCGGAATTACGAAAAAGACCAAGCTTTCGATCGATGATGTAATCGGCGGACATACAGTGTTCTTGTCGGTGAAATGTTCTGGAGTTGTCGCACTTTCGACTCAAACCACACAAACCTCTGACGAGGATGTTGTACGTGTGATGACACTTCGTAGTCGGACGGTCGTCGATGTCTCCGAATGGACCGACGACACAATTTCGACGACTTTTTTGAATGGAAGAGCATTCATGTCCACTATCGGCAGAGTCCATGGGATTGTCATATTTCCAACAGGCAGGGCATCGTCGGCCAATCTGACGATGAGTTTTCAATGGCTACTTTTGTCGGCACTCCGACAAAAATTAGTCGCAATTCGGACAATCGTCGTCGAAAATCAGCTCCGAATGTACTAGTGAGTGTGCCTGAATGCATGTGAAGTCCCCATTGTAATAATTTTAACATACCTATTTTAGGGGTTTATCCCCACCGTGGTTTTTCCCCTAACAGGGTTTCTACCTCAAAAATCTTGGTGTTATGTGTGTTGTTGATTTATGCTTTCTTGTTTAATTATCGGATCTGAGAATAAGTTCAAGTTGTGTAGGTTTTTGGTGACAACTGGTTCACACCCCCCCCCCCCCCGCGCGCGCGCGCGTTTGTCTACCCTATTTCAAAGCTATTTCATCAATTGGTATTAGTGCAGGTTCCTCTGAAGAAGCTTGACCGCTTGAGGTCATCCGGGATGGCAGCCTACAAGAAGGATAGTTTGAGATTTAATGGCATTAACTACTCTCTTTGGAAGAATTGCATGGAGTGTTACTTGAGATGCATTGTTGAATCTTACTAGACAATTACCAAAGACAAGTATACCATTCCTCCAAATGGTCCTTCACCTTCGGATGAGATTAAGGAAGTTGAATACAATATTAGGGCTAAGGAAGCATTATTGAGTGCTTTGACTGATTCTGAGATGACAAATGTTATTGAACTGAAGACTTCATATGAGATCTGGAAGAAGTTGGAAAATTTGTATGAAGGTGACAATTATGTGAAGATTGCCAAGTTGCAGAGACTTAAGGATAAATATGAGATGTTGAAGATGAGAGAAGATAAGAATATCACTTCCTTCATGCAGAAAGTGAATGAACTTGTGTGCAATATCAGATGTGATGGTGGAACATTGGAAGAATCAAATATTTTTGCTAAAGTGCTCAGATCCTTACGTACATAATACAAACACAAAGTTGCTACTATTGAGGAGATTCGGACTTTGACTGATGTGACTAGGGACATGTTGATTGGTAATCTTTCAGCATTTGAATTGAGTGAGTTTGGTGACTCTCTTCCTAAGACATAATCTGCATTCAAGGCCAGTGTTTTTGAAAAGGGTAAGCAAAGATATGATCCGGGAGAAAGTTCTTCAAGGAGGATATCCAGATATGAGAAGGAGATGAAGAAAATTGAAGAAGAAGAGCGAGAGCTTGAGGAGATTGAAGCCCTTATTGCCAAGAGATTACCCAAAGCAGCCGGTAAGTATGAAGGAAAATTGCCTCTTAAATATTTTTCTTGCAATAAGATAGGTCATTTTGCCTCAAGGTATCTGGAAAGAGTTCCTAAGCCAAGACCTAAAAAACCTAGATTTCAAAAGAAATGCTACTATGTTGATGATGAAGGTGTGACACATGATGGATTTGATAAAGGAGGTAATACTCCTTATGAATTAAGGTTTGGTCATACTCCTACAATTAAATATTAGAAAATTTTTGGAAGTAAATGCTATATCAAAAGGGATGAAGATTTAGGGAAGTTTTACACTAGATGTGATGAAGGAATATTTCTCAGTAATTCTACCAAAAGCAAGGCCTATCGGTGCTATAATGAGAGATTGGGAAAGATAGTTGAGAGTGCAAATGTCAGGGTTGATAAAGGCAAGGAAAGACAACCCAGATCCTCCGGATACGATTTAAATGATCAGAATGATAGCTCAAATAAAGGGAAGCAACCTCAAACTCAGAGCCAAGTGCAGATCATTCCAGAAGAAGGAAAAAATGCAGTTGTTGAAGAAAGAACACAAGAAGCTGAAGTTCAAGATGTTAGACAGTTCTGATACCGGGAGAAAACTGAGAGGGGAGGGGGGGGGAATCGGTTTTCTTACAAGTATAACAGTTAATGCAGATTATAATCTTTATACCAAAGCACAAAGAAACCAACATAATGAAAGATAAAACATGAAAGCACAGTATACACAACACCAATGTTTTTGACGTGGAAAACCCGGTAAAGGGAAAACGCATGGTGGGAAACCCTACCCACAATTCGTTAATACTTCTGCAACAGTATGTGAAATAATTACAATGGGGATTGCACTTGCAATCATGCGAACCACCTAGAGGTCACTACTCATCACAAAACATAAGTCTCACCGACTTACAAAAACATTGGAGTACAATTTGGAAAGAATGAACTATGAAAGTAGCATCTCCTAATGCTTGATACAGTTCTGGTTAAGCACAAATGTCTGCCCTGCAACACCAAAACCTTTACAACCTTTCACTGAATGATATTTCACTGTTTGCACATGGACATTTCTCTGATAATGCAAACATAACCATTGACACCATACATATCCAAATTACATGAATAAGTCACCTATAAATACAATTCATCAACTTTATTGATAAGGTCGGCTAAACCCTAAACCCATACACCCATAATTACATTACATGATATCACCAGACCAATATTATGATTTACATTACATAGCATGGACCTAATTTGAATACCCAAACAATTACATTCGTCGAAAATCACACTAAGACCAATCTCCAACACGTTTCACCAACTAGTAGAAACCCTCAATGCAATAACATAAAATATTTAATCGGATCCAAATAGGACCACCATATCAGTATGCTAGCCAATGCAAAGCCATCAAACAATTAGAACACAATCAAGAAGCACCTTCAGTACATTAGAAACCATTCCCATAAGCTGGACCAAAATCACTAAACCATATCATCAAATATCGCTAACTAGTAAAGCTAACTGGTACCAGGAAATACCAACCGGGAACATAAGCGATGGCTTTCGGAGCACCAAATTATGAACCAACAGAATATGACAATCATGTAGCCATCTTGACTAACCATCCAAAACCAAATCCAGTGATCTAATCATATCATATCAGAATCACACCCAAAACCAAGACAAATACCAAGTCTAATCGGGATAGGTCCAACCGAGATAGCAGAACCATATCCAACTGGGATACAATGTTGACATCAATGACAACACTTAACCAAATCCATAATATTGCCAACAATCTCCCCCTTTGGCATTGATGGCAACACTTAATGTGAAAAACATCCAAGTGCCAAGGAATTCCCACAATCTCCCAAAGATTGATCTGAAATATATCTCCCCCTTAGATTAACTGATAAACACATGAACACCATATCCCCCAAGGATTAACTATTTTTCACATGAACATCATCTCCCCCTTTGACATCAATGACAAAGGAAGGATACCAAACCAAAAGATCTAAACCAAACAGCTGACTACTCCCCCTGAGTAGCAACATCATCTCATCAACCCAGATCAGAAAGTATGTCTGATAAGCTCATCGGATTGATGCAACCCTACATCTGTAAGTCTCTTCAGGGGGGTGACCCCTAAATGATCTCTGAGATATTCAAAAGTATCTTTAGGCAATGGTTTTATTATAATATCTACAATATGTTCCTTAGTAGGCACATAAACCAATCTAACTTCCTTTGCTTCAACCTTTTCCTTCAAGAAATTATACCTTATAGAAATATGTTTTGATTTGGAATGAAATACTGGATTCTTTGACATATCAATAGTAGCAATACTATCATAGTGAATAACAATAGGTTCATCATAACTTACCCTTAAATATTTCAACATCTGTTTCATCCATTAAATCTGAGTACAGTTAGTTGCAGCAGCTACATATTCAGCTTCAGCAGTAGATAATGCAGTGCATGATTGTTTCTTGCTAAGTCATGAAACCAATTTTTTCCTAAGAAAGAATGCACCACTTGTAGTGCTCTTTCGGTCATCCACATCTCTTGCCCAATCAGAGTCTATTTAGGCACATAGTCTGAAATCATCATCCTTTCGATACCATAACCCATAATCTGTTGTACCTGCCAAATATCTGAATATCCTTTTGACATCAACATCATGAGTTCCTCTAGGATCTGACTGAAATCTAGAAGCAATACAAACAACATCATTATATCAGGTCTAGTCTAAGTTAAGTACAATAATCCACCAATCATTGATTTGTATCTACTAGGATTCACTCTAGGAGATTCATCTTCCTTTGACAATTTGCAACTGGTTATCATAGGAGTACTGACAGGTTTAGAATTATCAAGTCCAAATTTCTTAAGAAATTCCCTTACATACTTAGTTTGACAAATGAAAATACCTTTATCAGTCTGAGTAATCTGCAAACCTAAGAAAAATTTCATCTCTCCAATCATAGATATTTCAAATTCATTCTTCATATCATCAACAAATTTCATGCATAGACTTTCTTCTCCTCCAAAAATGATATCATCCACAAAGACTTGAATGATCAGTATGTCATCATGCTCAATCTTATACTATAAGTTACTAACAACATTACCTTTGCTAAAACCGAGCTTTGAAAGATATTTATCTAATCTAGAATACCATGCTTTAGGGGCTTGTTTCAATCCATATAAAGATTTCTTCAATCTGCAAACCATTTCTTTGTCTTCTGATAAAGAAAATCCATCAAGCTGCTCAATGTAGACTTTATCTTCAAGATATCCATTCACAAATGCACATTTGACATCCATCTGATATACCTTGTAGTTCTTGTGTGCATCATAGGCAAGAAATAGTCTTACTGCTTAAATTCTTGCAACCAGAGCATAAGTCTCATCATAAGCAACTCCTTCTTCCTGTGAGTATCCTTTGCAAACCAGTCTAGCTTTATTTCTCACAAGTTGACCTTCCTCATTTAATTTATTCCTTAAAACCTATTTCATTCCAATAATATTATTATCTTTAAGCATAGGAATCAATTCCCAAGTCTTATTCTTTTCTATCTGATATAGTTCCTCTTTCATTTCTTTCATCCAGTTCTCATCTTTACTTGCTTCAATAAAATATTCCGGTTCAATTTGAGAAATTAAACATACCTCTTCAGCAACTAACCTTCTTCTTGTCATCACACCTTTCCTTTTATCTCCAATGATCTGATATTCAGAATGATTCAACTTCACATACCTGGGAGTTTTCGGAATGTCTTGACTTTCTGATTCTTTCTACCCTTCATTAGTCACTGTGGAGTATTTTTATGTTACCAGAGCAATTGGATCTATTCTCTAAACAGATTCTTGCACTGTCGATTCTGATCTGACAAATTCATCTTCCGGTCCATAATCATATGATCTGATATGATTGTTATCATGCTCATCCACCTTGACATTTATGCTTTCCATTATCCTATTCAATCTTTTGTTATAACATCTATATGCTTTGCTCTTAGTAGAATAACCCAAAAATATACCTTCATCACTTCTAGGGTCAAATTTCCCTAATGCATCATCTCTTCTAATATAGCATTTACTTCCAAATATTTTGAAATATTTGATAGTAGGAGTATGACCAAACCATAATTCATAAGGAGTCTTATCGGTATCACCTTTTATGTGTACTCTGTTGAAAGTGTATACCGCAGTATTGACAGCTTCTCTCGAATAGATATTAGCCAATTTGTCTTGCATCATCATTGTCCTTGCAACATCCAAGATAGTTTTGTTCTTCCTTTCCACTATTCCATTATGTTGTGGGGTTCTAGGTGCAAAAAATTATCTTCTGATTCCATTCTTCTCACAAAATTTGTTGAACTCACTGGATGTAAACCCACTACCTTGATCTTATCTTAAACATGTTATATTCAATCCTATTTTTGTCTCAACCATAGCTTTGAAAATTTTGAATTTCACAAGAGCTTCAGATTTTTCTTTCAAAAATGCAACCCACATCATTCTAGAATAATCATCAATAAGCAACATAAAGTATCTATCACCTTGAAAAATTTTAGTCCTTGCCAGTCCACACAGATTAGTATGAATAAGATCAACAATTTCATTAGATCTATCATGTATGCTTTTGAAAGAAGTTCTAACTTGCTTACCCATTTGACATTCTCTACATACTGGATAATGATGTTTAACAATCTAGGGCAAATCTCTGACAACTTGTGTTTAACTAATCTTCAATATGCAATCAAAATTTACATGACACGTCCTCTTATGCCATAACCAACTTTCATCAATCTAAGAAATCAAGCAAGACTTCTCACTGGAGTTCAAATGAAATATGTTTCCTTTGGTTTGAGTTCTGAATGCAATCTCTAATCCAGATCTATTGATAATCTTGCATTTTCCATCTTTAAATTGCAAATGAAATCCTCTATCCACCATCTAACCTACACTCAAAAGATTATGCTTCAATCCCTCAACATAATAAGCATTGTCAGTGTTAGTCTTACCATCCAAGGATATTGTTCCTTTGCCTTTGATCCTGTATGCCTTGTTGTCTCCAAATCTAAGTAGTCTGCCATCAAATTATTGTAGAGTTAGGAATTTCCTCTTGTCACCGGTCATATGATGTGAGCAATAACCCATTCATCATTTTCTTCAATTTTAGCAACTAAAGCCTTCTCCTCAGTATGAGTTTCTTAAATGACAGGTTCCGAAGAATCATCCTTGATAGCAATAAAGACCCACTCTCTACCGGAGCTTCCATTACCGGATCCACTTATAGGTCCATCATCATCATCGTCAGTAATACCAAAATCGTCATCACAAGCATAATAACATGATTTATCCTTATTCCTTCTAAATCTAGGTCTGCTCTAATATTCTGGATTAGGCTTATAATTCCTCATAAATCTATCATGATTCCTAGTAGATCTTTCAGGACATATAGAAGCAAAGTGATCAATCTTATTGCATGATAAACATTTAAAAGGTACTTTTCCTTCATACTTAATTCCAGCCAGTCCTTTAGGGATTCTTCTAGCAATTGGGGAATCCAACTCTTCAAGTTCTTTGTCTTCTCTCTCAATGTCTTCCAAATCTTTAGCATATAATTCCTTCCAATCTATCTTCTTCTTACTTAAGGCAGATGCTTTAAATGCAGTTTCTGTCTTAGTAGCACTCTGATCTACAAGTTCCCCAAGCTCAAAAGTAGTCAATTTCCCAAGTAATGTATCTCTAGTAACAGGGGTACTTGACATTGTCTGAAGTTCATTAATTGTAGTAGCCTTCATCTTGTAAGTCGGAGGTAGAACTCTCAGAATGATTCCTATGACAATCTCATTCACTCTATCCATGAAAAAACGTATCTTCTCATCTTCTTCCATCTTCAAAGTTTCATATCTCTCCCGGAAACCTTCAAGTTTTGCAATCTTTACTGCTTGCTCGCCTTCATAAAGAGTTTCAAGCTTTAACCATATCTTCTTTGCATTCTCCAACTCTATGACATTCAATAGCTTCTCATCAGATAGGGCACTTAGCAATGCTTATTTTGTTGTGACATCATTTTCAGCTCTCTTTTGTTCATCAACAGGTGTCGGTGTTCTAGAATTAGGATCATGAGATATATATACCCTTTCCCCACTATCTCCCATACTTTAGCTCCAATACATCTCAAATGAATCGTCATTCGCTCATTCCATATTTTGTAATTTGTGCCATCAAATCTGGGACTCTCCTTCCGATAGGGGTTGAATGTAGAAGTTGATGTTGATGTCATCATATTTCCTCAAGCGGTTAAGCTTCTGCAAAGAGGACCAGGCTCTGATACCAATTGTTAGACGGTTTTGATACTGGGAGAAAATTGAGAGTGGGGGGAAATCGGTTTTCTTACAAGTATAATAGTTAATGCAAATTGTAACCTTTATACCAAAGCACAAAGAAACCAACACAATGAAAGATAAAACATGAAAGCACAGTACACACAACACCAATGTTTTCGATGTGGAAAACCCGGTAAAGGGAAAACCCACGGTGGGAAACCCTACCCACAATCAGATAATACTTCTACAACAGTATTTGAAATAATTACCATGGGGATTGCACTTGCAATCAGGCCAACCGCCTAGAGCTCACTTCTCATCACAAAAGAGAAGTCCCACTGACTTACAAAAACATCGGACTACAATGCGAAAAGAATGAATTGTGAAAGTAGCATCTCCTAATGCTTGATATAGTTCCGGTTAAGCACAGATGTCTGCCCTGCAACACCAAAACCTTTACAACCTTCTGCTGAATGATATTTCACTATTCACACATAGACCTTTCTTCGATAATACAGACATAACCATTGACATCATCCAATCCAAATTACATGAATAAGTCACCTATAAATACAGATCATCAACCTTATTGATAAGGTCAGATAAACCCTAAACCCATAAACCCATAATTACATTACATGATATCACCGGACCAATATTATGATTTATATTACATAGCACGGACCTAATTTGAATACCCAAACAATTACATCCATCGAAAATCACGCTAAGACCAATCTCCAACATGTTTCACCAACTAGTAGAAACCCTTAGTGCAATAAGACAAAATATCTAACCGGATCCAAATAGGACCACCATATCAGCATGCCAACCAATGTGAAGCCACCAAACAATTAGAACATGATCAAGAAGCACCTTCAACACATTAGAAATTGTTCCCATAAGCTGGACCAAAATCACTGAACCATATCATCAAATATCTCTAACTGGTAAAGCTAACCAGTATCAGGAAATACCAACCGGGAACATAAGCGATAGTTTTCGGAGGATGAAATCATGAACCAACAGAATATGACAATCATATAGCCATCCTAACTAACCATCCAAAACTGAATCCAGGGATCTGATCATACCGGATCAGAATCACAACCAAAACCAAGACAAATAGCAAGTCGAACCGGGATACAGTGTTGACATCAATGACAACACTTAACCAAATCCAACATATTGCCAACACTTAAAAATCCTAAATCTCCCAGGTATGTAAGCTTGAATCATTCTAAAAATCAGATCATAGGAGATAGAAATAAAGGTGTTCAAACAAGAAGAAGAGTTGTTAAAAATCAAGTTGAGTATTGTTTGATTTCAAAGATTGAACCTAAGGATGTGAATGAAGCATGTAAAGATGAACATTGGGTAAAAGCAATGGAAGAAGAATTGATGCAGATTGAAAAGAATAATACATGGAATCTTGTTCCTAGACCTAAGGACAAAGATGTAATTGGAACCAAATGGGTCTTTCAGAACAAATTAAATGAGCCAGGTGAAGTTGTTAGAAACAAAGCAAGACTTGTTTGCAAAGGATATTCACAAATGGAAGGAATTGATTTTGAAGATACTTTTGCCCCTGTTGCAAGAATTGAAGTTGTAAGATTGTTTCTTGCTTATGTTGCTTACACAAATTTCAAAGTCTATCAGATGGATGTCAAGTCAGCATTCGTAAATGGTGAATTGGAAGAAGAGGTGTACATTGAGCAACCGAATGGATTTCGATAGACTGATCAAGGAGATATGGTTTGTCGGTTGAAGAAAGCATTGTATGGACTCAAGCAAGCCCCATGAGCATGGTATGCTAGATTGGATAAGTATTTGAAGCTAGTAATCAATAAAGGTATTGTTGATAGTAATTTGTACTTTAAGATTGATAATGATAACATTCTGATTGTTGAAGTTTTTGTTGATGGTGATTTTTTTTGTGGAAATGAGAGCCTATGTAAAAAATTTGTTGATGAGATGCAGAATGAGTTTGAAATGTCTATGATTGGAGAGATGAAATTCTTTTTGGGTTTGCAAATTACTCAGTTAGATAAAGGAATTTTTGTATCACGGTCCAAGTATGTGAAAGAGTTATTGAAAAAGCTTGGTTCGGAATATTCAAAGCCAGTTGGTAATCCTATGGTGACCGGATGTAAGTTGACTAAAGATGATGATTCTCCTAAAGAAAATCAAACTAGATACAGGTCTATGGATAATGGATTGCTCTATTTGACTAAAACCAGTCTTGATATCATGAATGTCGTTTGTCTTATTGCTGTATTTCAAGCTAATCCTAAGGAATCTCATGTTGTAGTTGTTAAAAGAATTTTTAGATATCTGAAAGGAACAACTGATTTTGGTCTATGGTATCCTAAAGATGAAAAATTTACTTTGAGTGCTTTTACTGATGTTGATTGGGCAGGAGATGTTGTTGACTGGAAGAGTACCAGTGGTGGTGCATTTTTCTTGGGAAAAAGATTAGTTTCATGGTTGAGCAAAAAGCCAAATTCCATTTCTCTATCTACTGTAGAGGTAGAGTATATTGTTGTTGCAAATAATTGTACTCAGGTGGTATGGATAAAGTATATGTTAAAGAATATCAGAGTTGAGTATGATGAGCCTATTGCTATAAACTGTGACAATTCAAGTGCAATTAACATTTCTAAGAATCCGATGTTGCATTCAAAGAGTAAGCATATATCCATCAGATTTCACTTTTTGAAAGAGAAGGTAAATGAGAAAGAAGTCAAATTGGAGTATGTGTCTACTAAGGAACAAATTGTAGACATATTCATGAAGCCTTTACCTAAGGATACTTTTGAGTATCTCAGAGGGAAGTTAGGGGTGATTGCCCCTCTTGATCAAAATTAAGATGCATTTGATTTGCATCAGTCTGGTGCATTTCACAGTCATATCGTGTGATCCAGATTGATGATTGGTGGTTGCTACTCATGGGGAGTAGTCGGTTTTGTGAGTCAGATGTTCAGATTTAGTTTTGTGAGTTAGCCTTGTGATTTGATTACAAATATGTTCATTTTCCATTGATGTCAAAGGGGGAGATAGTCATGTGAAAAATTGTGAAGAGTTTAGGGGGAGAAAGTCATGTGAGCTATTGATTCTTTTTCTTTGTCATTAATTATTTTTCACATCATATGTTGCCATCAATGCCAAAGGGGGAGATTGTTGGAAGTTTTGTGAGATTGTTGGAAGAATGTTGCAAATATGTGCTTAAGAGATATTTGAGACGTGTGTTGTCATTGATGTCAACATATTTCTCTATATGTGACAGTGATGTAGTGAAGTTCGGTAAGCTCATTTGTTCAGTATGGTGAAGATCAAAGTTTGCGGATTAAAGGGTTTTTAGAGGGATGTTTATAGTTGATTCAGTTCAATTGTTAGAGGTCCACATGAAGATTTGATTGAGTTATGAGTATCTGTCTTGTGGTTGGTTTTTCAGTTGTTCAGTGATGGCAGTGTTCAGTATCTTGATCTGCATTGCTCTGCATTGTAATATCTTGTTATGGTAATTCAGAAGTATGTTTAGGATGTTGGTGTGTATCATCAATTCAAGTGGTTCGTGGTTTAGAGGTCAGCAAGTGATTTTTCAAGGTTGACAATCATTGCAGTTAGTGTTCCTGAGGTTCGCTATGAAAATGTTGGTGATTCTAGTAATTTGTGTTGGTGCGGATATCGATATGAAATTCATGATTCTTGTGGATGTTTATAGATCGTGTGACTTCTGTGTTGGTGGTCTGCATTGATCGTTGAGCTCGTAATTGATGATTTTCTTTGGTATATTGGTGTTCTTCATGTTCTTGGCCAACTGGATGCTTGTAGTGTGTTGCAGATGTTTGAAGTGTAATTCTTGGAGGTGTTTCATGTTCGAGGTGTTGACTTATTTCCATGCTATGTATTAGATGGCATTGCTTTGGTCCACATGTGATAATTTGCATATGATCATCATCTATATCATTGTAATTGCTTTATGTGTGTTGATCCAACCTTGTTGCTTTCCCCAAGGTTGATGTCTTATATATATAAATGTAATAATCTTGTGTGAGGCATTTAGAATGAGCAAATAATGTATTATCTTTTGGAAGCAGAGAAGGTCTATGAAGATAAAGATTAAAGTTGTAATGTGCTTAACCGGAACTATAACCAAGCATTAAGGATGTTATTTCTCAGTTCACAATTTTTAGAAGTAATTTGCTATTGCTTGTAAGGAAGTGAGCCTTCTCTGGGTTGTAGCTCCTTTTATTTTGAGCAATGAGCTCTAGGCAGTGTGCTTGAATGCATGTGCATTCCCCATTGTAATACTTCTAATAGAGTATACCTATTTTGTGGGTTCATCCCCACCGTGGTTTTGCCCCTAATAGGGTTTCCACATCAAAAATATTGGTGTTATGTGTGTTTATGATGTGTTGTTGATTTATGCTTTCATGTTTAATTATCAAATCTGAGAATAAGTTCCAGTTGTGTAGGCTTTTGGTGACAACTAATTCACCCCCCCCCCCCCACCCTCTTAGTTGTTTGCCCTATTTCAGAGCTATTTCATCAATTGGTATCAAAGAAATTTCGTCAAACCTATCTCTTTATCTCTTATGTGATCAATGTTTGAACCGACTAAAGAGGAAGGAAAGATCGGATGAGGGTCTTGTTTCTTGAATTCCATCCCTCTCTTGTTTGGAGAAGCTTTTGTCATTGATATAATAATAACACTAAGACGAAAAGACACTCATCAACATTATAATGGTACATTTGATCTTTTACTTTATTCATATGACTTGAACAAATATTCAAAAATTGTAAACTAATATCTTCATGGTAAAGAACCACCATTACATGTGTGCAATAAATGACTTTCAAATTGATAAACTTAAAAAAAATCATTTATAAAAAAGTGTGGATTGAAAGATGTAATTAGGGTTTTTAAATCATAACCGCATTTAAAGATACTAGAAATAGGTGTAATTCGGGTTTTAAACCCGAATTACACATATTATCAAAATCATGAAAAGAGGTGTTGGTCGAGTTTCTAAACCCTCTGAACACCTAACAAAGGAAAAGCCACCAAAATAGGTGGACGGTGGGTTTCTAAACCCACCAAATATCAAAGCTTGGTGTATGGAAGGTCGGTAGCCCTGCCAAACACCTTGGGTAAATATAAAGGGCCAATAGTGGTGGGTAGGGTCGTAGACCCATCACACACCCGATAGCGCCGCCAAACACCTTGGGTAAATATAAAGGGCCAGCAGTGGTGGGAAAGGTCGTAGACCCATCACACACCACCGCATGGTGTGTGGCAGGCCTAAGGCCCCGTCCAACACCACGGTTTGGTATCGCGACATATAAAATGGAGGTGGTGGCAATCAGGTTCGCCGACCCACCACACACCATGATGTGGTGTGTGATAGGCCAACGGCCTCGCCAACACCACAGTGGGTAGTGCAAACAATACTCGTAGGGGAAGACTATGGTGTGGGGCGCAAGTCACAGACCCACCATGCACCACTGTGTGGACAATGATAGATAAAACAGTTAAATAATAGTGCAATGTCATTCGAGAGATGAAAATCCCGAATGGCACCATGTAAAGATGTATATTCGAAATGTGTAAAAAGAATACATACCCGAGTTGAAAAACGTGGAGATCTTCCTAGCTCGATTTCAAAGTAACTTAATTAGGTAACAATGGTGATTAAAATGAAGTAAAAAGACTTATAATCGAAATAGGAAGACTCCTAATCAAATTGCCTAAATGAATAATTAATAACTTAAGTGTAATAAATATGTGCAAATTGGGTTTACAAACCCGATTTGCACCAAGTTGTAAATTAAGTTTACAAACCCGATTTGCACCAACAAGTTGTAAATCGGGTTTATAAACCCGATTTTCACCTATAGGGCAAAACATGTGGAATAAGGTGTAAATCAGGTTTGTAAACTCGATTTGCACCGCAATATCTCATTAGTAAAATAAAGGAAAAAACCAATGCGCTTACGATGATAAAAAGTCTCGTAAAACGAGCATAGAGTGTCAAGAACTCAAAAATGGGTAAAATTGTGGGGTATCCTCAATTTTAGTATTACAAAAATTGAGGATAATAGTGTTCCATCCTCCAAGGCCTTATTAAAATACTGACTCTACTCACCCCACCCATCTACTTCACATTTTCATCAATTTTCCAGTTTAGCCCCCAGTTTGGAGTCTTGATTTCTAGGACCACGACATACCATGCCTTGGTCCCAAATTAGGACCAGTACATACCACACCTTAGCCCTAAATTAGGACTAGATAATATAGGCCCTAGGCCTCTTAAATTGGCCCCAAATTGGCCCCCTCTAATGGTCATCTTTGGTGAGTGAAAAACTAGCCCTGTGTCGGCCTGTTATGAAAATTCAAATTGATTTTTGACAAGCAAGTATAAAAGGAGGTCTACCCCTCTCATGTTAAACCTAAGGAACCTCATTCAAGATCTCAATTGCACTCTAGTGAATTCAAGTCAGCAAGCAATCAATCTTTCATCATGCATTGGAGCAGAAATGAAATCAAGATTCAAGCATTGGAGATGACATTCATGATCCATGTTTTATGAAGATAAGCTACATGAAACCCTAATTCCTTTGTGAAGAAAAACAAACTTCATTGAGGTATATCATTAGTGTTCAATCATTTTCAACCTTTCCCTCAAAAGGAAATTATTTTATTATACTCTTTTATTACATTTATCAATTCAATTTCATGGTTAATTTCAAAACCGGGGTTTGACCTAAGGCAAACCCCTATTCCCAACATATTTCCCTTTTTCTTTATGTGCAGGAACAAGTATGGAGTTGTAATCAAGAGGATCGACAAAATTCACAGAGATGGATAGGTTTAGCTTTTGACAACGAGAAATTCGGAGGACCATGGCAAATTGATACTACCTGGTCCCAAAAAACTAGCTTGAACTTCTAGGAACAGATCCAAAACATATTATTTTGCTTAGATCCAGGTTGGTGGCTCTGTACAACACCTGTAGCTTACTGTTTCTATCTGATTACTTTAATAGTTCACTATCTTGCCCTGATCTCCAACAAATCAAATCAATTCAATTTAAGGAGGAGAAATCTCTATCAAAGGAACTAGGAATCTAATCAGAAACTCGATCTTTCAAGGCTAGATCTATTAGATTCCTCTCCTCCCCAATGCAATGGTTAATTAGGTCATTTAGAGGTTTAATTATTTTAATTTAACCTTAACCCTAATTTTCACACCATTACACACATGAAAATGAAAACTCTCATCACACACATGCTTGCATGAAGATTGATGTAACTTTGCTGCATAATACTTGAAGGATGAAATGTTGCCTTGAATCTCTGAAAAATGCTTGATGATGAATGCTTGACAGATGCACAAATGTTATGAATAGATAGTGAATGGAGACTTAGACAAATTGAATTGATAGGATGTCTTTATGTAGGGTTCCCTAGGTAAATTATCAATTAGGCAGACCTCCAACAATCAAGTGTAGCCATGGGGACCAAATTCCATCAACGAGGGAAAGGGCATGTCTCCTTTCAAATTGGGGCTTTTTTAAGGGGGACCAAGGCATTTTGGGGCGCCTTGGTCCAAGACCAAGGTGCTCCATGCCCTATTCCTCCAAAAATAGGACTATTCAATCATGAAATAGGAGAGGACAACCTCTAGGATAGGGCTCACCCAACAATTTCGATAGGTGACATCAAGGTTGTATCAAAATGGGGCCAAAACAAACATAGGGAGAATGAAAATGGGACACACTAAAGTTGGAGCACAAACATGAGGTGTAAATTGTACCGGTTACAATTTACGATGCTACAATAACTAAAACCACACATGGAATCCAAAAGCATGACAAACACTTTTGGTCCTCAAAATCCATTCAAAGTGCATCTCCCAACTATATAGTGTACCTAGGGTAATACAAGAAGGTTAACTATATATTCCAATCACAAAGACCTATGCAATAAGACAGAATAGCACATATGTCAATACAATGGACCATAGGAAATATTTTGAAGATGTATCTATAGTGGTACAAGGCAATCATAACATAAACTATTTGTGGACCCTCTACCAATAATAGCACTAAAGCCTATGGCAATGTCCTACCTAAAGTAAGATGAGCAAGCTCAAATCTTGGCCACTTTTCTTAAGTGAAACAATGTCTCAAGGTATTAGGACCCACATAAAGAAAACAATATATTAACCATTGTAAACCATAGCGAAAAATTGCATTTCCATATTTTCATGTGGAATCTATGAGATAAACCTCTCTTAAAAATTACATTGCATCCTTTCAAATTGAATTCATGAGAAAAACTCTCATAAAAAATCACATTATATCCTTTAAAATGGAATCCATTCATATATCTTATCCTTTTAGATAGCAACCTACTCTCACATGTAAAATTAACTATGACTGTAATGCATGGAAAATGGGGTTCACTAGTCTAAACATGCAAACTAGGAATCAAAACCAATCTCATCAATTACATTGGAGAACAATCAATAAACCCCAACTTCAAACCCTTGGGAGAGCTTGGCACTATGATTTTATTTCTCCATTTTTTTCTTTGATTGGACAAGAAGTGATGCAAATAACTAGGCTAAATGGTGTGAAATTGACAATAAACAACATAATTAGACAAATATAGATCCAGAAATGAACTGAGATGTACGGAACTGGAAAGAGGATGCAAAGAGGAACCTCTGATAGAAATTTGGGTTGAAAATAGTTGGACATTGTAGCTATGTACCCTAGTCTAGACAGATGTCCAAGTGTAGAACAGGGGTCAAACTGATCTCATGAGCTTTCGAACTTCCTGATGGTCAACTTTCAAGTCAAACCACCTGGATTATGACACAAAGTTCCCTAGTCTTAGTGGATAGAGGTGCTAGTTGCTAGTGTCCACCTCTTTTCTATTAAACTTTGTCTCATTGATCTTGTCTATGTTTGTATATTGCCCTTGTATCCTCGATCTAAGCCTGAAACCTATTTTGGGGCCTGCAAATGCATAAAAGAGGAGAAAATTGGTGTTAAGATATATAGGGGCTTGCCTAAGTCAAACCTTGGGTTGGAATTAACCCTACAAAAATGATTAGGAAAGAAAAATAAATCTAAAATGAAATGCTTAATTGGAATGATTATACCTTCAATTGATGATGAAATTCTCTTAGGATAAGTCATCCATGTGTTGATGCAATAACATGATAAATCATCACAAAATCATTCATAGAAACATACTTGAAGATTCCTTATTGTAGCTTGCTACTTCTTATACTCAAATTTGCTATTAAGAATAATAATTGCTCTTGAATTGGAATGAAAGCTTATGAAGAGGGGATGAAATGAATTAGGAGTGATGTCTTATAGAGGATTCTCAAAGTAAATTCACCTTTTGGCCATCTTAAAATAATCATTTCCCAACTTCAAGGATAGATTTGTAAATGTCAAGGCCAACACTTTATCCTCCCAAAATTTCAATTGAAAAGCATCAAACATTGTGTCGACATAGTGTTTTGACAAATCGGCTTAAATTTTAAGGGTCACAAGAAAATAAGGCCCTTATACCAGATTTGTAATTTATATGAAAAAAAGACAATATTTAAGTGGGCAAAAAAATGCATTGAACTTTAAAATGAGATAGGGCCCATATAGACTTAAAATGAAATAGGAGAAAGGGAACACTTAAAATAAGGGCCCAAATAAGAATGTATTGAAAAGTTTAAAAGTAAGATAGGACTCATAATCTTGAATTAGAATTAATTCAAGGCAAGAAAAGGTCCTATAATTCATAGAGAAGTGGAAAAATTAAAATGAGTGCTACGGAGAGTGTGAAATTGGACTCATAATTAAAGGAGTACAATTTACAACACTATAGTGACATAACAAATGACACAACAAATGTCATATATAAACATAAATAAACAATAACACAAAAGATGTCACAATTAGGATAAATCAAGTATGTCAAAAAGGATGTCAGAATTCAACACCAAGCTATATTGGAGCTATAAAAACACAAAATACCAAAAAAATATTATGCAATATAAACCATTGATGTCAAACCATTCATATAATCAAAATATAATCATGCAAACACTTAAGTATTGTATACAATTAAAAAAAATTCTATGAGGTAAGACTGTAATTTACTTTCAACACTATAATTTCACACTATAGTCTTCTTTGAAATTTAATCATATCATTCTAATTAAATCACATATATAATCAATCTCGATATAAAAGGTATCATGTCAACAAATAGGATAATTGATAATACTTTATTTTGGCATTATCAACATGAATAAATAGTTACTAAATCAGTAATATATCATTATTCATAAAATGGGTAAAAAAAAAATATCTTAAATATATAAATAACATATTTTTATATTTGCGTAATCTTTTATAAGGGTCTACCTCAATGTCACCACCTCCTACACTGTCATTCCCCTTTGCTCTCATCTATTATGTGTTGGAGGTTGTCAATAAAGATCTTCTCCCACTCATGCTAGGAGATTTGCCTAGAGTTCCTATGCAAGTCATTGCTAGGGTCGTTAGCTTGCCCTTTCCTATCCACTCTTTTACCCATAAATCCCCTACAACTTCAAACTTTCATGCCCACCCCTTGCAAGTTCCCTCCATACTCATGATGCCAATTGTTATGTCCTATTGATATGTGATGATTGATCATGTTGTTGGGCTTAAATCTTGGTGACTTTGTCAACCACATTTCTCTCCAAATTAATTAACAAGGGAATAAAAGGGGCAGAGCCCCTCTTGTGGATCGAGGGTGGAGCCCATAGTAAGGGTTTGGAGGCAACCCCTTTAGTGTGGGTTCCTAAGGGTAGTGCCCCCAATCGAGGGCTCGTGGGAAGCTCCCCAAAAGAAAAAATTACCCATTATTTAATAAAGGACTCGATTATTGTTTTGGTATGTAAACTAACCTTTATAAACTACCAAAAAGGGCTTGACAAATAAGTAGTTATGTAATGTGAAAAATCATCAAATAATAATTTTCTCTTCATTAGACAATATAAAGAAACTGGATGGTTGTTTCTCTATTGATGTAGCCCACATTTGCAGGACCATGTTAAATCTATATGTTATTGTGAATCGTTATTTTACCTTTTTTATTTTGCATTATGTTTAATATTGTTTGTTACTCTGGTCTACCTAAACCCTAACATGTCCATGTCTGATTGTGTCTAGGGTTGCTTCTAATCTTGTGGACGTTGGCTCTACCCCAACATTGATCATATCGTGCATTTGATGCTTATAAATTATGTGGGGGTTTGTAGCTTTGCTTGTCAAAACTAGTATTGCTCACCCTCTTCTATGTGCCAAGCCATCTCCAATAGTGGTTTGTGGTGTCAGTGTTGTTGAAAATGAGGATTTCTACTAGTGTAGAGGTTGGGTGTGTTGATTCTCCAACCTTTGTCCCTCTCTTCTCAACTTGCACAACTAAGGACTTTTGGAGGGCCCTCATGGCTGGTAAGATTGAGCTCTTCCCTTGTGCTAAAGTTTTTTCATTTCTTCCCTTGCCTCTTCTGAGGACAAAAACTTGGTGATGGGCAAACTATGGGCTTGGAGAGAACACTTTCTCCCAATCAAACCTTGGACAACCTCCTTTATCCCCCTTACAGAACCACTCAATTTGTCTCTAGTGTGGGTTAAACTTTTAAATATTTTCCTCCAATTTTGTAAGGATTCTTTTTACAAAGCCATTGGCAACTCCATTGGTCACTTTTTGAAGGTTCATGATTCCACTTCCTACATAAGGTAGTCTACTTTTTCTCACATTGTAGTGGATATTGACATCTCCAAGGGATGTGGTTTTGATGGTTGGGGATAGACCTTGGACTCAACCAATTGATTATGAGAGCCTCCCTTTTATATGTTGTTGATACCTCTCAACTAGTCACTTTTTTATGGATTGTTCTCTCACATCAAAAAGGCACCAGTACTTGGTGGAAGAATGATAATGGTGATCACTTCAATGGTTAACATTGACATGAAATCGTAGAACCTACTACAAATTATCTAAGAACAAGAACAAATACATGGACAAGGACAAGGTAAAAATGAGAAGAAGATAAAATAGAGTCAAGCCAATAAAAGGATGTAGGAAGACTCTCCCTCAACACACACACACACACACACACACACACACAATCCTATCACAAAAAATTAAATCTTCCAAACAAAAACTGATAATATTTTTTAATTAAATCCAAATGTAAATACAAATTTACATTCCAAACAAACTATGTAACACAAGATAACATTCTTGGTCTCTCATGGCCCTCTCACAAATCATCCTTCTCTCAATTTTCTTCTTCAACTCTATGCAGCTTACTCTTCCTTCAAACTGGCATCTTCTCTCCCTCTTTCTTATTCTCCATGTTGTATATATTTTAATTGCAACCCCATTATCTTTAAATTTCTCTATTTTTTAAAGTCTGAAATGGATGCCTCTTTCTCTTAACCTCCCATTTCATTACCTTCCCTTCTTTCTTTTTTCTCATTTAATTAAAAAAAAAATTGTTTGAAAATATTTATGAGGAGCAAATTTTGAAATGAGTTGAAAAAAAAAACGTCAAATTTCAAATTCAAATGCCTCCAAATTATTTATGCAATGGATAAATGAAGCATAAAAGATTAAAAACCATTAAATTAATTTCCTTGATCTCCATAAGACCTTTGTCTAAAATGATTTGATCAAATTGGTGCTTTGCACGTGTAGACAAATGCCAAAAAGTGACTTTTAATGTAAGTTTCACTCAAAAGCTCTATTTTGACTAAAAATTGAGCAAGCTAAGTGGAATAACATGATAATGCTTCCTTCCAAAGGATTTTGCTCTAGACTTCATAAATTCTAAAACTCGCGTAAAACTACCTACAGCATATTAAAATTGTGATCCAACAAAAAATTGAAATTGGCAACCTTGAACACATGAAAACTTTTCTAATGGTGAGGTATGCCTGAAAACAACAAAGCAAACCAAAACACACCAAAATTGAGAAAACAAAAATTAACGTTTTTTTGGTTGATGAGGATCACATGTGAACCTAGATGCTCCAACATCAGTCTACAACAAACCCCATCACTGAAATAGGTACATTGTAGCACTTATTCCTTCTCTTCCAACATTTAGCTAGAACAACTCCCCTATTCTTCTGCCAAATTTGTTCTTCACTTCTTCCTCATGTAGACCTATGTCCACCATTAATCAACCTCCACCAAAATATTTCATCCCATTCCAATTCATATACACAAATTGAGATAAATAATTCCAGGGAAATTAAATGTTTTCCTCTTCTAATCTATATTCACCACTAAATACTTCTCAACTTTCTCATTTTCTACTACTCTCACCATTTCAATTGAATATGAATTAGTTCCAATTTCTTCCTTACAAATTTTAGAAAAATAAAAAATTACCTCTTTCCCTTCTTCATCATCTTCTGCAACATCTTCTCTTCTCTCACTCCTTTCTATCAACATTGTTGTTATCCCTTCATCTTCCAATGCCTTCGCATCCTCCAAAGGACTCATAACTATTTACGTATCCTCAACTTCTGATGTAACTTCTTTCTCCACCTCCTCCAGGCCTTCCAAAAGATATGCTTCAACCATATTCTCATCCTTTTTTTCTTAATTTTCACATGCAAGTTCAACTACACACAAACTCATATTTTCCTCTTCTTTTCTATGCTCCACTACTACTCTAATTTCTCTTGAATCTCTCAACATCCTTTTCATATCATTAATTTGAGCCATGTACTCTTTTTTCTCTTGTAACAAGAATTGAAATCCCCAAAGGCTTTCCAACAAGAAACCTCATACTTTTCCTCTTATTTGACATTTCATCAAAATATTTTCACACTCTCAATATACAACCTCCACAAACTTTTAGATACAAAATAAAGTCGATTGTAAGTCCTCTTTCATACTTGCAACAAAATCTTCACCGAGAATCGATTCTATTTTCCATAGCTTGTTTGTGTCAGCTCTTAATTGCTCTTGACTCATACACTTGCAACAATTCTTTTGAGACTCTCAAACAACTCTATCGCTTCAAACTCCACAAACGAATCCTCGTGCCAGACTGCCTCACGTCCAACGCTTTGACTGCACACTCAAGAGCACTGGCTTTGATATCATTTGATGTATGGACTCTCCCTCAAAGAACACACATAAAACCTTATCACAAAAATTGATACTTTTTCAATAAATCCAAATGTTATAAATACAAATTTGCATTCCACACAAAATCTATAGCACAAAATTACATTCTTTGCCTCTCATTGCGCTCTCAGAAATCATCCTTCTTCTCTTCATTTTCTTCTTCAACTCTATGCAGCTTCCTCTTCCTTCAAACCTACATCTTCTCTCCCTCTTTCTTATTCTCCGTGTTCTTGTATATATTTTAATTGGAGCCCCATTATCTTTCAATTTCTAAATTTTTTAAGCCCAAAATGGGTGCCTCTTTCTCTTCACCTCTCACTCCATTACCTTCCCTTCTTTCTTTTTTAAATTTCATGATGCCTTTCTAATACCCAGATATAGAAGTACATAAAGGTCCTTAGACCCCCTCCCAAATAGAGATTTTATCCTAAAGAATCCATATGTTCACATCCAAATTGTAGTAAGCCCTAACAAATGGTTCTATTCTTTGAGAAAAGATGGAGAGTAGCCCAACCAGGTGGGTTGGAGATCTTACCTCACGATCAGGCTCGAAGATCTTACCTCATGATCAGGCTTGAATTAAATATTCTTATCTTGATGACAATCTTAATCCAAAATTCAATATCCCGACAACAAAAAACTATAATTATCATAACCCACTACCTAATTAATAACCCTACTAAAATAATGAGTTAATGTTTAAAAAGGTGATTAAACACCTTTTTAGGCCTTTAAAGAAAATGTCCAATTTCAAATGCAAATGCCTCTAAATTATTTATGCAATCAATAGATGAAGCATAAGGGACTAAAAACCATTAAATTAATTTCCATGATCTCCATAAGACCTTGCCAAAATGATTTAAATAAATTAGAGCTTTACAAGTGTGTAAACATATGTTAGAAAGTGACTTTTGAAAAGCTTTGTTTAAATTGAAAATTGGTCATGGCAACTGGAATAACATGCTAATGGAGACCTCTGAAACAGCTGCAACAGCTATGAATCCCACTCTGGCAATGGCTATGGTTCTCGTTCCCTCATCCATTTTGAACAAGGAACTTGTCTCCCCTACTTTGGCCTCTGTTATTGTCGCACACGTGGGCTTTTCACCTCTGCATATGCACTCTCTATGGGGGTTTCTCACGCTATTCAGGTTACATATCCAGTTGATGATGTGTGCCCCTTCTCTTGTGCCTGTGGGTACTCTCGCCTCTCATGTTGGTGTGCCTCCTCTCACCCCCTTGGTTGTGGGTGGATCTGGTGTTGTTGGTGGTGGTCCAGCTAGGGCCTGTGCAGGTCTTGCCCCCTCCCCCCCCCCCCAAGCCTTTTTCTTCTACTAATGGGCGAAGCTTTGCTCATGTTGCCAAATTTGCTACTACTTTTCCTCCCAAGGGGAAATCTTATCCTCTTCCTTGTCCCAAGACCTCCCCTATTGTGGTTTGTGGCCAAGATGTGGCAGAAAATGTTGGCTTCTACCAACATTGTGGGTTGGTGTGCAAATTTGCCAGAATTTGGCCTTCCCTCTCAAATCTAAATTGTTGGGTGAGTGATTCTTGGAAGTCGTTGGTTGCTAGTATCATTGAGTTTTAACCCTTGTGCTAAGGGTTTTTTTTATTGCTTCCTCTAATGATCATGACTTGGCATTGAGCAAGTTGTGGACTTGGGGAGTCAACTCTCTCTTAGCCAAACCCCAGGTAGCTTCTTTTAACCCTCTTACCGAACCACTCAATGTGCAACCAATGTGGTCATTCTACTTTTGCTCACATTTTAATCAGCATTGACATCTCTATGCCTCTCCCTGGGGATGTGGTTCTTATGGTTGGTGATAGGCCATGGACTAAATCGCTAGATTATGAGGGCCTCCCCTTTCATTGTCGTAGATACTTCTCAATTGGTCACTTAGCTACTAATTGCTCTCTCTTGCGTCGTAAAGGTATTGTGACTTGGTGGAAAGATTCGATTGTTGATCATTTGACTGTCGATGCTTCCAATTCTAATGACTCTTCACATGCTGATGATGACTCCTCTAGAGATGAGGTTATGCCTCTTACTGTTGTTGTGGCCTCTACTGCCCTATGGATCCTACTCCTACTGGTGTGGCCTCCTTTGGCCTTGAGGTTTTTACTCTTGTTGCTCAAGTTTTTTCAGCAACGGTCTACTCATGGTGATGTACTACAGCTACAGTCTGCTCCAAGTGTTGTTCTGCAACAACAGCCTGCTCTAGGTGTGAATAGACACTATGAGGGTATTTACCCACTTGATCCCACTTGCAATGATGTTCCTAATAATAGTATTGCCTAGACTATTGTTTGTCATAGGTGAAAAGGTAAGTCTTCCCCCCACCAAACTCTTATGAGTCGAGTGTGGGTGATTCTTCTCAATCTTGAGTTGGGATCCTAGATTTTTGTTATTGTGTCATTGATGGTTTGATAGGCCTTTTAATAGTGGTCTTTTGACTTGTTAATGGCATGTTTGACATGAGCTTGTATAGGGCCAGCACCCTTGTTTTGTTGACTTTTCTTTTATGTCACCTATGGGTTGTTCGTATACAGGGTCAACACCCTTGTTTTGTTGCTTTTAATAATCAAAAGCATGATAATGCTTCCCTCCAAAGGATTTTGCTCCAAACTTTATAAATTTTAAAACTTGTAAAATTGCCTTTAACATGAAAACTTTTATGATAGTTAGAGATGCCTAAAAACACCAAAACACACACCAAATTTGAGAAAACAGAACTTAACTTTTTTGGTTTATGAGGATCACATGTAGCCCCAAATGCTCCTACACCATAATAGCAATCTATGTAGAACATCACTACTTAAGAAATTAACATTGCCTCCTAAAGGAGATTGTGGTCATACCATTCAATCAATGTTAGGGTATCATCTACCAACCTTTAGCTCTTCATCAAAGGTATACAAAAAAGATACAAAAATAGAAGAAAAATGTCAAAACCAACAAGAGTTACCCTCAAGTATCAAGGAGAACAAGGAATAGATAGAAGATAGAAGTAAAGGACAAGCAGATCGATGGAAAATTCTCACACAAACAATGATACCCATGCTAGATGCAAAAGGAAGACCCATATTTGAGCTTAAGTTAATTCTTAAAACACTCATAATGAAATTAAGGACTGCAACAATCATAAAGTACCTCATGAAATAGAAGTATTAACCAATCAAGACTACCACATGAGAAGAAGAAGATTTTATGAAGCATTTATAATTGATTAGCATTGAGGAGAAAACTTTTGTAAAGAAGGTATAAATTATTGTTATACCTTTGACCTTGTAGTGTGTATTAGGTTATGAGTAGTTGACTTGTGGCTAGCTTAACTCTCAAATAAGTCATATAATCACTATTATAATCATATATTAGTAGTTAGGTTGTCCTAGGGGTTATAATTAAGTATCTAAGTTGGCCTAGGTAGCAAGCAAGACATAATTAGATATGGATGGAGCTAGTGGACATTTATTATTATCATGTTAAGTATTGTGTTCTTACATAATACTATTGGTTGTATCCCCCTCGAAGTGGATTAGGAGGCTCCCCCCTTGGAAGTGGCACCTTGTTATCAATTATTTGCAACATGTTTTCCATTATATTTTTTCTATTATGCAAGTTGTTTTATTATAGAACATTTCTACGCATATGATGGTCTCCTAAGCACTAAGTGAATTCTACCACCTATTGACTAAACCATCACAGATGTCTCAAGGTTGAAGGTTTTAACAATGCAGGTGAACTTATATTAGTATCATTTCCCCCAATTGTCTTCAATACAATATTTGAATTTTGGGTTAAACTCTATGGGAGCACACTTCATTGTAATAAGATGCTTTACCAATATTAGGTTATGCATTTTACTCTAAAGTAAACTACCAGGATCTCAAGCAGCAATGGATGGAAGAGTTGGACTTTTTAACCAATATATTGTCTTTCCTTTGAAAGATGCAACAATATTCTAGAGGTAACATTAATAGTTGTTGGATAGTTACCTCTAAAATATTGTTGCATATTTCAAATTTACTAAGATATTACCAAGAAGAAGGATCCACAATATTCTAATTATAGGTCCAATAATTAGATTCTTGGTAAATTTTGGCCTCCTTCTTGGTAATATCTTAGTAAATTTAATAGTGCCTACACTATAATTATCTCACTTATGAATATCAATGAAAACCTTATCATAAGATAGTTTTTTTCACTCAACCAATTTGATTGAATTGGAATTACTAATTGTCATATATGAATGTATATCTCCTCTAAGAAAATTCCCAAGATTTCCCCAAACATTGCTAGGAAATTGTTTTAGTGAGCAACCCTTTATAGTTTCTTTTGATTCTCAATAAAAACAATTCAATTGGGCGAGCCAAAATTTATTCATGCTCTCAACTCTCTAATCAACACACCCATAGATAGAGCATAATTTAGGTTGATTCCCCTATCATATCAATATTTAAGAACTTTTGGATAGAAAAGGTAAGAGATCTATTATACAAAAAAAGAAGACAAGGTCAATGTGTGAAAATAATGTGACCTAAACATTCTTAAAACAAAATAACACAAAAAAAGTCTATTTATAATAACTTAAAATTAATACAATTTGACAAAGATGTAAGAGGCAAGAAATCTAATACTAGTATCAAATTGAACCATGTGTGTATGCTATAATGTTAAGACTTATTATATCATTTAGTGTTTCAAAACACAATTGCATTCAATCTTAAAGACTAATAGAAGTTGTGTACTCAACAACTACGAAGCAATGGTACAAATAAAATGCTAAAAATCAGATGGTCCTAACTATTGATCTCAAAAATCAACCTATACGACTTATAGGTGTGCCTAATGCATTGTGCGCTTCATGTCACTCATCAAAGAGTTTGGCTACATAGTGTTAGATCATTTGAAAAAGCTAGATTCATCTCAACACTACAATGGTCTAATAATCTAGAGGACATTCTCCATTGATTGTTTCTCAAACACTTTCATCCATTCCAACATCAAGAAGCACCTTTAAAGCATTTTTTTTGAAAGAATATTATTTTTTCTCCTCTAAGTACTTTAATTATCTACCTTATTTTTTAGTCTCGTAGAAAGCTTCTTTTTTTGTCTACAACAATCCTCTTGTAATCATCATGGCTTTTAATTTGTTTATGTTTCAATGCATGAAGTCATCTTATTAGAAACCCAAAAGTGAAAGATATCTTGATAAATCATTCTAAAATAGTCATGATCTGGAATTGTTCATTTCTTCTATCATGTTGCATGGATGAGCACCGCAAAATAAGGCCCTCATTTCACATTTTAATTTGGAGCTCAAAAGGCTTGCAATATATCAAATACATAGTAATCAATTTTGTCTTTAATTAATATCGGTTTTTCACCATTTAAACCTCTACTATTCTAATGTACTAAATTATGTCAATCAAATGATTTTGAGTTTTTTGAAATGTATAATTCTCCCCTTCTCAAAAGCCCAACAATTGTTATATTGACTTGCAATTGATGACAAACATCGATTCAAACAAGCCAACATTTTCCAAGGAAAAATATATTTTATAGACAAAACTCTGCCTAAAGAGGAAAAATAAATAAAGTGATATTATTATACCATAGAGCTTGTGAGAGAAATTTTAATAAAAAAAGGTAGGAATATAGTGACAAGGATTAAAAAAATTGACTAACTTTTGCAAAATCTAAAAAAATATAGACTATATCAATGTCAACCCTTTCTGGAATCAAAATTATGAATACAATGTAAGCCTTCAAAGGGTTTAAATCTTTGCAGCCTTTAAGTTCATATAAAACAAAATACAAAGGGGATTCCTTGGATGCTATTAAAACAAAACAGAAAGGGAACAACCCAATGATTTCATGTTTGATTATTTAAAGGGGCAAGATGAAATATTGGTCTCGGCTTTTTTTCTTTTAATTAAATGGCTAGAATTGTCCTAAAGATTCATTGGAGGCACTTCTAGAACAGAGTTTTACGAAGTGTGATCTGCATCATGCGCTGTCATATTTATCTTTAATTTAATGTCCAGGCTTAGTCCTAGGCCCACTGGATAGGCTTTAATCACCTCTTAACTAATTTTAAAATGCTTTTAAATTCCACAATTGAAAACAGATGGATAAGATAATCCTTTTGATACTCGATACAAAGCTTGTAAATCTCCATCATTAGCTTGAATGAAAATATGATAAATTGAAAATCTAACTTGGGTTATTGAAAAGGAATTTAGAGCACGTTGTCACAAGGTCGAGGTAAAGTTTTGTTCACTATAGTAACAATTGTTCATTCACAATCTACAAATCAAAAGAAGGTTAGAAATCACCTACCGAAACATCTCACAGATAAATACTCAACTTGAATAAATATTTATTCAGTATTGTTCTACACTAGGCATCAAACCATACCTGCCTAGCCCCAGTATTTAAGCCTTCGGTTCCCATTAATGCATACTCTAACTCCTCTATGCAATGTGAATTCCACTCTTGATTGCTTTCATGCTCAGTAGTATGATTTATTTTTCTTATTATGCTTATAAGGCATTTAAACTAACTCAATTGTTACTAGTAGCCATGTATTTTCACATAACCAATTCCCAACTAACGCATAGATTCTACTCATATGGTGCCACTTACATAAATTTTCATCTATAAGATTCAATCTAAGTTGGATTGATGGTGAAGGTATGTGTAATCCATAATGGAGATCACATTAAAAAAGATGCGAATCGTGATTTGCAAATGACTTGGCGCATGCACACTTGTACATCATTCCAGCACATATAAAGCATGAAATGAATGGCAAAGGACTCCGCAAATGAAATTATGCAATCACATTCTTCAGCATCCTTTTCCCAGTGTTCTCTTTATGCATTATAGGTTTACGCTACATTATACAATTACATTGTTGAGACTCGTTATACATGTATCCTACTTCAAACAATTTTCAAAATGGTGTTTAGCAAGAGACATTGACCAAGATTATTTTCAATTGGTAATACACATTATGAGACTCATTTATAGCAATGGATTCATTAAATGTTGCCTGCCGCATACCTTATTTGTTACACCATCCAATAAATGGGTAACTAGTTTGCTCGTATGCAACTATGAAATCCATAAAGTCTTATATATACGATCTGATTCGTCTCAGAATGAATACAAATAATGATAATAAAATTCAAATAATTCCCCTTAAATCATCACCCCATGGATTTTGATAAAGTATTGATGGTTAGCACATTATTCTTAACATTCTCATAGAAAACGAAAAAACAATAAAAATAACATATTGAAAGAAACTGATGAAGAACTGAATGTAAATACATGTTTGTCATCAAATTTTTGGTTTAACATCCCCAAGATAAAACTCAACTCATTTCACACACCAAAATGCTGTTAGGATTAAACAGTATTTCTAACTGAAACATGCTACTTGAATTTAGAAACCCATGCTCTCCTATACTTGATAACTAAATTTAGATGAATCAGTTTAGCCATATTAATATACACAACTACAACACTAGCATGCCGGCAAAAATCAAATACACAAATTTTCAACACAACAAATATATCTATGCTTACAGCAAACCAGGATTTCCAAATGGGTTCTTTTCATGGGGATTTACAGGATAACTCGTTTCGAATGGATCAATGAAAGGGTTTGCAGCTGGCTGCATTGGAAACATTTGTGGCGGCATTGGCATCATTTGTTGTGGCTGTTGCTGAAGCATCATTGCATTTTGCTGCTGAGCCATTGCTGCCATCTGAACATTGGTAGGTGGTGCAATATTGTTGGACATGGCAAATGGGTCATGTACTCCTGACGATATCGCAGGGTGAGACTCAAAAGGATTGTTTCCATATGGGTTCGTTCCATAGCCCCCTTGAGCACTATATAGAGTCTGCCGTGTCATTGCATCATCATACAAGCTTTCCAGTGTAAGCTTGTCTAAGCCTCCAGCCTAGTAAAACACAAAAAGGAATGGTAGGCAAATACTTCAATGACCAAGATTTCAATAAGAAGCTAAATTGAGTACAATATTTCAGTCCCTACTACCAATTATACCACATTCCTCAGACTAATAGAAAAGCTAAAACAAAAATCAATACCTAACATTATGCATACAATCCCATCACAATAAGCTGCTGGAAATATTAAAAGGGGTATTCAGAACCCTTCCATAGTTCTCTATGCTGTTATAAAGAAGAAACAAGAGATCAGGAAGCCTATGTTGTATTCTATGCATTCACAGACATGCGTGCAAGAAAACAAGGAAATAGTAAAGGATCCATTTTAATATCGAACCCTCTCTCCTAGAGATTCAGAGAGAGTTTGCTTACTCTGCAGCCAATAAATTCTGACTCAGGCTCAAGACTCAACAAAATTTGGCAATGAATAAAGATTTTGGAAAAAAACAGTACTCGACAAGTACTCACCTCCTGTATTTCTAGCAACTCACCAGGCAGATTTGGTTCATAAGCATTCAGAGTTTTAGAACTATGGGACTTGTAGCTTGAATGGTAAAGCATCTCAGCATTGGGTTCTAGGTTCAAGCCCTAGTTAGTTTATGGAAAATTAAATGGTATCAAAATCAAGCTTGAACCCTAAGCCCAGAAGTGCAGCTTAAGGGCAGTCGTGGAAGAAAAAAGGCCACTGTTGATCACAAAGAGACTAGTGGCTTGAGATGTAAAGCATCCCAGAATGGCAAGCATAGTATTGCAAAGATTCTTGGTTTTATTTTTAACTGCTGATTGATCCATGGAAATTACATATATAATATCAAAGCCAGAATAGGACCCCAAGCCTGAAATTGTGCCTTCATGGGAGTGTTGGAAGAAAAGAAAACTATACCTTGGGCCCACTAGTAGCTTTGAGTGGTAGAGCATCCCAGCACGCTGAACATAGTCGTGGGAAGGACCTAGGTTTGAATCCGAACTGGTCCATGGAAAATTACATAGTTATCTAATGGTTAACCAGCCTGATTTATCACTGACCATGAGCATAACATGTTCTCTAGCATTGAATGCCTAACTAGATAACAGATAATAAGTGATATTGGTCAATACTCTAACCATCCCTCCCCCCACCACCAGCACAAATTACACCTTATTGACATTTAATTTCCTGCAGTTTCTCCCTCATTTCTTTTGTTTCTAAACTTGCTTTTGTCAGATTTACCCTTTCTTCAACTATTTTTATCTTCTGTTGCTTTTCTTCAGCAATGACTACTGAAACAATAGAATATCAATAATGGGGCAGTGACAGACCGAGGTTAAGAGTTACATTGTCATAGTAAGTTGTTTAATAAGACATCCTTTGTCCAATACTAGATTTTGTCATAACATACCCTAGTTTCCAATTCCAATAAATTTGCAGGATCTGCACGTTTTATATTTGTCCCTCAAACTATCCCCTACATACGTTTGTTTTGTAAATGCTTTTGAAGCTTTCTTTTCTGCATATTAAAACCATTAAATTTTGTTCAAAGTTTGCTTGTACAGTTAGAAGGAATATGTACTCTTTTAAGTTACTTCTGAAATAACAAAAAAACCTTTGTTTATAAATCTTTGGAGACACCAACTTACAATCAATAGCTGCTGTCTGGACTGATTCTCGAGTAAAATGACTTCTGTCTAGGGCATGCCACACTTGACATCCTCCACGACAACATATGGTTTATTCACTACGGCTTCACCTCCTTTTAACCTAGTCTCTTTCATTGGTGTAAATTTTAGAGTAGTTCTAGCCTCCTGTTTCTTTTGCAGCTTCTTCTCAGTCTTTCAAATTATTTCCCGGTTGTACTTGCAAGTCCCCTTGACCTAATTTCATTATATATGGGTAAATAATATAATGCCTTGTCATTGTAGAGGCTTAGAAATAGAACTGTCAACATCTAGTAGAACACAAATTGACCAGCAATGGGGACAATACTTCTAAATTAAAATTTTCTTCCAAGCATTTTCTACAGTCAGCATAAAAACAACTAAAGTTTATGTATATGACTAAGACACAAACATGCTCGGTATAAACAACATCACTCTCTCCTTAATGTTTCAACCAAAGAAACGGGACTCGAACTCGGCTCGGACTCGGCAAGGCCGAATCGGACTCGGACTCGGGACTCGGAGTTAGACTCGGCTTCAGACTCGACTGGGCTCGGGAAAGTGAAAAACTCAAGAAATTTAGAGATTTTTAAAGATTTAAAACTTGTTTCATGCACCCTTTATTGAATACACCTTAAAGACACAATAACATCATCAAACTTGGCTCAGTTGATTACATACACAAGTATACATCAATCACATTAGCATAAACGCAAATTGTAGCTGAAGAAAATAACAAACATAAATATATAAATATTGTCAAATGTATACAATATTACAAAACTCATGGAATAAAAAATCCATGTCATCATATGATCATCATCAAATGTTCCACACAAATACCAAAGGTAAATACAATTACAAGCCTATGGCTCAGAGGAGCATGCACCCTCTCACCCTGGCCCCCTGCAAAGGCGTTTAAGGTAGGTCCTGGATGATTCGGCAGCCATAGTCGCTCCCCGTGGCACCATGCCATGCTCACCAACATCAGGAACATATGTGTCACTATCAATATCTCCTGTCTCTGCTCGTGCTCTCTGCTCCTCCTCTGCCATGGCTATAGCCTCAGCCTCTATATCTACCTGGTCGATCCAATCGGTGTCAGACTCGGAGGTTAAATTTTCCCTACTTCTATCGACACAGTTTCCCCCCATATTTTTCAACAGGGGTTTGGCGCGATACAGGGCGAGGTCGAGGGGCAACGCCCCGCGAGGTCAAAAAGACTTTTATTATTTAGTAAAGGCATCAGGTGTTATTTTTCTATTGGCTGACATGTTGTAACCCTAATTTTTCTCATTCTCAGGCAAAGGTTGTAGTGAACAAAGACGAGAATATTCAGTTTATACCAAACTCGCCAACTTGACGAGACTGGTGAGTTTGCTCGCCAAACTCGGTCGAGCCCGAGTCCAAGTTCCAGAGACTCGACGAGCATGTCTCGGACTCGGACTCGCCGAGTTTGGCGAGTTTCAAGCGATTTTCTAATCTCTGGTTTCAACTGTATCTGTTCCAATTCAAATTTGTAGTTGGTGTCAAAATGGTAAATTACCTAAATAGTTTATTATTAGGTCCTATTCACACTAGCATACCTAAGCGTGCTTAGGTCGTTTGCTTTTTGTCTCTCATTTCATAGGATTAAGACACGTCATGATCTTATTATATCCTAACGTTTCATCTAGTGGTCTTTATAACGAAAAATTCTCATTGTATATAATTAACTATATTGTATCATTATTAATTTTGCATCTTATGAATTCTCTAGTTAAATAGCAAATCTATTGTTTCTCCTCTATGAAAGAATGTTTTGGTTGCAGGTGATCCTGGGCTGCTGTGAGGTTGAATCAACAACACTTACATAGTATCATAGCTCTAAATCTGCAACTCTTTCCTCTTTTTGGAAGTTTTGACTAGGAACTTTCATATGATACATCCTAATGCAAAAATGGACCTCATAATTGCACTTAGAAGATCCAAGAACCTACAAATCCACATAAGGATAGGGTTTCATTACAAGAAAAAATTGAACATTTTTTTAAATAAACATCACGAGTGGCCATTGTAGCAGTCCATATAAATCCATAGTCATACGACTGCCTTGATATTTGTTCTATCATTTCTTGAGCCTACCTTGATTTTTTTCTGTCTTGAATTTTGTACCCTCAATTTCTGTGCTCAAAAGATATAGCTATATATTTTATTAATTTTTAGATCTGTAGAAAAGGGGATTTTTAGTTTGTGGCCTGGCCCACTATGGCCTTAGTCACATGGATGACCAATACCCATCTATTAGGCGTGAGCCCCAAAGGCCTAAGCCCCCAATAGGATTTAATAATAAATACTAATAAAAAAATTAAAATATAAAAGTATAAAAAAATTAAAATATAAAAATAAAATTAAAAATATTAAAATTTAGTTAACTTTAATGAACAGTCAAAAGGCATCAAATGAAAAGTTGTGATTCCCTCAAACGTGAGGTATAAAAGGGGGAAGAGAACTTCATTTGAAACAGCAACTTGAATCTACAATCAGAAGTGCAGATCTGATTTATATTATAAGACAGAAATGAAGAGACAAGACCCTTTAAAGGGATATCTCTTTCCAAGGAGATGTGTCTCCTCGATGAGATATGAAGGAATAAAAAGAATAATCAATTAATATAAAGAGGAGGGAATCTAAATTCAGATTCTGCATTTGATACAGAAAAGTGCAGGCATCGAACAACAGCAAAACTTCTCATATATGCAGCAGGCTGATCTGTGAAATAATATATTGAATGATCGTGGTATGCAGAAATAGTTACGTTACTATGCATATGTATTTATATCAATCATATGTAGTTATGAATGTATACAATTATGGCAGTTATATGCAGATCTGAATGTCTGAATTTAACATAAATATCAATGTATTTAATAATGTGAATTTCTATTTGCAATAAACGATTATGTTGTGGAAAGGAAGGGAATGCAAGGAGGGGAACGGCGAGGGATACCTCACTAGCCATGCCACCTCATGAGAATGGTTAAAGGACCACACAAGGCCAAGGAGGACAGAGTTTCTGCCCATGGGCCTAGGTCAAGGGTTAGTTTAGGGGCGCACCCTATTGCAAGTCTCCCCTACGAACCCCATATTGATCAATTATTGACATGAGCTAGAAGGAATCCTCAATCATAAGACGAGAGAAGGATGGCACAATAGAGGGAAACGACGTACAAACCCCACTAGGTACACCACCTCATAAGAATCGTTAAGGACCACATAAGGCCAAGGAGGATGGAGTTTCCGCCCTTGGGCCTAGGGTAGGGGATATTCAGGGCACTTTATCATGTCTCCCAACTTTACCCTCATTATGGTTGAACCCCCATGTAATCATTTAGATTTGTTATGTGTTATAAGTATATATATTCCTTAGCCCTAGAAATGGAAGTATTCTATGGATTATATCTACATCATTATCTAACTTGGTTGCAGGTTTCCAAGGCAAGCTTATCTTACTCATGAGTAAGGATTATATCTCTAACTATATTATGTTCCTTGTTTCATTTGGATTTGTGAATTTAGGGTAAATTACAAGGTAATCCGGAAAAGGGACATTACAATTGGTCAATCTTCTACAATTCCTACAAAAACCCATGAAGGGGCAGTTTTATAGAAACAAGCATAACATGGACATACAGTATCAAATGTTATGTCCAAATCACCCTTTTCGAGCCCTTGCCTTCAATTTTCTTATAGACTTTGTCAAACTTGATTCATTCCTATGAAGTTTTCTCCGCTTTTGATGGACGCTTCAGTTCTAGATGAATTGTTTGCTCCTTTTATCCTATTAAACTAGATTGATGTTGGTTGCTTGATACTTCCTTTTTCTCTTGAATGGTTTTCATTGGATATTTAGTATTTGGGCACACCCTTGCCAAAGGATTTGCAATGTTGAAAGTTCAATGCCATCATATTTTCTATAAATTATTAACTTGCATGGAAAAAAAATGGTATCTCCAAGTACCCTCGTCTCCTATTTTCAAAAATAGATGTGGTGGTACCGATACCAGTTGCCCATATCAATACCAGTACCAGTCTCGTGGCAACCTAGAAAAAAAGATATGTTAATAGAATATAATTCATGTTCATACTATTATGACCAAAAAAGAGAATAGTATGGATTAACAAGAATATAATTCATGTTCGTACTATGTTGAAAATCACTTGTAAAGATTAATAACTAAATAGTATGAATGGTAATATAAGATGTATAATTGAGGACAAGGATTGTGCAGTTGTTCAATTTATAAATAAGAAGCCTAGCTTATAAGTGGAGTATATACTGGTAAAGGAACCAGTGCATTAAATTTATTTTGTTCAAAAGTGGGGGAATTAAGATAGAATTTGAACCAATCAGCATACCTCAATACTAACCATAGAACATGAGGACTTCAACATAAGTTCAAACTAGTTGAATCTAATACGAATAGGCAAGACAGTTCTTGGCTTGCCTTAGCATATCATTCTTTACAATGTAATGGCATGGTATATTGTGCCAGAAACTAGGAAAAAAAACAATCCTTAATCTCATAACCAAAAGATGTAAGATGGTTAGACAACTGAAATAATATTTTAAGATTAGATCCTTTTCATTATTCAAAACTAAATAGTAAGCTAGGCAAATTTTAAGGCTCCCTAGTAGTATGTGTCATATTAAAATCACTTAGCGACATTGCCATTATGAGTTGAATGCTTGGAATGGCAATTCAGTAAATGCAATCACTAATTAAGGAAGAGGTTGAACTGGCTAAGAATCATTAAGAATGTTAAGACCCTAAGATCTATATGATCTGAATCTATTGCTCTTCTTAAGTTATTAAATTCAAAAACAAACTTGCCAACACAATATAAGGAAAGAAACTAAACTCCAAAATTATTTATAGATCATTCAAACATTTAATCGTGCTACAAAGATTTACTTAGAAAACTGCAAATTCTAAAATTCTGATTTATTCATAGAAAACTGGAACAAAACTCTTAACAGCAGCAGTTTGCTTACAGAACATCATATCCTCTAACAACAAACTTTCAGCTATAGATATTGCAGACTGAAAATGGAGTTTGAGCAATACACAGCAGAGCAGAGGTGATTCGTGGGGGTTTCGTCCCTTCACCCAGGCGTGCACGATAGCATACAAATTATCCAGCATACCCTGAAATCAAACTGAGACTGCAATATATAATAACATGGGGCGGTTTAGGGAACCACCTTCACAAGAAACCCTAGGGTGGCTAGATGCTAAAGACAAAACAGATCTAATTTCCCTTCTAAGATGCAGCTGTCACTACAAAACAAAATTAGGCTTCTTCAAGAAATCGATGGTTCTAACTAGAAGATTCCAGACCAAAACTGATTCTTTTTTCCTACAAAAGATAAGACTAACAGCTAGCAGTAATCTGATTTCTTCCTCTGATTTTTCTAGAAGGAGACAAACTTGCACAATTGGCAGCCAATCTCATCTTTCACAGGTTCATCACAGTCCTCCCGTCCCCTAGTTGCTTGTCCTTGAGCAATTTCAGGTTAGGGTGTTCAAAGATTTCAATTCTTTCCCAGGTTGCATCTTCTGGTAGTAGTCCTTCCACTTGATTAGATATTCTGGAATTGCTTTGATACGTAACCTCTTCTCCCTTACATCCAGAACAAATTCAGATTCAAGGATCAATTTTCCTTCATAGGCCAAAGGAGGGAGCTCCCTGGACGGGTCAATCTGCTGTCCGAGGGCTTTCTTTAAGCATGAAACATGGAAAGTATTGTGAATTCTGTTGTCGGGTGGTAATTCCAACCCGTAAGCAACCTGTCCCACCTTTTTATTCACCCGATAAGGACCATAAAAGCGTGTTTTAGCTTCTCTTTTCCGCTTCCCTTCATAGACGATTGTCTAAAAGGCTGCAACCTTAGAAAAACCAAATCACCCTCCTCAAATGCTCTTTCTGTTCGATGTTTATATGCATGCATCTTCTACTGATTTTGGGCTCGTTGCAAGTTCTCTTTGAGGGCTTCCAAAAAATCCATGCTCTGTTGAATCAAATCCGTAGCACTAGGTACTCTACTATTAGTGAGAATCAGATCCACAAAGGAGGTTGCATCATAGTCGTCAATGCTTTAAAGGGGGTCATCCCAATCGACATATGATAAGTAGTATTGTAGCAGTATTCCCCAAGATGTAGCCATTTGACCCATGATGTTTGTTGACTTGTTACGTAGTTCCGTAGATAACCTTCAATCCACTTGTTCACTATCTTTGCTTGTTCATCCATTTGTGGATGATAACTGGTACTAGGTGTCAACTCCATTCTTGTCAAGTGAAATAACTCTTGCCAAAACAAGCTAAGAAATCTGATGTCCCTATCACTCAATTGTTTTCAGCAACCCATGTAGCTTAAAGACCTCCCTAAAGAAAAGATCCACCACATGAGGCGCCTTAAAGTCTGATGATATAGCATAGAAGTGTGCAAACTTGGTGAGTCTATCTACCACCACATATAAACAATCCTTGCCTTGGGCCTTTGGCAAACCGGTAATAAAATCCATAGATATGCTTTCCCATTTTTGGCTAGGGATAGGTAGAGGCTGCAGTAACCCTGCTAGAAAAACATGCTCATCTTTGTTCTGTTGACATTCCTTACATTCCCTTACATGCTGCATCACATCCTTTTCTAATCCTTTCCACGAAAAAATGCTCTTGTACAGTGGCTAGCCAATGGAGTGTCATGGCATGCCTTCAAGATTTTTTCCTTCATTTTAGATTCAAGCATAAGATATACTCGCCCCTTGTAGAGAATCAGCTCATTCATTGTTTTGAACCCGTCATCTTGTACCTTTCTCTCCAAGATTTCACTAGCAAATGAATTTTTACATATTCAGCTGTAATCAATGCTTTCCAATCAAAGGTTATATCAGAAATAGAATGCAAATGAGGTTTTCGAGATAAAGCATCTACCACTATATTGTTATTTCCTTTTACATATTCAATATCAAAATCATAAGTTTGGATTTTGCTAATCCGCTTTTGCTGTCTATCATTCAATTCTCGCTGATTAAGGAAATACTTTAAGCTACTATGATCAGTTTTTACCACAAACTTATTGCAAACTAAATATTGCCTGAATTTGGTCAACACATGCATTATGGCTAGCATGTCCTTATCATAAATAGAGAAAAACTTATTGCAAACTAAATATTGCCTGAATTTGATCAACGCATGCATTATGGCTAGCATGTCCTTATCATAAATAGAGAAATTTACGTTCAGCCTACTTAAGCTTCCTACTCTCAAAAGCTATAGGGTGCTTGTTTTGCATCAGAATAGCCCCTATTCCCTCTCCAGATGCATCGCATTCTAAAACAAAAGCGAGTGAAAAATATGGAATTGCTAAGACGGGGCACAAACGCATTACCTCCTTAAGCTTATTAAAAGCTTGTTGGGCTGATGTTGACCATATAAATGCTCCTTTCTTGGTTAGATTTGTTAAGGGGGCTGCCAACTATGAAAATCCACTAACGAACCTCCGGTAGTAGCTGCATATTCCAACAAATCCCCTTAACTGTGTCAAGTTGTTGGGTCTAGACCATTCTTGAATGGCTTTGATCTTATCCTCATCAACACTTACTCCATGTTCGCTGATCTTGAAGCCTATATATAGGATTTCTTCTTACCCAAATTCACACTTGGATGTTTTCGCATAAAGAGACTACTGCTCTAAGATTGCCAGTACCTCATCTAAGTGTTGTAGATGACCTCCCAAGATTTGCTATAAACCAAGATGTCATCAAAAAAGAAAAGGACAAATTTTCTTAACTGCTGAATAAATACCTGGTTCATACATGATTGAAAAGTTGATGTGTCATTTGTTAAACCGAAGGGCATCACCAAAAATTCATAGTGCTCGTAGTGACACCGGAATGCTGTCTTGTGTACATCTTCATCCTGCACCTTGATCTGATGGTATCCTGAACGCAAATCAATTTTGGAGAAGAAACTAGCTCCATGTAATTCATCAATCAATTCATCAATGTGTGGCATTGGGTAGCGGTTCTTTATAGTATTCTTATTGAGGGCTTGGTAATCAATGCACATTCTCATGGTTCCATCTTTCTTCTTGACCAACACTACAAAAGATGCCAAAGGGCTGGAACTAGGCCTTATATGCCCCATGTCGAGTAAATCTTTGATTGCCTTTTCAATTTCTTCCTTGTAAACCTTTGAATGGCGATATGGAGGGATCATCACTGGTTTTGCCCCCTTTTCGAGTTCAATGATGAGTTGGAAACCCCTACTTGGTGGTAACCTGGGGGTATGTCTCTAAAGACTTTATTATGTTTATCCAAAATGATTTGAATCTGCATGTTGTTAGCACATTCTTTCTTTGCATCATTTGCATTAGTAATAAGGCATTTTGCTGCCCAACCTACCTGTTTCTTATGGAACACCCACTCCATCCTCTTGGCCGATATTTCCATTGTTTTGTTAGACATTCCTTGAAGTACTATCCTTTTTCCATTATATAGGAAAGTCATTTCTAAATTCCGGTGGCTAATCCCATATTTATCAATTGCATGCAGCCATTGACAGCCCAAGACTTCTTCCATGTCCATGTCAATCACATAAAAATCATCCTTCAATTTGTATTCCCCCATAGACAACTTCATTTGGGGAACCTTCTGAGTGCAAGAAAGAGTAGTACCACTGGCTACCTTTACTCCAAACCCTTCAATCAGAACTGTTTTCAGACCAAGCCTCCTCACTACTTCCTCATTTACATGGTGGCTCCACTGTCAATAAGGATGATTACTCATTGTCCCTTCAAAACACCTTTTATGCGGAAGGCAAAATAGTGTGGTTCTCCAGTAAGTGTTACAAGTGTACCACCTTCCGGCTCCTCAATTGTTTCTATTTCATTTTCAACTTCAGCTTCTTCACTTTCGGTTTCATCAAGGAGATCACCTCAATATAACGTATTTGTCCTTTACCTAAGCATCGATGCCCTTGTTGCCAAGGTTCCTTGCATGTAAAGCACAGCTTCTTCCGCCTTACCTCATTTCTACTAACTTTCGTTTGATTGTGCCTTGCTAGAGGCATCCTTGGAGGTATTGGATTTTTCTGAAAGGTTTTCTTGAATTGTATGGGTGGGGTTGTCCTCCTACTGCTGAAAGTATCCTTGACCATTGAATCCTCTAAGTTAGATTTGTTGTGGTGGCTTCTTGGAATCTTGTCAGGTTTAAGGCTTTGAGCAACCCCTTAAGTGGCTCAGCTAATCCTTCCACAAAGAGTACTATTAGCCTCCTATCCGTCACATCGGGCATGATTACCGCAAATCTCTGAAATTCTGCTACATAGTCTTCCACTCTACCTTCTTGCTTCAATTGAGCTAGGTTACAAAAATGAACCTTGGGGTTGGTTGTATCGAATCTTTCAATCAGCCTTTGGCTGAAATCTTCTACGGAGGAAATTGAATCATGTCCTTGAGTTACAAGTCCGTGGTACCACCACTCGTGAGCGACTCCTTCCAAGTGTAAAGTGGCGAACTTGATAGCTTCTCCTATCATTGGGTTTAATAAGTGTCCGGCTTTTGCAACCAAGATCTTGTTGTGGTACTACTTGTTCCATCAAAATTTGGTAAAATAATTTTGCCCCAGCATTGTTGAATGTCTTTTCTTCCATCATACTCCTTTCTCCTATATCCACCTTTGGATTTCAATCCACAATAGTCAGGAAAAGACATGTTATTCTTAACTGCTTCATATAACGTATTATATCCGCCAAAAGGCGGTCCATTTCATCAGGCTGGTCGGGTTGATCCTTCTTGGCCTCTTCATTTGGCAAAAATTTAGCCCTAAATGTTTTGGCTGAATTCCTCTAGCTACTGGGGGCAAATCTTGCTTCATTGAAATTGCTTCCTTCATCCTAAAGGGCAGACTTCCCTTTATTGGCAACGCTTCCTTCACCCTTCTCATTAGGGTAATTCCCGCCAGCTTGATTCTATTTAAGCCCTCTCAGTAATTGGTTGACTTCATTTAATGTCTCTGCTAGACCAAGTTGCAGGGCTTCAAAATGTTTAAAGTAGGCCTTTACATCTTCATCACTGTCGCCCATGTTGGAACTCTTCTTTCTTTCTCTCAGATGGTACCGCTATTGCCTCTCACTTGTAAAACAAACCCACAGCTGGCAGGGTTGAGGCTCTGATACCACTGTAAAGACCTGAAGATCTATATGATCTAAATCTCTTGCTCTTCTTAAGCTGTTGAATTCAAAAACAGACTTGCCAACACAACATAGATATAAGGAAAGAAATTGAACTCCACAATTACTTATAGATCATTCAAACATTTAATCGTGCTACATAGATTTACTTAGAAAACTGCAAATTCTGGAATTCTGATTTATTCATAGAAAACTGGAAGAAAACTCTTAACAGCAGCAATTTGCTTACAGAACATTGAATCCTCTAATAGCAAACTTTCAGCTATAGATATTGCAAACCGAAAATGGAGTTTGAGCAATACACAGCAGAGCAGAGGTGATTCGTGGGAGTTTCGTCCCTTCACCCAGGCGTGCACAATACCATACAAATTATCCAGCATACCCTGAAATCAAACTGAGACTGCAATATATAATAACATAGGGCAGTTTAGAGAACCACCTTCACAAGAAAACATAGGGCAGCTAGATACTAAAGACAAAACAGATCTAATTTCCCTTCTAAGATACAGTTGTCACTACAAGACAAAATGGATACAGCTGTCAATACAAAACAAAACTAGGCTTCTTCAAGAAGTCGATGGTTCTAACTAGAAGATTCCTGACCAAATCTAATTCTTTTTTCCTACAAAAGATAACACTAATAGATGGCAGTAATCTAATTTCTTCCTCTGATTATTCTGGAAGGAGACAAACTTGCACAATTGGCAGCCAATACTGCCACCCAGGCTAGGTGGCCTCATCTTTCACAGGTTCATCACAAAAAATTTATTTCCTTTCTACTTAATGGAGTAGAAGGGTTTGAGAATGAAGACCCTAAGGAATCATGATATCTCTAGGAAACCAATAGCCATATGTAGTTTGTTGAGATGGCAACTGAATGAGAGAAGATCAGGACTATAAATAAAATTGAAATAATATTTTAAGATTAGATACTTTTCATTATTCAAAACTAATGTGTAAGCTAGGCAAATTCTAAGGCTCCTGGTAGTATGTGTTATATTAAAATCACTTAGCGACATTGCCATTATGAGTTGAATGCTTAGAATGGCGATTCGGTAAATGCAATCACTAATTAAGGAAGAGGTTGAACTGGCTAAGAATCATTAAGAAATTCTTTCCTTTCTACATAATGGAGTGGTAGGGTTTCAGTATGAAGACCCTAAGGAATCATGATATTTCTAGGAAACCAATAGTCATATGTTAGTTTGTTGAGATGGCAATTGAATGAGAGAAGATCAGGACTATAAATACACCGTCATATGGATGAAGTTGAATAACATGATTACAATGGATCATTCACTTGTATAGATTAGTCACACCTATTGATGATGCAAGCCTAGATATTGACAAGGACATCAAATGATTATAATTATGCAAAGATGTAAGCTTGATGTATCCTTCGAAACCAATCCTCTTCCTTATAAAAAGTGGTGCAACTTTTACAGTTCATTATACCTTGTCACTGATTTTATTATACCTTGTCATTAATGAAATGATAATTAAATGTTGTATTAATTAAGAAGAGGAATAGTCCTTACACAGAAAATTACAAGACAATCTTTCCATAACAGAAACGATCAAGAATAGGAACACGAAAGATAGAAAGGAAACTTCCTAAAACTAACTAAAGATGAAAGATATAAAACAAAAGTTTCTAAATACTAACTAAATGACTAAGATGACCATTATATCAATATTACAATATTATTTTAATACCCTCCCTAAATGGTCATTCTACTAACTACCCTACAAAAGATGTGACATAATATGCAGGTCATGTGGCCATGGATGCAAAGAAGGCTACCCCCTTCGATGACCATTATATCAATATTACAATATTATTTTAATACCCTCCCTAAATGGTCATTCTACTAACTACCCTACAAAAGATGTGACATAATATGCAGGTCATGTGGCCATGGATGCAAAGAAGGCTACCCCCTTCTCCTCAGAACGCTCTACTACATGAGCCTACTGAGACCCTCCCTACTTCTCCAAAACTTCTAGATATGATCAAGTTTACCATAATCTTTCTACCACAATCCTTCCAACATTATGTTGGGTAACAAAGCCATCCCTCCCTTTATTCAAAGACATCGAGATCAGCTTCTCAAAACTCACGCAAAAAACCCATCATGATTTCTTTGGAAAAAATCAAAAAACCCTCCAACGAGAAAGAACTCATGATTTTTGTGTGAAAAAATCGTGCAAAAAATGAATAGAGAAACCACAATTTTTTAAGAGAAAGTCGTACAAAGCCCTCCATGATTTTTTGTGGAGAAAAATCAGAAAACCCATCCATGATTTTTGAGGAGAAAATCGTACAAAACCCCGTAGTTTGTTCAAAAACTTTACTTGCGGCCATCATTAGTAAATAGAAATAAAAACTCCTTGATACCATGAAATGATAATTAAATGTTGTAATTAATTAAGGAGAGGAATACTCCTTATATAGAAAATTACAAGACGATCTTTCCATAACGGAAATGATCGAGAATAGAAATACAAAAGACAGAAAGGAAACTTCCTAAAACTAACTAAAGACAAAAGACATAAACAAAAGTTTCTAAATACTAACTAAATGACTAAGATGGTCATTATATCAATTTTACAATATTATTTAATAGTTAATATATATGCACATTGCCAACGAATGCAATTAAATTTTGTTAAAACTTAATTTGTTTGTTGCTTTCAATGAAATGAAAATCTCAATTGAACTCTAATATCATGTGTTAAGGTTCTATGGTGTATATGATGATTGCCTTATCAATGCTATCATATGAATATTTGAAATTTTCTATATTTATTATTTTTTTTAATTTTACCTATTTTTCTAATAGTCATCACCTTGTCATCCCCTAAAAATGGCTCCCTCCCATCCCCATCCCCATCCCCAAAATGCATCCTCCATCCCTTGCCATCCCCATTCTGGAAACTTGGGGTAACATAGGCCAAAAAGGCTTTAGATGAGGCAGCTTCTACATATGACTTTTATAGTGGAGGTAGCATTGTAACTCATTGCGGTTCAAATGAAATTGAACCAAATGTTGGGTTTGATGCTCTCGACAAAAAGCAATATGAACATTATTGGTTACAGATTGTGTTTTTTTATATATATGCCAGCATGCCTGATCCTCAACCCATACCTGTTCCCATACTAAGGCCGACAAAAAGAAAGGAAACTATGTGGGTTAGGTTGCAAGGTCATCTCACTATTGTGTTGCATTATTGACTGCCATGTGTAAGCATCGCAGCAGCCATCCAGCGTTGCACTGTTGAAACTTGAGACAAGCATGATTGGAAGGCGCCCTGAACCTAAGGATATCTAGCAAAGAATGTTAGACCATTTTAAGCAATAGAAATGAATGCATGAATTCTTGCATTAATCTGAAAGCTGAAACTAAGTACTTAAAAAAGTTGTGCATTTCAATTACACTACATGACAACTGAAGCTAAGTCGGTTCCCAACAATTGCCTCTGCTTGATCAAAAGAAAAAAAAAGTTCAGGTTTGTAGGCTCTTACAAATGTGGCTTGCAGAAAACAGATCTAAAATCCTTGATAAAATGAGTCTTAATATCCAATGTATTCAAAAAGATAAGGGTGATTGATATTTGGCAGCAACACAATAAACCCAGTGTGCGGAACTGCCTATGAGTTATGAGTTTGCACAGGGAACATTGGAAAAATCCAGTTCACACCATGTCCCCATATGATTGCCCTCCATAAGAGCATCTACTAAGTTAAAAAAATGGATGAAGATTCAGAGAAAAAATTCTGCAGCACCTATGTGGATTGACTTGGGAGAGTAACAACTTACCAGTTTACTCTCCATGAGACTACTATTGTTATTCGTGGGTGTGGTAACCAGTGCTAATTCCCACCCAGTCGAATCCACGCCCAAGCCTGGCAGACCATTTGATTCATGGGAAGTTGTAGCACCTGCATAAAACAAGATAAGAAAAAGAGAAGTTTAATGAACAAGCTGTATAGTGACAAAGTCAAAAAATAAAATCTTGAAATACAATTGATCCATCCAACTAGCTGAATGTGCTCAAATTAACATACAGTTCACTGTTTAACAGTTTTTACCAGATGTAACAATAGCTAAAGCCAATGCATTGCTTTCCTCCAGAGCTGAGGGATCGGGATTCGGCTCACTCAGACCCTATACAAAGAAAAATAAATATCAGGATGGGTAGATAATGCAAGGCTGAAAAATCAAATTTTATGAAGGGTTGAGATAACATTGGACAATAAAACCCTCAAAGTATTGCTTTATATTCAGTGTTTACCAGTAAATCACCAGTCTCTGCAGAAGGTACAGTTACAATAGCATTTTCCTGGAGAGGAGCTTCAACCCATGTAGCCTCCTTTTCTGAGTCCTTTTGTTCTTCCACAGTTACAGATTCATCTGGCTTATAGGTCAGAAGAAGCTTGTCTTGAAATTCCTAGCTCAGGATGACATTTTCCCAATCAGTCCTATACAAGTTGGAAATCTTAGACCCATAAGTAAATACAGAAATTGGAACTAATCACTAAAACAATACTTTGACAAAGAAATTCATAATTCACTAATCATTCAAACAAGTGAAACAGAGGGTTGGGCACTGACTTTGGTTAATTCTTGCTAAAGACATGGTGCACTAAGGGTAATTGCTTGACAAAAACATATTAATTAATGTTTACATCAGACAGGTTGAGATTTGACCAATTTTCTGGAGTAACCAATCTCTATCATAAATATACCCCAATCCCATACTTGACATTGTAAGGATCCCTGACTTGCTCTTGTTCTCCACAAAGAGAGGATACTACAATTAATATGGAATTCAGTATCTTTCAACATGGCATGTCTTAAACATTTGCAGTTCTGTCTTAATTTTACAGAATTTTTCTACAGCAGTATATGGAAAATCTTCTGATATTAATCTAAACTTTAGATGATGAGGCTCATATGTTTCACTGGGTCTCTTACACAGAAGAATGTTGTGTGAACAGAGAATATAGGTTTTAGGACAAAAGACGGACAAAGCATAACTTAGTCTAGGAAAATAGATAGTAAACAAAGCAAAAGTCTATTCTGGGAAACAGAATAAAGAAAATAAGCACAGTTTTGTTAAGATGGCTATTCCTACCTATGAAATAGCAGGCTCCAACCGCAAACCTACTGCTTGTAAATATGGACTGGAAATACCCATCATACTATTTTTCTCTGTTTCATTCCATAGACCCTTCTACATTGGTAAGGATCAGTGGTCCCAAACCACCAACCTCCTTATAATACTGATGATGTTGATCTATGGAATGGGAAGTATTCATTATAAAAAAATTCCTTTAGGGATTGATAAAACATGCAAATTTGCCAAGCTCCTGCTTGTATTCTCTTTAGAGATTTGATCATTATAGTAACTATAATAGCCATAGGATTTGTTTCCTTGTGCAAAAAATCTGACTTTCTGGCTAAGCACTTGATGCATTTCTCTTCATATTTGGGAATGTCTCGCCTGAGAGTTTTGGCTGTACTATATATTGGTTGATTAATTTAGAGTTTAATTGTTTTTTGTTTCTATTAAATTTGTTTTGCATATTTTCAGACAAATGTTTGTTTCCAGAATTTTTAAATTTGAGTTTGGTTCATTAAAGCAATATCTGAGCAAAAAACCATTAATGCCGCCGCTAATCAATTAATATCCAAAGATCACAAGGAACTCACAATAGTGAAACTCCTGTAGACATCTAATTTTCAAAATGTGGCTAGTGAAAAATAATTTGATGGAAAATCCATTAGTATGGATGGAAACAGTTTGGTATATAAATTTTCTGTTAAACATCCAGACCTTAGTGTTGGTCTCTTTGAATACAAGGCAACCCATGAAGACAGTTGTTATCTAACCCAATTGCTGTGCGTCCTAAGTTCCTAACCACCTTACAGTTGCTGTTGTTGAAGGTTCCCTCAAAAACAAACCTCCAACACAAAAAACTGAGAGAAATATCAGCAACCTTAAATCAAATACGATATATTGGTTATGACTTGTCTATTTAAAAAAGACTAAAGTCAGCAAATCAGGGTATGTTCTATGCAGTGAGAAAGGGGTCCCTTTGCTATTCAATGCACTATTTATAACCTGTCAATTAAAAAAGTCAGCAAATCAAGAGCAACTCCAAGAGCTTAGATGCACCACACATTGTAATTATTCTTTAAACATGCAGAGAATATTAGATTCTAGAATAATCCATTTACAACAAACACTCTTCAATGTCATCTGGTTATTCATAATCCAGTCTATATCATATAAAATATATAAGAGATGGAAGAAAACAGTTGGTAAAATTCCAATAGAAGACAAACAGAGAGGAAGATTGCTGTAATGTCCCTTCTCAAATGACAGGCCATAGGGAGTCAAGCTCTAGCCTGCAATATTCCCGAGGCTAGAATAAATAAATAATAAAGGGAATAATTGAAATATTTCTGAATTAGGCCCAAAAAGCTATAGCAAGGAGCTGAAAATGTTTTAATTAATTGTTATGGCTTAAAAAGGGGGCCATATTTTAAAGCAATGTTATGTTGTCTTGGCGGGGTCATTTAAAAAAAAATTAGTAAGTTTGCATTTTAGACAAAGTCGATTAAGTTAGAAGCTTCTAGTATAGAAGCGACTAGATACAATGTATCTGTGGCTGGCATACAATTATAAAAGAGAGGTTGATGTTATTGTGGGGTTATATTCTACAGCGATTGATATATGCTTGTATCTATTTGGAAGCTCTGCAAATTCTCTTCCACAGGACAAAAACCCTGTGTTCAGGCCTGGACGTCACCCCAGACCAGCAATCTGTGCATAAGGCAGTAATCAGCTTCTCAAGGAAGCGATAACATTGGTTATTGATCATAGTGCATACATGGCGTCATACAGATGTGAAGGCAGCAATGCTTAGGGTGTATTTAATCAGTATTATGAACAGCTGCACAATTTGTAGAAATCCATATGTAGTCTCTCTGCTATTCAGTCCTATATCAATTCCTTGTGTTTTGCAATAATAATCTGTTTACAATATTGTAATCAGTGCTGCCATAATAGAATTATCAGTCTATCATTCAAGAAGGGATAATTATATTGTCAATAGATCACAAATTCCCAGTTAGTTCATTATAGTGGTACCAAAGCAATTGTCTGAATTCAAATCAGTAGTATCTATCTGTTATTCTTTTGAATTCCAAGTTAGATCATTACAATTGCCAATAAGGAATAAGCAAGTAGGAAGGATGCAGACAAGCACAATGTTATTAGAAGAGCTATCTACAGAGTCCTGATCTATTAATTTCTTCTTGTTGACGATAGAAAACAAAAGCTTACGTCTTTAAATCATGATATATTAGTTGCACCCATCAAATCAATATAAAATTTCAAAGATGTCACTTGTAACATTTTGAAATAATGTGAAATTAAATTTTATTGTAATTAAAGGAATCTCATATTGATGTGGCAATGACATATGATTAAGTTAGCAACTTTGCCCCCAAAGGCCCTCATACCTGGCCTGAATGGGTCGAGATACAGGGATGGATTGCCTGGACCCCAAGATCAGCCTGGACATATTTCATTATGCATTAATACATTTATATTATCTGGGTCTATGACCCTGTAAAATCCAGATTCCACACCATGGAAGCAAATATCTTAAAATTATTGTAATATATCCTTTATCACCCAAGCTGCTGAGAAAATCAAGAAAATATCAGAGTATTAAAAATTCCTGACTTATCACAAGATTTTGGCAATATTTTCATTTTTGCTAAATATGCCCTCGGCTTTGCATTTTTTTCTTGTTATGCTTTTTTATAATCTGTAGTACTGTCAACAATAACAGCAGAGGATTTGCAGTTCTCCTTGCTTCTTTTTGAATCTGCCTTAGCTTTTCACCATATATTAGCCTACACTAGTTTAAAACTAATTGCAGATTCATGTCATTCTTATTCGGATATATATCTTCAGCTAAGAGGGTGTAATCCTCCCCTAAAAGCATATGCTAAGACAGGATAATTGTATTTTATAACTTTTTTTAATTTATTCAACTTCTCTTATCACAAAAAAAGAAAAGTCTATTTAAGAACAGATTTAGATAAACATCTAGGGATATGGGGGTATTCATTCCTAATGTAGTACACTGCTTGTTTGACATTGTGTATTGACATTCTGTGTACTTTTATGTTAATCAGGCAAGAAACATATTTCTCAAATTGGGGAGGAACTGTAATCAGGAAACAGTATCTTAAAAGATAGGCTTTTCATTTCAGCTATAGCTTCTATGCCTATAAAAATAACTTTCATTCTCATGTACAGCAACTCTTTGTTCATGCATGCTTTATTGTTCAAACACGTATTTTCTTGGAGTCTCTTTTCTGTTTTTAATCCCATATTGCTTCAAATTAAGGACATTAATTGATATCAGGGGCAAAATCCAACTTTCCTCCAAATTCAGCCTTACAATTGTACTTTACAGGTTGAAATTTGCATTTTGTAGTTTGCCATTGATTTTGCAGTTTACATTTTCAACGCAAACTATGTGATAAAGTACTATGCAGTGTGTACAGTAATCAGCGATAGCAATATAAATAAGAAAAATCCATACTTCAAAATTCACGGTATACATTATGCACTCTCCTTTACTTTCACTCTCACTATCCATGCAAATAGGCTGGCTTTAAATATAGAAAAACATCAGTTGTTTCTCCTTTTTTTCTGCGTTTCTTGGGTTCTCAATCTTATCCTGAGAAATTGAAGATATCTTTATCTTTTGGTTTTCCAAGAAATTGCCAAGAACGATGTTTGCTTTTATGATCCAAAACACATCATTTACAAGCTAAATACATTGATCATACTGTCTGTACTTGTCCTCTATAAAATTGCCCAAACTTCATCAATAATCATTATTATTTTTGCAAGCTATTTTGTATTACTTCTTAAAGAGGTCATCTGTGTCATCCCTCTATTATTCATTTTATTGCAGCTACAAATGACAGGAACATATTTGATATTTCTGCTCTGAAAATTATATCACAAACATCTCGAAAGATAATAATTATTCTGTTCCCAACTACCCATCTCAGACATGAGAAATGGAATTCCCTGTACGACAAATTTACCAATTGAGAAGACAGAAATATACTCTTACATCACAAGCTTCAGTTTCCGATTACTTATTTTTTATTTGAATTTAGCTTTGCCTGTTTGACACAGGGGGCAGATTTAAATCACATGGAAATGTACTACTAAAGAAGCTGTTTAGACCCCAAAAAAAAAGGAAAAATCCATATTTTAAAATTCATGTGTACACTCTCCTCTACTTTCACTCTCAAACAATATTTCAAAATTGGAATAAGGGTTCTAAAACCAGAAACAAACTGCTTTAAATTTCAATTCTTCAATACCTAACATATTATTATAATGTCTAACCTTCTTTCACATAGCCAATCAAGCTGTGATCTAATGGCACGTTGAATCACTTGATGCAAAAACAACAAAAGTTTAATTGCTGAAGGGTGTGCAACACCTCATCATGACAGGATGGGAACACCTGACACACATTTTCAAGGTTAGGAAATGGTTGTCAGATGTTACCTGGGCTGGGAAACACAAATGTCGGGCACTAACCAAACTAGGAAATGCCACGCAGGCATTTACAAACTTAGTTTTTGCTAATAATGGGGTTTGTGGTAGCCACTAAACCAATACAAAGATATTTATATTTTAAAAAATCTGCTATTTTGAATTTCAGTTTAACACCAAAATGAATTTAACTTAAGCACAGAAATTGTAGGGCATTTTTTTCTTGCTGTAGCAATGGGTAAGAGAGTGCGGTAGCAAAAACAACATTTGGTGTGAGGGATATTTTGCAGCTATTTTTGTGTTTACTGAGGTGGTAGAGCTAGCAATGTAGAAGCTTTTGTAGCTAAAGAAAAATAGGTATCAGAAAGGATTTCACAGCTACAACAAAAATATTTGTTGTTTCTTTCATTATCCATCTACTGCAGAGATATCTCCATCAATCTTATTCATCATACATTTGTATTAAGGATATTGGCTTATTCCAACTCTCTTCACATTGCTTGAAACAAGAAACACAATAGAAGCCAAAAACAGAATATTGAAAATATACCAAAAGTTGACACTTGGCGTCTGTGTCCAGAATATTCCAGTGCAACTTGTGCAATATCAATTTTGGCAAATGTAATTGGTGAATGGTCACTTAAAAAGTGGAGGAACACAGAAGATTACCTTTTGAAGGATGTTATAAATCTAATTTAGCCACTAAAACATAGAAGGGAGCAAAGAAGAGCCAAAATGACCAGCACAGAGAGGGGTATGAGAAAAGACAGCATTTTAGTACCATCCAGCAGGAAAGAATGAAACATCATAGAAATGAGAAATTGAAGGCAGGCACTTCAGAGATATCAGGCAATAATGAAAGAACTGGAGAGATTGGACAAGACATGGTAAAAGCCATTTATACTGACTGAACACCACCACCAATTCTGAGAAAGTTTGCATCAGCTTAATATCCCCACAGAAGGACTTGGTGGAGATAATTTTAAAATCCATTCAAAACCTTTGGAAGAGTTCAGGACTCTAACAACATATCTGATGGGGTACAGAATTGTATGCAAACTCATGGTAAATTTTATTGTTCATCAACCATGGGCTTCATGTATATTTCAGTAAATCTGTTTGTTGAGGAGGAAGAACAATGAGTTATATCCTATACTTCAACATCTCTCCTGGCATATCTTGTTACATTGCATTGGATTCCAATTGTAATTAGCAAGATTGTGTTATTGAGACCAATGGGAAAAGAAGAGCCCTGCAAATGGACCTTAAGATAGCTATAGAGGTTCCAAAAGCCATTTTAAATATTTCCATAATCCTGAACAAGCTTTCAGGAACCCTAACTGGCTTTCAAAACGTGCTGGATTGGAGTCTTTCACAGATACCTCAGTTGCCAATTATGGTATGCCTCTTCAACATGTACAATGTTGTATCTTCATAGGACGTGTGCAGTTGCACCATTGTGACAGACTAGATATTTTTTTCCTTTCATGAGTGGTTACAGCAGAGTAGGATGTGAATTCTTAGGATCCCAACTGAAATCCACTTTTGCTAAATTTATTCTTCATGAAGCTTCAGCTACAACTGCAAAAAATTCTCCTAAATATATAAGAGATTCAGCTCAAAACACAAATGTTCAACATGTCAAGTCAAATTTGATTTCATATGACATCAATTAAACAAACCTTTTCAATACATGCATGGTTGAATATCAATAATAATCAAAAAGTGTGAAATCTAAAAGAATTGTTATTTCCTCACCAATTGAAGTGCCTCACTTGCAATAGGAACCACACGAGGGGCATCTCGAATATATTCTTCCATTGTTGCTAGAAATGAGTTTGGCGGCTGCAGCAAAACAAAAAGCAACAAGCATGAAAATTGTTCACTAAAATCAAAATGCATTTATATATCATGGATATTTACAAATCAATGACAAAAGTGTTAGTTTGGAATCTGCTCTCATCCAGTTTTGTGGAAAAAAATGATGCAGCTGGTTGACAGACCTGGCCCAATGTAGGAAACTGGAAATTTCGAGCAAGCTCTAAGCCTTTGCACAGCTCATAAAAGCTAGAAAGACTCTCAGCCTGCAAAACAGAAACTACAAACATCAACAGCGAAGCTTGTAAAATTCATCAACAGCTGGTTAGCATTAGTAAATAACCTATATCTATTCAAGAAAAACATAAATCTCACACACACAACATTAACCAAATAAATATAACAGTTTGGTAAAGTAATAAAACATACTGAAACGGAAAAAACAGATACCTGTTGTCCAGCTCTTCTATAAATATCTAGGGCTTTAATGGCTTCATGTCGTGGCATCTCAAAAAACTACAGTAGCATATAGGTAACAATTAAATATAAAAACAAGAAGATCCAGTGTAAAATAAGGAATGATACATAAAAAGAAAATCCACTGATATATAAGCCTTAAATGCAATCAATTATACCTTGTCCACCAAATTAATAATGCCATCGTTGATAGCACAATATATCTTAAAGCTTTCCTTCAAGACCTGAAGCCAAATGTATGAGAAATTAAAAATCAATACCAACCTACAAGAAAATAAAAATCTATGCCTTGACCTGCTTCCCTTGTGATTACTTTCATCATCAGTTCCATACAAGAGGCCATTCATAACTATGCAGGTTTTCCCAATTTTATATTACTTAAATAATGACAAAAAATTCACAGGACACTACAACTTCTGGTGTATCATCATTTCCATTATACTCTGTTCTGGTGGCCCTGATATCATTTTCTGAAAAAGGATGTCTTTAGCAACCTACAAATTTAGATCCTATTACCATAGCAATAAAGATGTCCTGAGGTCTTACCAATGCCAGAGCATATTGAATAACAAAGTTGCCAGCAGCTGCTCCCTCGGGCTGGGAATAAACATGGGAGAAAGTGAAAATGAAGATAAAAATAGAAATGACCATCACCAAAAAGGATAAAATGAACACGAGAAAGAATACAATAACTATTATATCTAACGAGTTCATAAAGCTCAAATATGATCAAAGGAATACCTGGCAGCCAACAAGGCGGTAGAGTAGCTGTTGCAAGGCAGGCAACTGTTCTAAGAGGCTCTCAGTATCCAAGTCTCGTGTTCTGCTATGACCCTGAAAAGAATGGAAAATTAAAAAAATCAGAAAGTGTATTACAATGAGTAAATTAAATGATTTTCTACATGTAGCACCGTATATTCCATGGCAATGCACACCTTCTCTTGTCCATTTGCTGGCCTTGTTGATAAGCGCTCTGCTTCTACATCATACTTTAAAACTCTGAAGCACTCCAAACGCTCTTCCAAGAATAATGCATATGTGCGAACCCATGCAGAACAGTCCCAAGCTGCAAACAAGAAACAAAAAACATGAAAAAAAAAAAGGATATCAATGGTATAGTACCACAACACAACCTAATGCAATTTTTAACACAGTTAAAAGGGAATCAATTATCAGATAGCATTAAGTACATCTGAGTTACAAGCACAAAAACAAAAGTTTCATGTTGCGAGTAGTATTTATAATTTAAGCCACATCTCACCAATAGGACTTGACTCATCCTTAAAATTGGATAAGCGGAGGATATGTCCTCTGTATAAAAAATTCAAAAGCTCTTCTCTAAATGAAGGATCCCCCTCTCTTAATGTTCTATGGATAACTATCAACGTCTTCAATGCAACCTGCATATAAAATTAAAAAATATAAGACAAATTGCTAAAACAATTGAAAAATAAAGAAAAAAGGCATTTTCTAGACCCTTCTATTATTGACGTTTAACAAATGAAATGCAGGACAATCAATCAATTAAAAACATAAATGAGATGAAATATATCAGAATTTTTTAAGCATATTTGATCCTTTAAAACCCAAGTGGTATACTTAATCTTACATAGAAAGGGCAATCAGTGGAGATGGTTATTTTTTTACACCTACTTTGGCTGTGATTTTTTGTGGGCCATGCAAGCCTTACACCTACAGTGAAATCAAAACTTAGAAAGGGATACACAGCATTAACATCCTTAGAAACATAACATTCTCAACTCAAAAAATCATGGCATCAGATGCAAGATTTGTCTCTTCCATATATTTGCTACCCAGTCATTCCTTTGTGAGTGTGAAGGTTAGGGTCCAGACTTTGGACACAAAGAGTGGAATCAAATTCAGAAGTATAGCTCTTCTGACCAAACAAAATATTTTTGGACAAAGAAGACACTACCACATTCACTCATTTGGATGAATTTGGGTTCATTCACAACTGACTAAATTAATTTTCCATGCTGTTACAATCTTGCACAAATTCCTTGCATGTCATGTTCCTATTCAGGTTGCAACAGGTTTTTCTAATTGGCTTTTCAAAATTCTATACAGTTAGCAAAACATGAATGCAAATATGTATGGTATGCTACAATTTGAATACTGATAGCAATATAGAGAAGCCCTCCTCTAGATTTCTCTATCGATGCCCTTAATTTATAATGAATACCCCTCTGCAACAATTTGAAACTGATATAAAGAAACCCTCTAAATTTCTTTATTGATGTCCTCAATTTATGACATGTACCCTTACAAGAGGTATCCATGAGAAGATTTACAAATATTAGCAAAAGATAACTGGGATAAATCCAATAGATCCTTTGAAACCTCAGCCCCTCCACTATGTTTTAAATTTATTCGTGCCTCTGGAATGGTAGCAATCCAGCCCTAACATAAGCAAGAAGAAGTTAGTTTTCTAAGAGTTCCTTTAGCACAGTTTTGGGCTTGTTCTCAACTTTAGATCGAATTAGATTACCATGTTTTCCATGAAGAGCACACTTGCACACTTTGCCTCCTGGAGCTTGAGCCTATGGATCATTTCATTTACAAATGCCTTGTTTACCATGAGTCTCGTGGGAGATATTGGTGTAGGAGCACCTAGGTCCTAGTTTTCTTGTCTTTACAAATTTTTGGCTTGTACTGACCCTAGCCAAGTCAGTAGTAAATAAGGACTCTAAGAGGGTCCAAGAATGGGTATTTTGTCAATGTAGACCTAGGTGGAGTTCATTTTACCTAGGTTTGTATTTTTGTGTAAATAGTGTGTTTGAGAAGGTTTTTGGACTTTTGGTTGGTCAAAAGTGTCAAATGTTGTCAAAAGCCTTAGAGAGGGTCAAATAGGTCTTAGGCATGTTTGAAATGTCACATGTGATGACTGGACATAGGTCTCTTAGGTTGGAGAGATCAAAAGTGGAAAAAGCACAAAGTTGTAAAAAGTTGTCATGACAACTTTTGTCCTGAATTTGGTTAGCATTGGAGCTAGGGCTTTCCCAACGCCATGGAAGGACTCCACACATGGGAAGGCTATATAAACCCTCTCTTGCACGTTTACCAAGGTTGGTGTACTTGGATTTTGTAAGCAATAATTGAAACACAAGATTTTGGACTGCACTTTTCATTACTCTTGTCAAATTTTGCATTTCTTGAAGGTTTAATGGATTGAATCCATGAATCCAATGATGGATTGAAGTTTGGTAGTGTGTTGCAAGGTAGTACTTTCAATTTCAAGCTTTGTACATAACATTTACTACTGTTTTGGTGTTTTGTTTCACAAGTAGCCAATTTTGGCTTGTAATTAGCAGTTTTTGCTAAAATGGGTGCCCCATAAAATCCCACCGTGTGTTCATCACGGCCTGTTGGGAAATGGTAGGCAACCCATTGTACAGTGTACATATGGAAGGAGGAGGTCTGAAAGTGTCATTTGATATTTTTAGCATCTTGCCCTAGGTGAGTCCAAGAGCAACTTGGCTAGAGAAGGCAAGATGAAAAGATAGCACAAATTGTAGGGGTGAATGTAAATGAAAGTCCCAAGCTTTTGGGAAGTTGTAATAGGATTATACAGATTTGTTTGTGTAGGAGGAAGCCTCAAGAGTTCCATTTGAAGGTCCAAAAACAAGTTTTACTTGCTGCTGCCAGTCAAGTGCCTAGAAGCCCTTGAAACTCTCATTTTGGGGTTTGTGTATGCAAAGAAGGGTTGGAAGCTTAAAACCACTGAAATCCCTTGGAGTTGAGTGATTCATTGAAGAAAATCCACTCTTGTTTGGAGGTCCTTTGGGCGGTCTTAGCACAAGACCTCAAAACCGGTTCTAGGAGGCCTAATTGGAGCTATTTCCCTTGTAGCCCTTTTCTAGACCAATTTTTGAAATCCAGAAGAAACCTTTGGATTGCAAACCACAAATGGACCTTAAAACCATCTAAAAACATGAGAAGAACCCTCTACACCTCTGCAACATTTCAAGACCTTTGGAGGGCAGTTTGATGAATTTGAGCCAAGAAGCCATCATGGAGCATATGGGGAACATAGTGAATTGGTAGGGTTCCTAGCAAGGACACTTGAAACAAACACCTTGGAGTGAGTAAGAGCCAAGCCCTAGAAGAGATTGAGAAGGACTTGTAGGTCTAGAAAACAACTAGGCCTGGTGAGTTGGTGGAATTGAGCAACATCAACTTAGTGAAGTGTTGAGCAGGCTAGGCGAACCCTATCAGATATCACTGCCTATTAAAACATTCATGGTTCATTAACATCTTTCCTTCAATATAAAAACCAAACATATTTGGATTTGTTTATCCATGATATGTAACAACTTAAAAAATAGACTTGTCTCGAGATCATCTCACACACCTGACTCCATGTTTATCACCTCCTACTTTGAGGCTAATGATGGCCCAAGATGCAAGGGACCCAGTAACCAAATCATAGATATGAATTAAATCAGATAACACACTTTTCAGCATCACATACAAGGTCAGTCAGAAAGCATATATATCACAGTTTACAGGAAGAAGAATTATCAGAAAGCATACATATTAGCTTCACAAAAATGTTTGTAGAGTGGTTTTTTGATATGGTTTTTAGTTTTGAGCATTACACTTGTTTCATTATGCTCTATTTCTTTAGATTTTTTTATTACGTTTCCTTACACTGTTAAAGATGCATGATCCATGATCTCCCAACTTTGTGCAATAGAATTCTCTAGAACAAGAAATGTAACTGTTATACTTGCGAAAAAGAAAATAACAGTACTTAAGAAGAGTAAATATTGCTCAAAACATAAAAATTACAATGCTGGATATGAAAGGAATTTGCCACGAACACTTGGAGATTTAGTACTGGAAACACCCTAAAGGAAAATAACAATTTGGTAGCAGCAAGCAAATACTTGAATGCCAAAGTTGGTTTCATCTTGTGGACAAAACTGTGAATTTTCTTCTGCTGGTCATTAATTGGATACTTCATAGTTCATAGCAATCATTCTTAGCCTTCTTCAAATCCTCATACCTCCCTTTATAGAAAGGCTGTTAATCCTACTAAATTTTAATGAGACAATAAGTGGGGAAGAGTTTTCCACTTTCTCCTTGGAGTACCACCTTGTTTGCTTGTTTCAACATTTAGCCTTCAAGACTCTATAACACCACCAAAGGTCTCCCTTGTCTTCCATTGCAGCATTACATTCTTTGAAAGTTTTTCCTTCCTCATCCAACATCAAAGGCTCAAAATGTAATGCCCCCTTTTGAGAATTACCCTAAATTTTGCCCTAGAATCACAAATTTAATAAAATCAAGGAACATAATATAGTTAGAGATATAACTTTACCCAAAGAATGTAAAAGCAAGATAGATCCTGGTTGAGGTTTTGCAATCATGTTAGATAATTATGGAAGATACAATTCATAAAATCAATTATTACTACTAGGGTTAAAGAACATGTATTCAATCATCTTAATAATATAATATATACAATTCATTGTTTGGGTTCAACCATAAGGAAACATGGTAGGGTGCCTAAAGCGACCCTCACACTAGGCCCAAGAGCAGATATACCATCCCTCTTGGCCTCACGTGGCCTTCCGCCATCCATCCTTCATGAGGTGGTGTACCTAGTAAGGAAGCTTGTACCTGGCAACCTGCCCTCCCTATTCATGCCACCTTATTCGCCTTCCTATGATTGAGACTCCTTTGAATCCATTCCCACAATCAACCATTGTAGAGGTTGGAGGGGAAACTACAATAGGGTGCCTGACGCATCCATCCCATCTTAGCCCAAGGGTGCAGAGCATCCTTCCCATATAAGCCCAAGGGAGTGGAGCATCCAACCAAGACAACTCGATCCCTTGGCCCACAAGTGGCAGTAACATCCAACAGAGACAATTCCATCCCTTGGAGTGGTGTACTTCGAAGAGGACCTCATACCAGTTTCTCCCTCCTAGTATTTCCTCCCTCACCTCATCATGATTGATTGATGCAATTTGATGAATAGAATAGAAATCTAGTTATTTGACATTATTACTTTTATCTAACTTATAAGATGTTATGTATCAAATATATTACTTGTTGTATACACAGTATTGCCTATATTAGTATACTAGGTTGCAAGGTTCGCCCCCTGACCCCCTGGTACCGGTCCAGTCCGATCCTAATCTGGGGTCTTGGTCCAGTCCACCTGTGATCCGGACAAGGTGCGTGATTCACAGGCCTGATTCGGACCAAGTCGAACCCAAGCAGACCAAGGCGGACCCAGGTCGAACCCAAGCGACCGGCAGCCCAAAAACGAACTGCTTTTTGCAAAAAAAAAAAAAAAAAATTCAAATCTGCCACTTAAAAAAATAATATAAAACCCTAGAAGTGAGTTTTAAAAAATAAGCTTGGCTCATTTCTCCTCATTCGTGTTGCAAACAACAATTTTTTGCTAGCAAGTTGAAGAAAGGGTGAACAAAGTTTGGCTTCCAAAATCAAATACGAGTAGTTGAAGACTGATTTTTGAAGATTCAACAAGTGTTGCAGCATCATTTCCACACATTTACAAGCTCCCATTGGCTGAAAGAGGTTGGTTTTTTAACATTTTTTTCAACTATTTTTGTTTCACAAATTGTTAAACATGAAACATTAATTGTTTTTCATTATTTTGTTTTTGTTTTGAATGTGTTCATATTATTTCTTGCCATAGGAACTAGAATGGCATCTACATCTTCCTCCATTGGCACAAATGAACAATCAATATCAAAACAAAGCAATGATCCAAATTATCCCCTATGGAAGTCTGTAGACATTATAAGACCGCTTCCAAGGGGTGGGGGATTCCGTTGGAGATGCCAAGGATGTGGTGTAGAACATGATAGATCATATTTTCAGGTGGTAGGCTATTTGTGTGGAATACTAGGAAGAGGCATCAAAAAATGCCCCAGAAAAGATGGTAAACCTATACCAGATGAGACGGTGATGAAATATATTAGGGAGCATGAGGCAATAGAAGAGAGAGAAGCCCGTAGATTGAATCAAACCGCACCAAAAAAAACAAAGGGAATGCAACCGCCATCTAATCCCAATGTTGTAGTTCAAAACCACCCCTTCTTTTCCACAGCTGAACCTCAAAGTGAAGCACCCTTGACACGCAAAAGAACAAAGGGGCGTTTAGAAACCGCATTTCAAAATGAGAGAAGACATTGCCGACCAAGATGTAGCAAGGTGCATATATGCAAATGGGTTGGCTTTCAATGTTGTCAGTTCCTCATATTGGAAGCAAATGTTGAGAAGTATTAATGAAGTTCCAAGAGGGTATAAGGGCCCAAGTTATGAGAAAGTGCGTGGAACCTTTTTGGAAAGAGAGGTGAAGGGGGTTGAAGATGCATTGAAACCCATAAGGGATTCAAGGGCTGAGACAGGTGTATCAATTGTTTCAGATGGGTGGAAAGACTCTAAAAATCATCCCTTGATCAATGTCAAAGCAGTGTCGCCTAAAGGGGCAATGTTTTTGAAAGTTGTGGACTATGAGGGCCAAATAAAAAATGGCCAATTTATTGCAGATATTCTCATCTCCGCCATTGAGTCAGTGGAACCCCACAATGTTGTCCAAGTCATAACGAACAACGCAAAAAATTGTAGAGCTTCTGGTTTGTTGGTTGAGGAACGCTATGATCACATAATTTGGACACCTTGTGCGGTCCATTCACTCAATCTTATGCTACAAAAGATTGGGAATAAAATTAAATGGATCAAAGATGTGTATGCAGAGGGTAAGGACATCCAAATGTTCATCACAAACCACCACATGTCTCAAGGGATTTTTAGATCCTTTTTGAATTTGGAGCTATTGAAAGTAAGTGAAATAGTAATTTAATTTTACAATTTTTGATTTTTTAAATTTTCAATGTTCATAATATCATTGTGTAAGCTATATTGTGTATTCTTCTTTAAAGTTTGGCTTTATTTTTTAATCAATTTGGCATTAATTTGTGTTATAGGTTGTTGAGACGTGTTTTGAATAAAACACAATCATCTTGAGACAACTTGTGAAAGTTAAGGTGGCACTTTGCAATATAGTGATCAGCACAAATTGGACTATATGGAAGCAGGGTAGCAGTGAGAGGGCAGCAAAAATTAGTGAACGTATATTGAATGAGTCATGGTGGGATCTTGTGACATATATCTTTAGTTTCACTGAGCCCATTATGAGCATGATTCGATATCGACATGGATAGGCCTTGCATTGGTGTGATTTATGATGGCATTGACTCGATGCTTGAAAAAATGAAGTGCATTATAAATGCAAGAGAGAATGACCCCAAGGAGAAATTCTTCAAACAAGTGGAAGCAATTGTTGTAGAAAGGTGAAATAAGATGACCACTCCTTTGCATCTTCTTGCCTATGCCTTGACACCAAAGTACTATAGCAATGAATTTCTTGCTAAACTAGGAAGGATTGCACCATGGAAAGATCTAGAAGTGTATGATGGGTACAAAGCATCATTCCTTAGACTCTATCTTGATGATGATTTGCAAGATATTATTACAAATGAGTTCATAGAATTTGCAAATGGAAATGGTCTAAGTGTTGATGCTCTTTGTCATAGATCCAAGAAGGATGCTCATAGTTGGTGGTACTTCCATGGCACATGCTTCCAAAAACCTACAATCCCTCACGGTCAAAGTTTTATCACAAGTAAGTTTAATTAATTAAAATTTATCACAAGTTTATTTATAGTTTACTTTGTCTTCAAAGGTTGCTAGTAATTTTTAATTTTTATTTTTATAAATTTATAACTTTAATTGTTTACTTTGTCTTCATAGGTTGCTAGATCATCAGCTTCAAAAAGAAGTTTGAGCACATACTCTTTCATCCACTCAGTAAAGCGCAAAAGATTGCAATCAAAAGGAGCAGAGAATTTAGTATATATGCATTCCAACCTACGTCTTCTTTCACACAAGCAACGTGACTACAACCAAGGGGAAACAAAGATGTGGGATATATAGCCAGAGCATCCTAATTTGGATGCTTCCGCTTCTCAGCTTGTTGCATTTGATGACTCAGATAGCAAGCAAACTTATAGTGCAAGTGCAAGTGCAAGTGGCATTGGCATTGGCATTGGTTCATCTAATGTCAATGTCAATGATGATGAGGAGGAGGATGAGGAGAATGAGGATGATGAATTAGAGAATCCATTTGATGATTAAACTTTAAATTGTTGAAAGTTGAAACAATGATACTTGAATATTGTCATTTTGATATTAAACTTGATGTATATGATGCTATTATGGTATGATCATGATGCTGTGATTACAAGTTTATGTTGGTTTTGTTGTTTATAAGATGCTATGTGACATGCTAATCTTAATTTATGCTTATAGGCTGCATATATATATATACACTAACCAACCCAAACGAACCCAAACCCCTTTTCAAAATTTTGCCGTACCAGCATACTGGTTCTTCAAACCCGAACCGGTGCCCGAATCCGAACTAGCAACTTAGTTAGCATATGAAGAATTATGCATTAAAACATTATCATGCTGCATACATCAAGCATATTAAATGTATATCCCTGCATACCACAAAGGAATAAGAATGCTACTGCCTGGAATAAATAATAACTTCTGATAGCTGATATATTAGGAATGAATTTGCAATCGATGCTTGTTAAATTCCTTTCCTTGGTTCATGCAGATTATATGTATTTGAATTTCTGATCTGATTCCTTGTTCTTCCTCTCTTTTTTCTATCTTTCTATTTCCTGAATTTAGATCTCAGATTCTTCTTGCTGTTCTTATTCTGCTCTTAAACTCCCCTTATTCTGTTCTTATTCTGCCCTAATTCTATTCTTATTCCGCTCTGCCCTGCTCTAACTCGAAATGATTTTTATTGTATTCCCTTCCTATGCGATGCCCTTCAAGTGGGGTTTGAACTCTCTTTTATATCTTCAATTTGGGGAGAGATACACCCAATGCCTTTTCATCATACCTTCTGCCTTTTTACTTATTCGACCTAATTAAATAAATTGTTATGTAATTAATGTCGGTCGGCCTTATCTGCTGATGATTAATTCTTGGTCAGCCCTCAATTAATTCTTTAATTATCCCTTGGCGCTATTTATTATTTTATATTAGGTTGGCTCTAGCTATTTTCCAAGTTTTCATACTGCAATATATATATATATATATATATATATATATATATATTAGGGCAGTGATAATTATAAGACTGCAACTTCTATTTATTAATCTCTGCTAACCCTAGTTTGGTGGGGCATGACAGTCCACCCCTCCCCAGATTGCTTGTCCTCCAGCAATGGAGATAGTATTCAACATGATTCCCAAAACGGCTGTGGACTTTGCACCTTTTTGCTTTTTGAAGATCTATCTCATAATTCAATTCCGCTGCGCTACTCTAATATTATCTAGAGTTGCAAGTTTGACCAAGATATTATTAAAAATATATTATTATATTTTTTCTATAATGGTCATCTTAGTTGTCGTCTTAGTTGTCTTTTTTTAGTTCGTTTAGTGTAACTATTGCTTCTTTTATTAGAAGGCATAGTTATCTTTTTAGTTTTTAGCTTTTTAAGCGTATTTAACTTTTTAGCTTCAGTTTGAAGCTTCTGTTAAATAGTTTTTTCTTTTTAGAACACCGTCTTGTAATCTCTATTTAAGGAGCCTTCATCTCCTTTGTTAATACATCGATTATTTGAGCAATTAATTTTTCAAGGTATTAGAACAGTTGATGAGATTTATCTGAATTTGGCAAAAAAAATTATTAAAAAATTTGTAAGCCTCTACTAGAATTATTTCCAAAAATTATTTTAAGTGATTTTTTTGGGAATAAAATCATTAGTGCCTTTTTTGAAGGGCCCGTTGAAGGAGGGTTTCTAGGAATTGCGAGCTAGGGTTTTTCTGATAACTAAAGTCTCTAGTTTTTGTTTTTCAACTAGAGAGGGTTTCATTTTTGGTGGTTGCATGGAAGAATTTCGAGGATTTTCATCTTATTTTCCCTGCGTCTGCAAGGGTTTTCGGCAATTTTCTGGTTGGATTTTCTACTGGACGGATTTTTCTTTTGCAAGTCGGTTCTCTCTGCAAATCGAAGGTTTTTGTTTGTGTTCACGTTTGTTGGCAGCTCGTGGGCGTCGGTTTTCTTTCTAAAGGCGCTATTCTGGAGATTCGATCGTGTTTTGTCTCTTTCCGCACGATTTGAGGTTGTGTTTTGCGACGCAATCTGATTTATTGAGTTTATGTAGAGGTTTTTTGATGGATTTCGCGTTTTTTTTTCTCTACTCGGGCCTATTTATTCCACGTTGGGGTCTCCCGCAATCGCGCGATTCTCTTTTTTTCCCAGCCACGTCGGGTCTATGTTACTAGTGCACAACGACTTTCTACCGCAGGTTACAGTTTGCGACAAGTTTTATGGAGAAATTTATTTCACCTGTCCATAAAAAAGCTAAAAGATGAAAGAATAATGTTGAAATCAAATCCAAAGAGACTTCAGAAAGAAAGAAATTATGTTAATGTCAACAGATGACCAAAAGTAGGTCAATGGAACTCATGAGGTCAATGGAAATTATTTTGGGTTTTCACAATTTTTTTCCTCAAAAATTATTTGTGCATTTTCACGATTTTTTCCTCAAAAATTGTTTCTCTGTGGGGTTGATTATCATCTATAATTTGCGAAGTTCGCGTGGGATTTCGGTTATCTAGATTTTACCCTTTTTTCCCACAAAAATCATGATTTGTTGCAATCTGTGTTGGGTCACACCAGAAGTTGTTGGGGCGAACATCTGCAACCATGGTATCTTGCAATTTGTTTTGGAATTGCTGGAGCAAATAATGCTCAATGCTCATGTGCAAAAAAATTTGCGGCTTTTGACAAAATCGTGTTTGTTGCTCATTGGGGGGTTTGCTGATTTTTCCTCAAAATTGTGGTTTCGGGTTGAGTAATTCGTGTGTGACAGTTCTATAATTCGCGTGTGAGGATTACATCAAGTTGGACAGCTTCTGATCTTGGAGATCAAAACTTTGCAAATCCTGGGAGGGTCTCCGCAACAGTAGAGTGTTCTGAGGAGAAGGGGCAGCCTTCTTTGCATTTGAGATCAAAAGACCTACAGTGTCTTCTGTTGGGTATTGAGTACGATGACCATTAGGGAGGGTATTAAAATAATATTATATTTATTCTATAATGGTCATCTTAGTTGTCGTCTTAGTTGTCTTTTGTTAGTTCATCTAGTGTAACTACTACTTCTTTTATTAGAAGACATAGTTGGCTTTTTAAGCGTATTTAGCTTTTTAGCTTCAGTTTGAAGCTTCAATTAAACGGTTTGTTCTTTTTAGAACACCATCTTGTAATCTCTATTTAAGGAGCCTTCATCTCCTTTGTTAATACATCAATTATTTGAGCAATTAATTTTTCAGAGATGTCTTAACTTCCAGTGAGGTATGTTAGGAAGAGGACTCTTTTGTATATTAAGATGAGAATTAAAAGCATGACACACATCTATAATCTTGATTGTGTTGTTTTCTATTAACGTTTGTCTTCGTGAATGTCTTGGTTTGCAAAATCTATAAGTTTATGTTTGAGTTTGTCACTTGGGATGATAGGATCCTTATGTGTATTGTCTTCATGATCTTAGGAATTTTTGTTGCACAAGTTCTTGTCATGCCCCCGTCATAGACCAAACCCTAGTCGCTGCAATTAACAACCCGAGCCATAGATATATATATAGTTAAGTCTGGGTGATCCAATAAATACAAAAGGCCGACCATACCAATAGGAATTAAACGGCAGCAACTTATTAAAAGGGTTGACCACGACTGGAAGAAATAAAATAGCAATTTATTTTAAATACTAAATATTGTCATCTGAGTTTTATTAGAGAAGGCCAACTAAGACTAACACCTAGACAGCGGTTATCAAATAAGCATAGGGCACCGCATCATTATTAAGGAGTGTGACTCATTATGAAGAGGTGTGACTTTTTATAAAGAGATAGGAAGGTAGATATTGTTGTTGTGTAGCTAGGTCGGATCCCTTCTAGAGCCGACCTAGTGCACAAAATGCCAAGTGGCCTATCGGCCTTGGCATTTGGATATCTCAATTGTATGAGTCTAATTTGGGGCAGGCCCTATTTGGGCGAGCCACTTGTATGTAACTTGTGATTAAGTTAAATGTATCTTGCAACTAAGGGAGACTCATATGTAACTTGTAATATATAGGTCTGACCCTATCCTTGGCACCAAAAGTATATGGCCGACATGAGGTCTATTAGGATGTATTGATTCATATATATGCATCAATAGAAATGAATTCAATAACATGAAGGACATGTAGTGTGCTCAGGGGTGACGATAAGAGCTTATCGTCTATGGTTGGGAAGGCAACCGATCTGATGTTTGCCTGTGGTTAACGAGCACTACCATAAAATCAACATGGTATTAGAGGCAAGGTTCAAAGTAATCCGATAAGATTCATTTAAGCATTCTAGAGGAGTGTGTCATTCAATGTGATGAAAAGGAAGAAAGGCAAAATATAATTCAAAATCGACGAAACCCTTGAGCTAACTGCTTTGATGCAACCCCAGAGTCATTTTGGTCGAGTTCAATCACCTATCTCTGCAACCAGTGGCGTTACACCCTGCAATTGAAGGCATCGAAGTCTATCAAAAGAGAATCGAGGGCACTTGAATTGGGCGAGCTGCTTTTATCACCACATCCCTACCTTCTTCCTCAGTCTGAACCAGTCATATACAACGGGTGGTAGTTGCAGTCTGAGGGCGGCACCTATGAATTAGGAGTCGGAATGTATAGGAATTATCATGGCCGGTAAGGGGTCATTATCATAGCTTACGGTTTGACTGTTCAGGCCGAACCCATTCCACAAACCTGTGATCCTGTCTATAGTACTATTCCTTATGCCTAGCACAAATGGAGTAGCCGATAGCTGAATTTTGGTGTGGCACAATTGTGATTGCGAATATTATTTCCTTTTTCCGGAAATAAGGGTATGGTTCGTTTCGGCTAAATATCGAGGAAGGCATTCTTCAGGCAACGTCTCTCCCTTTATATCCATAGGATATCATTCTTGGCACTCATTTTGTCACGGGCTGAGAATTAATACTAGCGACTCACATACAGATATCTTTGAAGGGGTCTAATACAAAGGTTGTGCAATACTTATTTATTGGAGCTTAAGCTAGCATGGTTTTCTAGGCAAAGCCAACAGGAGAATAATGCAATTGAGGTGAATCTTTGGTTGGATGAGCTGCGATGTTAAGGAAATATTATATCCTTGAACAACATATATCCATATTAAATGCATTAGAGATTCATGCTACTTTTCTAGCCTATAGGACCTAACTGGAGAAGCTTCCAAGGAATATTGACTGCTGCTAGAGAACCCTGTGGGACATAAAGAATACGGTAGCCCTGTTTTGGATGATATCAACAAGCGTCTATGACATGCTAAATATGGAGGAATCAAAGAATGCATTAAAGGAAGGAAGATTGCTTGCATTTCTTCGCATAGGAAGAATCAGCATTCAGAGGAGTCTGACATATCGCCAGAAGTAACCTTGGACGAAGAGGTCAGAAGGTTAAGAGGGAGCTTGACATTTCAACTTCAGAGGGAGCCTAACATTTCAGCTTTAGAGGAAGCCTGACATTCCAGCCTCAGAGGGAGCCACGTCATCATGAAGATTTGGTTAATGAGTTCTTCTCTATGAGGGAGAAGTTCGATGGTGCAGGAGCACCTAGTTTTGCTTATACTCTCCATTTTTAGTATTTTCATGCTTAAGTGTTTGTAAGTCTTGTAATGGGTTTTGAATGTTGTCATAGGTTGTGTTTAGTCATTTCATAAGTGTTTGATCTCATTTTGTAATTGAAAGATCAATTTTTGCTTCTTAGGGCTTGAATTGTCAATTTTGTGCTTCTAGGCCAAAAAGGGCTAAAAAAGTGGAAAATTGCCTTATAGGCTTAGCCATGCTTTGGAAAGCATTGAAACATGTTTAGTGAGTGTTTTTAAACATTCCTAAGTGTCTAGGAGGGATAGATAAGTTAGGTTGCTCAAAAATGTCATTTGGAGCAACAAAAGTTGTTTTCTTTGTTTGGAAAAGTTGTCATTTTTAAGACAAGTTTGTAAAAGAAAACCCCCTTCAGCTGGTTGTCCGTACAGGACCTCATAACAGAATCATGATGCTATAAATATTCCTCCCTCTTCTTTGTATAGGGTTGGCAATTGTATTTGAAGGAGATCCTCAATTAGAAATACGAAAAATTCTGGCTTTTAATGGTTGTTGAACTCATTTTCTTTTGACAGTCCGTACTGGACAATTTCCTTCCGTACTGTACTTGCTGGAGATTGATTTCAATGTACATTTAAAGCATTTGCTGTAATAGTTTCATTGGTTTTGCATTTGGAAGTTGGTTGTACAAAATAGTTTCATTTTTGCTCCTTGACTGCCCTGTCAAGGGTTTTGGTCTCCAAAATGCATCAACTTGTCTAAATCCAAGTTTGGGCTCCCATGGATGGACTTAGACAAGTTGTATTACACATGTACAGTGTAAATATTTCATATTTTGGCTAGGGTTGTGAAAAAGAAGTGCTTTTGAGCATATGCTAGGCAAGTTGGAGATGGATTTGGCTAGCATTGTGAACAAAGACCAAACTTGTTTGTGCTCAAGGATCAATTTGAGTAAGCAAACCTAAGGCAGAGGTCTGCACTAGTCTCCTTGGAGTTTTAGATGTGTTTGGAGCTCCAAACAGTGATTATTTCACCTTGTAAAAGTGTTAAGTTGTGGCTGGCAGCAAGTACCTAGTTTTGGGGAATTTAATGTCTTTTTGAATCCAAGGTTGATTGATGAACATATCCATGCTTGGGAATCTTGTAACAGGTGCTAACAACGTTGCTTGGAGGTTGTTACATGTTTTGGTGAAGTCTTCCATGAAGTTCTAACCTTCAAAGTGCAGAAAAACAGTGAATTTGACAGTGACAGTGCATTTAACAGTCATTTTATTGTTGTATGGCAAGTGTTTGATGTAATGTCATGCAAGGCAGAGTTGGAGGATTGTTCAAAATGATGTGGCAGAGGTTATAGAAGAGTTTGGAAGCTTGGTATGTGGTGTAAGAGACTTCCTTTGTTTCATGAGCAAAACCCTCTCAAAACCCTACTTTCTAGGCTAAAAATGTGGGGAGTCATTATACTATCTTCTCAGGAGCCAAAACCATAAAAATCCTTAAGTTTAGACCTTGTTGACACCTCCCAAGTCAGGTTCCAAGGTTGTCTTGGCCATCGTTGCCCTATGCAAGCAAAATTCACCCAATTAGGCCTCCACAGGCTAGCAGCCTTTTAGCCCTGTTTTCACTAAAAGTTGAACCCGATTGCCCCAAGGGTGTATGAACCTTCCAAACTTGTGAAAAACAGTTGAAAGACACACAATGGACCTATTTCAATCAATTTTGACAGTTAAGACATAATTTTGGGGTGTGGACCTATGGTGGAGGATTTGAGCAACATTGAAGAATATAAGCTTGAGCAAGGGAGTATAACACACAATGGGGTGGTTGTTTGAGAAGAGGTGTGGTTGTTGAAGGTTGTTGTTGCAAACACTAATTGAAAACAAAAGGAAAAGTATATCCTTTGGGTCCACTTGATAGATTGAACCAATTTAGACCTATTGAGCAACTTCTCACTCAATCTCCCTAGCATTCGAGGTGCAATCCCTTGTTAATGACTTCTTCTCTGTGAAGGAGAAGTTCGAGGTGCAATCCCTTGTTAATGAGTTCTTCTCTATGAGGGAGAAGTTCGAGGTGCAAACCCTTGTTAATGCATTCTTCTCTGGAAGAAGTTTGAGGTGAAAGCCCTCATTCCATCCTCTCCGAGTAGGTATGGTGGATCCACCCTCTCCGAGTAGGCATGGTGGAGATGCATTCTTCTCTGGGAGAAGTCTGAGGTTAGAGCCCTCGGTCCACCCTCTGTGAGTAGGCATGGTGGAGCCACCCTCTACGAGTAGGCATGGTGGTAATGCACCCTTCTCTGGGAGAAGGTTGAGGTGAAAGCCCTCTTCCACCCTCTACGAGTAGGTATGGTGGGTATCATGGAAGAAATTCCATGATGTGCTTGTTCACCCTCTGGGAGTAGCTATGGTGAACATATTATTCATGGGAGTAGTCATGGTGGTAGTCACTATGTGACTTGGTTAATCAGAAGGAATCCTCCCTAGCTAAGAGGGAGTGTTGTTGTGTAGCTAGGTTGGATCCCTTCTAGGGCCAACCTAGTGCACAAAATGCCAAGTGGCCTATCGGCCTTGGCATTTGGATATCCTAGTTGTATGAGTCTAATTTGGGGCAAGCCCTATTTGGGTGAACCACTTGTGTGTAACTTGTGATTAAGTTAAATGTATCTTGCAACTAAGGGAGACTCATATGTAACTTGTAATATATAGGTCTGACCCTATCCTTGGCGCCAAAAGTATATGGCCAACTTGAGGTCTATTAGGAGGCATTGATTCATATATATGCAAGGTCATGATTGCATCAATAGCAATGAATTCAATAACATGAAGGACATGTAGTGTGCTCGGGGGTTACGATAAGAGCTTATCGTCTATGGTTTGGGAAGGCAACAGATCTGATGTTTGCCTGTGGTTAACGAGCACTACCATAAAATCAACAGATATAAAAGGGAGCAACAATCCATTGGGGAAGAAAGGACAGCCATTGATTGGGATTGGAAATCCAATTAGCAGATCAGAAAATCCAGTACCTATACAAGAATCAATCAAGGAAAAAGAATTCAGAATCTGGAACAAAATTCAGAAATTAAAAGCAGACCCCAAATGGAGGGACAACATCAAATCAAAACAGATATCCTTATCTATCAATATCCAGATCAAATGATCAGCATCAAATAGAAGCAAAAATAGCAATCAATCAAGAAGATAATATCCAGATTGGGCATACAAAAGCAGCAGACCTCTGAACACTTCAGAACTGTTATAACAAGAAACTAATAATCTAATAATTGCTTTGTGGTTATATATTGCCTATGCTCTCTCTCTCTCTCTCTCTCTCTCTCTCTCTCTCTCTCTCTCTCTATATATATATATATAGATAGATCTATAAGGCATCATAGTACATTCATCATATTCATCTACAGTCGCAGCCATTCCGGACCAGGATGTATAGGGTAGGGCGCAATATAGATAGATAGATAGGGCCAACCCAGTTCATTCAACATTCAAACAATAGTAATAAACTCACCTAAAGAAACCGAGAGGCATTCCGCCCTATCGATTCAAAACCAGATATATAGATAGGGGCCAACGGGAACTCTATAATATAGCAGCAAGCCCTAAAGTTCCCACTTTTGACCATTTTCACCAATTTATGACCCATTTCCCCGGATTAAACATGTTACGTATAGAACCAACTTCTGAACTTTAAAAAGTAAGCTTTATTAGAAGATGGTTCCAATTACCTCTCAGAACTATCTGCTCGGGAGAGCAATCAATTACTCTCTCATTGTTGGTGGAGAGACAACAGGGAGAGTTGGCAACTAAACATTGGCAGTGTACCCCTGAACTCTCCTCGGGAGCTGATGCATCATGTATGCCAATGTGCCCTTCGGGGAAGGGGAACTTGAGGATCTTTGTATGTATGTATGTATGTTTAGATACCATTGGGACCAAAAGGGCAAAGTTCCACTCTTTGTATGTATGTATGTATATTTAGATACCACTAGGGCCAAAAGGGCAAAGATCCACTCTTTGTATGTATGTATGTTTAGATACCACTGGGGCCAAAAGGGCAAAGGTCCACTCTTGGGCTTAGATAGGACAATTAAGAGGCCTCCTATTACGATCTCCTCTTTGACTCTAGAATGATTGATTATTGACCTTAGGGTATGAGGCATGGCTAGGAAAGCAAGTACAAGCACCCCACTAGGTAGACCACCCTGAGTGGATGTCCATGTTGCCTGCCACTAGGGCCAAGAGGGCAAGTGTCCACTCTTGGGCTTAGTGGGGGGATGGCTTCAAGCAGATCTATCATGCTTCTTCCTCTTAACCCTAATGTGTTTGAATAGTAGGGAGTGATATAGACATTGTCTATATATTGATTTGAGATCACTCTATTACCATAGAAAGAAGACCAAAATTTACTAGCAAATCTTGTCTCTATCTAAAAAAATGGACTTAAAAAGCACAAAGTACATCAATACATTAGCAAAGAACATTTCAGCTAAATCTATCCACTATAACAAACAAATAATCATTTCCATAATTACTCATTGGTAGTCCCCCACAAAATCCATAGATATGCTTTCCCATGGCCTTGTGAGGATAGGTGAAGGCAATAAATTCCTTCATTTCTTATCTTAGATTTAATGTTACAATGTAACTTGTAACATCTAACAAATCATACTACTTCTTGCTGCATTTTTGGCCAACTTATAGAGTGTTGGTGTTGGAAATAAGCCACACCTGGACCGACGATGGACTGGTCCAAGAGGGGCTAGTAGCTCAAAGGTAGAGCACTCCAGCAGCGTATGGAAGGTCCTAGGTTCGAATCCTAGCTAGTCCATGTCTCAGCACAGTATCAGAGCCAGGTCCAGGCTAGAAGCCCCAAGCACACGAGAGGTGTGGCTTAAGGGGGGGTGTTGGTGTTGGAAATAAGCCACACCCGGACCGACGATGGACTGGTCCAAGAGGGGCTAGTAGCTCAAAGGTAGAGCACTCCAGCAGCGTATGGAAGGTCCTAGGTTCGAGTCCTAGCTGGTCCATGTCTCAACATAGAGAAGCCACTCTTTGAGATAGGAATCCTCTTCCTTTTATCAACCCCTTGAGCTTGTAGCTGGTTGAACTTCTTCCCAATAAATATGTCTTTTTCCTCTACATAAGCATCATCAGATATTCCTCTACTTAAACTTCTTGTGTGAAAAACTCCAATTGAGTCACCATAGCCATGGCTGAAATTGGTTTCGAGATAGATGACCTGGATAGCATATCTTCGACTACATTGTTGTTTATTTTCTTATATTTGATCACCATGTAATGTCCCCACTTTGAAATACAATTTAATGATAGATGATAATAATAATAAAATTAAATTTAAAATACAATTAAATACAGTTAAATTTTAATTAAGTTAATGAATGGTCAAAGACATGAAATGAAAAGTTTTGACTCCCTGAAACATGAGATATAAAAGAGAGAAGAGAACCTCATTTGAGGGGATAATTTGGTAATCAGAAGTGCAGATCTAATGTAAAAAAGAAGAGCAGATCTGATCTTGAAAGGTTGTGTCCCTTTCAAAGGGCAGATATAATGAAGAGTTGCACTCTTTCAAAGGGTGCTAATGATGGAATGGGTGTGTCACTTGCCAAAAGAGCATACATGATGAATAGGTGTGACCTCTCCCTCACATTGAGAGATATAAAGGAAAGGAATCAAAAACAACCAATGAGATTACCTGTAATGTTGATGTGTGTTTTATGCACATAACATTTCAGAATAAAATACGAAGGTAATTTACCCTCTCTTGAACAAAATCACCTCAGATGCTAAGGGTAAGATCAACTAAAATGATTCCAAGGTTTCTACATGTCAGGTCTTGACGAGTGGGTAACTCAATGGTCGATGTGAATTGTTGTGTTCACTTGGGGACTTACACAAATGTTCGAATTATCTTCTTTGATCATGAAATATGCAGATTAGGTGTGATAACAACTTAGGATTTAGCAATGTAGTTCTGGACTTGAGACTTGCTAAAAAATGTGCAAAAGGAATAGGGTTTAGGAAATCTATTCTAAGCCTAGGAATGTAGGAAATGATGAACAAATTTAGTGGAATTGAACTAGGCAAGGTCTCACAAACAGGTATTGACACAAGCTTACTTATGGATGTTCAAACTATTACTCAAATTTCCAGTTGACCACACAAGGCGCACTTACCAACGGCAACAGGCTAGTGGGTATGGATTAAGAATCTCACACAAATATACTCAACAAATCTTCCACTCAATCTAACAAACATGAAAACAAATTCTAATCTAACTTGGAGGAATTGAGAACCATGAATGCAAAACAACATTTGAAGAGCAAAATCACCAACAAATTGAACAATGATTTAGATTCAAATACCTGCAGCATATACCAACAATTCTACAAAAACTCTCTCTTACAAATGAGAGACAATGAGGTATATATAGAGTCTCATACAAAATGGATGGCTAAGATTAAAACTAAATCAAAGGCCAAGATCATACCAACAAAACCCTAGAATTGCACTAATTAGGGTTTACATCAAAAATGGTGCCACCAACATATGGCCCAATAGAAAGATACCTAGTCATCAAATAGGGAATCTTCTAGAAGATTTCTCCCTACATCTCTCTCTCCTAGCATACTCCAAGAATCTAGCCAATACAGAATCTAACTCCTCCATGGAAATACTAGGTAAGGTATCTTGCTACAAATCAATCACATCCAATGCGTCTGAGCAAGCATTCAAAGTGTTCTCCCAATCTGGCATGAGCTTCTACGAACTATGAACATGAATCAACAAAGAGACCAAATCATCCATCTGACTCTTCTTCAAAGAGTCCAACTGACAAAAATACATAAGTTTCATCTTGTCTCTTAATTCGGCTAAGTGTAAAGCACTAGCATCACTAACATCAACACCCAATAACTCCTCAATCGAGGCAAGGATCTTCAACTAAATATCCTGAATTGATCCTTCCATCTCTGTACAACTCAGCTGGGCGTTCTCATTAGTTGATTTCTTCATGGCCAATGAACAATACCAACCATGGAAATTGTATCTGTCTCCACTGTGCACAATATTCTCCCTGATCAATGTGGACTTGGGAATCTTCTAGAAGATCTAGAAGATTCCCTATTTGATGACTAGGTATCTTTCTATTGGGCCATATGTTGGTGGCACCATTTTTTATGTAAACCCTAATTAGAGCAATTCTAGGGTTTTGTTGGTATGATCTTGGCCCTTGATTTAGTTTTAATCTTGGCCATCCATTTTGTATGAGACTCTATATATACCTCATTGTCTGTCATTTGTAAGAGAGTTTTTGCAAAATTGTTCGTATATGCTGCAGCTATTTGAATCTAAATCATTGTTCAATTTGTTGGTGATTTTGCTCTTCAAATGTTGTTTTGCATTCATGGTTCTCAATTCCTCCAAGTTGGATTAGAATTTTAGATTAGAATTTGTTTTCATGTTTATTAGATTGAGTGGAAAATTTGTTGAATATATTTGTGTGGAATCCTTAATCCATACCACTAGCCTCTTGTCGTTGGTAAGTGCGCCTTTTGTAGTACACTAGAAATTTGAGTAAGCTTAATTTCAATTATTATGTGTCAACTTGGATGGTAATAGTTTGAAATCCATAAGTATACCTTAGATGATTGCACTAAGCTTGTGTCAATACCTGTTTGTGAGACCTTGCCTAGTTCGATCCCACTAAATTTGTTCATCATTTCCTACATTCTTAGGTTTAGAATAGATTTCCTGAACCCTTTTTCTTTTGCCCATTTTTTTAAGAGAATTAAGTCCAGAACTACATTGTTAAATCCTAAGTTGCCAACACACCTATTCCACATATTTCATGATCAAAGAAGACAATCCAAACATTTATTTAAGTCCCCAAGTGAACACAACAATTCACATCGACCATTGAGTTACCCACTCCTCAAGACCTGACATGTAGAAACCTTGGAATCATTTTAGTTGATCTTACCCTTAGCATCTGAGGTGATTTTGTTCAAGAGAGGGTAAATTACCTTGGTATTTTATTCTGAAATGTTATGTGCATAAAACACACATCAACAGTCCCCTAATTAGCTACACTTTAAATTAACCTAAATTTGCCCAAATAAGTACTTAAGTTTTATGGGCATACCTCTGTATATTGTTTTCCTTTAACAAAAATTAGAGAACACATATGAAATAATACTTATAAAACTGAAACATATACCAATGAAGTATATTAAATGATATCTATTATGTTGTATTAATTACCGTTAGAATTATATTTGATGGATATAATCAGATTATTATGTTTCTTAGATGAAATCAGATTATTATATATATAAAATCAGATTGTAAGTTAGTTAACCATCAATTTTCCTTAGTACACTAGGGTAGGCTGGTTGGATAAGGTGATGTTGATGTGTTACTCACGCACATGCAAACTCAGAATAAAATACTAAAGTATCTTACCCTCTCTTGAACAAAATCTTTTGGATGCTGAAGATTTGCTTAAGGTTCATCCAAGAAAGACTCCAAGGTTCCAAATGTAGGTTCTCTACATGTGGATAAGATTAGTTAGTCGTTGTAATTGCTGTTTCATCAAAGGGAATTTATGGTTCAAAAAGACTTAATCAATGGATTAACAAATGGTATGCAATGAGGCTTCTTCCTAAAAAATACTAGATAATTATCAAAAAAAGGCAAAAGGATAAAGGTTTAGAGAGAATACTAAGCTATCCTAACATAAATGGATGAGGAGATGACATGAATGAAGCTCAACCAGTTATAGCATCACCATACACAAACAACTCTACACAACTAGTGCAATCTTCTAAGGATATTTTAAGGTTTTCAAATCATTGTCAACCATAGACACCATCAACTGAATGCATATCAAAGATTGAACAATAATCGAACTTAATACTTCAAAATGCTCCAGTTGACTGCGCAAGGTTCTCTTACAATCAGCAAGGGAACTAGTAGTATGGATAATGAGCTTCACAAAGTATCAACTACGCCATTCCATCATGAAATCTAAATACTGAAATTGAATTCAAAAGATTAAGCTTGAGAAGATAGAAGAACCATGCAATGAGCTTCAAGGATTGAGAAAAAACACCATAACTTCAATATTTTTATTAATCCAATGGCTAAACAACAACAACAATTCTTCAAGTCTCACTCTTGCTTTTAATGCTCTTTCACTACTCACTATTGTCTCTTCTATTCTCTTATTCTATTCTTATTCCTATTAACCTTACAAATGAAAACGAGTGGAGCTTATATAGGGCTTCCAAATACAATGAAGGGCCGAGATCGAATGGAGATCAAGGGCCATGATTTTGCCACCTAAACCCTAATTAGGGTTTTGACACAAATAAAACCCTATCTAGAAAATTATCATCATGAATCAACCAATAAGAAGGCAACATGTGCTGACACAGAAATCGAGGAAGAATCCTCCAATAGAAACGTGAGATGCTACGTGGGATCATAACAAACTGTCTTCTAGAATTTGGTTCCCTTTCTCACGTTCCTTCCTGGCATATTCGATGAATCTAGACACCATTTCTTCTATCTCCCTCATTGGAATCTCTGGTAGAGACTTGAGCTCCTCTTCCATGTGCATTACTTCATCGAAAGCTTTGACAATGGAGTTCTCCCATTTAGGTTCAAATTCATGAACCTTGCTTGTCAAAATCACAAACTCGAGCATTTCATCTATTTGCTCTTTGGTTGCCATATCACCTTCACCGTAGAAGATAATCTTTATTCTTTCTTGCAATTCTTTGGATTCTATGACTGTTCCTGGATCAATCTTTCTTCTCAAGACATCTTGCGCTACTCCCACTATCTTATCATGAATATGATGCATTTCATCTTGAACTTGTTCACATCCTTTTCCAATATCTTCGAAAATAATCTTATTTGTGCGAAGCAAACTATTCCACTGCAGAAGATTGGGCGTTGTTCCTTCCTTTCTCACCTTTTCCTTGGATAAAATATCTCTCGGTGTCTTCCTTATTACTTGAAGCACTAGGATGATTACATCTCTAACATGATTGAATGCTTCGGAAGCCTCTATGAGCACATGAGTTCTTCCAAGAACTCTTATAACTGTATCAAGGGTTTGCATGATATTCTTCATGAACTTGCTCACTTTCTTATAGGAATTTTCTATCCATGTATCCATCAATTGAGCTGAATTCCTTATTTTCTCTATATGATCCACCGATTCTGCAGGAAGCAAAGGAGGTGGTGTAGCTGTCGGGCCTTGTGTCAAAGGCTGCTGAAATTGTTGAACATAACTTCTCCATACATCTATTTCCTTTTCCAATTTTCTATTCTTCTCAATCTCAGCCCTTAACATATCATTAACACCTTTTACTAAATCAGTTGCTTCGCCAATAGCTTGCACGGATGTGAGTGGACCCAAGTCAATAGTCTCCATGTCATATTCATCAGTTGTGATCTCATCTTGATACTTTTCAACTCTTGGAGTAGCTATTTGTAATTTTCTTGATCCTCATTCATCTTTGATTACCTTCGACATCTTTGTAGCTTTCTTCTTCTCAATGACTTCTTGAGTTTGACTCAGAAGGCTTGCTATGTCATATGTTTGTTCTTCTTCCTCTGCTATTATCACTTCTTGAGCGAGTCTCTCTTTTAGCCATTCGGGAATCGAAGATCTCCCTTCTTCAATTTATGCTCCTATTATTTGTTCATCCCTTGGTAGTGAAGTAGCCTCATCATCATTCTCACATCTATCTTCAATCTCTTGAATAAGACGAGTGAAGTCTTCTTGCTCTTGTGATACTTTCTCTTTGGCTTTTGTATTATGCACTGTAGATTCAGCGGATTCATTAGCCCCTTGACTCAATTCCTTTTCAATTCTTAACTTTGGATGATCTGCACTTGATTTGTGTTTCATCTTTGCGGGTTCCTTATCACCATGATCTTGTTTTCTCTTGGATCCTCTTGAATGAGATGGTTGTAATGCGCTGCCACTTGCACTAGCATTTTCTTCCATTTTCTCCTCTAAGTGGAATGTTGGAATTATGCCTTGCTCTTTCAATTTCTGGTGCTACACATCTACCCACACGCGAGTGTATTCCAAGACTAGTTTCATCAACTCCTTCAAATCTTCAATTTCCAAATCTGCCCATTTGAATTTGATCACCTTATCTTGAACTTGATCAGCTACATGGAATAGTTTGTCTTCTCTAATGAAACTGAGGGGTAGTCTGGAGAACATCTTCTTCTTCACCTCTATATCATTTGGAATATATTCCCAATAATCTTCTAAATGCCATAGGTGTCTACAACTTTTCCTCAAAAGTTCTCTTACTTTACCATATGGATCAAAATTCTCTCTTATTGTGAATAGCTTGAGTGAGTGACGTGCTAATTCCTGCTCTGCATCTTCAGCTACATAAATAGATGGGCATGATTCAATGGAATCTCCAAGTGTGATAGGAAAAGGAATGCCTGCTCCATGTCTGTGTCTATACGCTTTGGCATATGCTAGTAACTGTCTTACTACTTCAAGCAACACCACTTTGTCTGTGGGGTATTGTGGCAATATGTAGGGAGGAATAGGAGACCCCTGAACTCTGATGTAGGTAAACTTCGGAAACTGTATAAACCATGCACCATATTGCTCTATCAAAGCTTGTGCCTCTGGAGAAAGTCTTTGTTGTGATCCACCTCGAAATATCCTCATGACATGCATAGTGAATGCATCATTCACCCTCCTGTATTGTTGTTTTGGTGGATGTTCGAGCTAGGGATAGCAATCATACACTTTGATTTCTCCAGGTCTTCTTCCTACTACCCCTGTATACATGAGTCCTGAATATTGAAAATTTCTTGCTATAGAATACATGACATAAGAACTCATATAGAAAGCTTTGGTGCGCATTAGTCTCCTTAATTGCTTATCAATATTATTGCTGATAACCCTTGCCCAATTGATCACCTTTTTATCTCGAGTGATAGTCTCAATGTAGTAAAACATCCATTCTTCAAAGTGGAAAGCCTCAGGTGCTCCAATTACTAGATGAAGTAAGGTGATGAAGTCTCTGTATTCATCATGAAAGTCAATTCTATGCAATTTATTCGGCCATCTGCTTCTCCCTCCTCTACATTTCTTCAACCAAAATTTATCAATGATCTTCGCAGAGGCCTCAGGATCATCTTTGTAGGCTGATTTAGCACCTTCTAGAGTTATGTAAGTCATCTCCTTGGATTCGGGTAGATGAAATGTCTCGCTAATAGCTGTCTCTGAGAGATAGGCAAGCACCTTCCCATCTTTTGTAACGATTCTCCTCGACTCTGAGTCATAGTGTTGAGCACATTCCACGATGAGTTCATAGCATTGCACTACGGGAGGAAAGCCGGCTGCGTTGATAAGTCCACTTTCAATCATCTTCTTGGTTGTGGCTATAGGTTCGTTGATGAATGATGGATGATGAAACTTCTTCATGTCGAACTTGCCAAGACATGATTCTACTCACAAACGCACTCCCCTTCATATCTTCCTTGATGAGTGCTTGACGGGAGAGAGTCTTGTTTTGCTTGGGAGCCGCCATCTTCCTCCTATAAGAAGCGCGTTTAAGTTAGATTGCAGGTAGAATTCAGTTTTCACATCAATCTTCCTTGATAAATACAATTTTAATAACTAAAAAAGATTGATTTCTATGCTTAATATAGACCTAAATGAAATTCATCCTAATTTTAATTATAATCAGATCTGAAATAAGTCAAAATTCCATAATTTCACCTCAGATTTTAATGCTTACACCCTATTTGGAGACTAAAAATGATAAACAGATTTGTAAAAACCATGTGTAGATGACTAAATTCGTCTCCAAAGAATGTATTTGCTGACCCTTATGTGAATTTTGCCTTGATAAAGAGGCTGCTATCAGCAAATTCGATCTGTGTTTATGAAGTTCGCTGATTGAAATCTGCCAATTGTTGATAAAATTTGCTCATAGAAGAAGGGATAGTTTGTTTGTTTTGATGTTTGAAATGATTGCTTTAACCCTCCTTTATAGGCGATCAAGTGAAAGGTCATGTCTTTTTCCTTAAGGCCGACTTGATTAAGCAATAAATTTTAAATGAAAAAAAAAAACCACCTTGGCCGACTTGCTTCTAAACCAATTTCGAATTTGTTTTGGGCGCTTTAATTAATTGGTTTTTAAAACACATGAACTTCGCTTTGATTAGTTTGAACATGAATATCGCTCTCTATCTCTTGAACATGAAATAGCATATCGCTCACCTCCTTTAACTCATGAAGTTTATGCATCGCCTTCCTTCTTCAATTCATGAAGTAGTTTTATCGCTCACCTTTTCTTAATCATGAAGTTGATATATGTTGATCCCAATGTGATTGTCGCCTCAAGAAGTTGGTGATTTTGTTTTAAAAGGGGCAAGTTTGTGAATGAAATAACCTCACTCTAACATGGAAATCGCTCTCCTCTCTCAACTCACGAAGCTAACTCATTGCTCGATTTCCTTAACTCATGAAGCAAAGTCATCGCTCATATCTCTCAATGCATGAAGTTGGGCATCGCTCATTTCTCTCAACTCACAAAGTTGAGCTTATCGCTCTTCTCCTTTCATATACGAAATAAAGATTTCGCTCACCTCTCTTACCTCATGAAGTTGATATTATCGCTCATCTTGCTCAATTCATGAAGTAGGTTTGTCGCTCATCTTCCTTAGAACATGAAGTTGCATTTTGCTTACCTTAGTGAGATCATGAAGTTGGAAATCGCTCACCTCTTCCCGAATATTAAGTAGATCACATCGCTCTTATCTTCTTAATCATGAAGTTGATATTATCGCTCATCACCCCTTGTACATGAAGTGAATCACAACGCTCTTTTCCCTTGATACCCGAAGTTGATTCATCGCTTACTTAGGTGAGATCACGAAGTTGGAAATCGCTTACATCTTGCCGAATATGAAGTTGTGCATTTCGCTTACTTCTCTTGAAAGACGAAGATGTTTCATCGCTCTCCTCCCTTGAGACACGAAGCAAGGTCATCGCTCTTAGCTTGCTGAACTTGAAGGTTGCAAGATTGCTTTTAAGCATGAAATAAACTTTATCGCTCATCATCCTTAAAACATGAAGTAAGCTCATCTCTGATCTCTCTTGAAACATGAAGCAAGTTTATCGCTGATATCACTTCCAACATGAAGTAGATTGATCGCTCATATCTCCTCCAACATGAAGTAGACTATATCGTTGTCTTTGCCTGATATATGAAGTAAGTTCACTTCGCTTAGTTCCTTTAACGCATGAAGTTGATGCAATCTGCACTTTTAGGATCACTTTTCTTCACTTACATCATGAATTTCACTTCACATTGCAGATCGCTCTCTTTCTCTTATACATGAAGATGTGAATTCGGTCTTCAAGACAAACCAACTCGACCTAAGAAAATGGCGAATTGACTAACCTCCAAGCTGGATCCCTGATCATCCTGACCTGAAATATAAACCTAAAAGGCTCACTCAAATCAATTGAAAGCAGAGAGAGACAGGGCAAAGCAAGAAGAGACCAAAAAAAGGGGGTCCCCATTTTGATGGGGTGATGTGTGATGTGATCACAACATCTGGCGACTCCACTGAGAAAATGTTCCTAAACATTTCAACAGTAAAAACCAATCCATCTATCTGTACCTACGAAAAACTCCTTTCAATAAATCAAAAGGTTAGAAAGTATACAAAGACGAGGAAAATCCCAAAATGTATCAAAACACTTAGTCCTTGATTACCCATGTGTGTGCAATTGAGTTCATTCCCCTCAACAAGAATATCATGATGTCCAAGTTCCTCCATGATCAGCTACATAGTTTATCTTTACTTCATAAGCATCCTGGATAGAGCCTCATTGCCAGTCGAACGTTTATAGCCCCGATGAGGTTATCGCCACAATCTCACAAATATTGCTCCATTGTCGATCGGGGGTCCATAGCCCCGACGGAGTTACTCGCATGTTCCTATTAGCCAATTTTGATATTGCATTTTATTTCATTTCATTTTTTCTTTTTGGTTTTTCTCTTTAATTTTCTCATTTTTTCTCTTTTGATATTGCTTTCTTTGCTTTTCATATTCTGTCAATTCCTTTGGCTTGTAAGCAATGAAGCTTGCTAGGGTTTGAGGATTGTGGTGGCGCTAAAGCAAGATTTTAGATTTTTCACTAACCACGACCTCCCTTGAAAACCATAACACCTCAGAGCTTAATTAATGTGAAATGATATAATAACCATAAGATGTTAGCATCAGGATACATTAAGTGATCTCCTCCATGTCATGTACAAATTCTAAACTAATGATGCGGTTGAGAAAGAACTATCCTAGGGTTCAAAGATCTTCATGAATATTTATTCAGGAAATGCACCGGAACGAAAAATGGGAGACAACCAGGGTGAAAAATAACCGCCAATCCTTAGGGTTCCTCTCCAACAATTTCTTGATTACACTCAACAGGTTCTTGTTTGTAGATTCTGCTAGGCCATTGCCCTGCGGATAGTAATTAGATGAGAACTTGAGTGTTATTCCATATTCAAAAGCCCAATTGGAGAATCTTAAGGATGCAAAAGCAAGACCATTATCACAAACTAAAGCATGAGGACACCCAAACCTGGTTATGATATGTTCTTCCACAAATTTAATGACAACATCAGTATTGCAAAATTTTAGAGCTTAGGCTTCCGTCCACAGAGTACAGTAATCGGTAGCGGTCAGAATGTACCTATGTTGCGCCGAAGGTGGATTAATCATACCAATGAAATCTAGTCCCCATTTGGCAAAAGGTCAAGCTTCAATTACTAGTTGCAGCGGTATTGTTGGGTTCTTCTCTCAAAAGGCTGCTAGCTGGCATGTATGACATGTTCTAATGTGCTTATGAGTGTCCTTGAATAATGTAGGCCAATAATATCCAGCCCTCAATATCTAGTGTGTTGTAGCTAGTCCTGCACCATGTCATGTACCAAACTTGTTGTGAAAATGCTCCATAATCTGTTTTGCCTCATCCTTACCAACACATCTCATATAAATCCCTTTGTGATTTCTTCTATATAAAACTAAGCCTTGAAGCATGTAGTGTTGACTCTTTAATCTAAGTGCTCTCTTTTGTGTGGGAGTCATATGCATGGGGCACTTGTGGTTGAGCAAGTAGGTCACAATATCCTTGTACCATTCATCTGGTGCAAGATCATCTAATTCATATACTTGTTGAATGAGTCCTAGCCCTTCTACTGCTAGAGTTTGCGCAAGAGCTTGTCCTCGAACTAGCTTCATTGGCTAGATTTCAATATCATACTCTTTAATGGTGGCGACCCACTTACCTCTCCTTTCTCCTAGTTCGTTCTGCATGAGGAGAGTCTTAATAGCTGTATCAGGCACAATTGCGTACACTTTACTCCTCAAAATATAGTGTCTGAACTTGTTAATTGCTTTCACGAACGCGTAAGCTTGCTTTTCAACATTGGGATATCTTAACTCAGCATTTTTTAGAGGAGCACTTGTAAATGCTATAGGATGTTGTTGATGTGTTTTTTATGCACATGCGAACACAGAATAAAATACCTAAAGGTACCTTATCCTCTCTTGAATAAAGTCTCTGAATGCTGAAGATGTCGCGAAAAGGATCAATCGGGATGACTTCAAGGTTCTTTGTATGTAGGATCTCTACGTGTGGATAAGCTCTCTGTGGTATGATGTGATTTGCTGGAATCACAAGGGGACTTACACTTAATGACCTGAACGTCTAATTTGCTGGAATCACAAGTCCTACTTACTAACTGGAAGACAAACAAATGGCAAAAGATACAGGGTTCAGGGAGTCTACTCTACTACCTAGAATGCGAGAAGATGGATGAATGACTAGGTGGATTCCTATTGGGCTGGGTCTCACCATCAGGCTGAACAATTCAACACCAACTCAGTGCGATCTTCTAAGGGATGCTTCCGATATGTTTAAATCGTACACCATCTGACAATGATCACCATTCAAGAAAATGCATGAAGCAATAGACATGTAACGACTTATGATTAAGCTCATTTCATTCCAGTTGACCACGCAAGGCGCACTTACCATCAGCAAGAGGCTAGTGGTTTGGATTAGACGGATTCCACACAGGTACATTCAACAATTTCCTTCATTCGATCTAATCATATACCATCTAGAATTGAAGATTCAACAAGAAACCATGCATATTGCAAGAAACGACACACTTCACCATTACTTCAATGAAAATGGAGTTTGTTTACAATCAATGGCAACAATTTCTTGCCTTGTCCTCCTATTCTACTCTAATTGCTATTCTATCAACTGACTATTCCTCTTCTAACTACTCTCTATTCACTAACTCCTTTCTAATTGCCTTTACAAAATGAAGAGTCGGGGCTTATATAGTGCCCTTAATACAATTCGATGGCTTAGATCAATTTGAGATCAATGGCCAAGATTCAATAATGAAAACCCTAATTAGGGTTTGTTACAACCATTACATAGCATTTAATGCTTGACCAATGAAATAATTGTATTAATTGGACACATGTCTTCTCTGGAAAATTCGACCAATAGATAGCTGGGGTAGGTACATCGAAGTTTGTGCCACCTCCCATGAGTTAGGTACATTGAATCTGGACATGCTGAGGTGGACCACACCGACTGGAGAAATGATGACTAGGACGCCACCTCATCTGACACTTGGTTGATGCCAATTTGATGTTGCTGAGAAGCTAGCTTTAATTAACTCTTCTGAAACTATCTGCTCCTTCAAAGAACCCTTGCTCTGACTTATTTTGTCTTTGATGTGCAGGATGATGATGTACCTTGCCTTGGAATGCTGGATTGGAAGAGGTCTCCCTTGTCCTTGCTTGATCTTCTTTGGTGAGAGTCGGGCGACTAGTAGATGCTCCTGCCTTTGGAATCGCCATCTTGACACCTACACAACATTTCACAATTAGTAATATATCTTGAAGTGTAGAATTTAGACTTAAAAGGAAGATTTAAGATTTTAATTAGGAAACTTCATGATAAATCTTTGAGTTATCATTTCCTAATTAACCATGCAATACTTAGATTTTTCCAAAACAAAAGTCCAAAAATCAAACCATAAACAAGGGTGTCAAGATGATTTTGCCATACCTCCTCTTGAGTATTAAACTCTAAGAAATGACGTAAAAAATAGACGAATTTCGCTAGGCAAAGTTTAAATCATAGCCTCCTCTTGGATGAATCACGCCTCCATTAACCTCCAACACTTAGCAAACTTCGCCTCCAATCTTCTGGATTTCGATCCTCAAATTGCACTTCAACTTTGCACTTGAAAAAGGATGAATGAATGATTTAAAATGTGAAACAAACTCCTCAATATATAGAGCGCTCACCCCTTGCTTCCTCTAGGCCGACTTGGCTAATAAAAGGAGGTAAAAGATAAATAAAATTCCAAAAAGGGGGCCGCCTTGGCAAAATGAACGCAAAATAGTTCCTTGAGCGCTTTATTTTTAATTTTAATTCAATAAAAATTAATTTTAAATGCCTCCAAAGCAAAATTTTGATTTTCACAAGGCTTAAAATTAATTTATTAAATGCCAAAATACTTTTAATTTAATGCCAATTTAATTTTAATTTCCCAAACGCGTCAACATTAGCAATTTTGGCGATCTCATGCAATTTGGAGAATATCAATTTTTAAAACAAGGCTTGATGAAACTCCATGGTGATTTCGCCCTGGACCCTCTCTGAGGGTCAGGAGCGATTTTTGAATTTTAGCCTTGAATACTTCGCATCTTGACTTGAAAATCTCCTGGAGGGTAAATTGATATCCAGTTGATGTGTTGCACTTCAAATTTGACATTTTGTGTGAGGAAAAATAGGTGGAAATGTCAATTTCACCCTGGACCTTCACTGAGGGTCAAGAGCGATTTTTCATTTTTTGCTCAAATTTAGCACTTTTCCACCTCCAAAATCTCTTCAAGACATTTCAACTAGGTCCTTTCACTGAATTGCAAACTTAGCTCAATCCAATTTTGGAGAAAAGGTGTGATTTTGAAGTTTCTCGTTGTGGGCCCTCTCTGAGGGTCAGGAGCGATTTTTGCAATTTAGGCTTGATTCTTCATCATTTTTCATTAAAACTTTATTCATCATCTGGCAATGTCTTTCCTTAATCCACTCCAACCAAATTCGCTTTGTTGTTGCAAGGTAAAACGAGGATTTTCAACAATATCGCTATGGGCCCTCTCTGAGGGTCAGGAGCGATTTTTCATTTTCTGACCAAAATCCTCAAGTTTCAAAGGCAAAACAATATTCATCATGTTGTTGGAGGTCTCTTCGCCTTATCCTAACCTTGCCTTAGCACCATTTTGAAGAAAACATGCATTTTTTGAAAATCTCGTTGTGGACCTTCAGTGAGGGTCAGGAGCGACTTTTTGGTTTTAAGCAAATTCCTTCATCTTTTAATCTTCAAATCACCTCCAAGGCATAACATATCACGTTCTCCTCCCGTCCAAGCAAGACTTTATCTCAATTCTTCAAACAAAGGAGAGAAACCTGGAAAATCGCTATGGGCCCTCTCTGAGGGTCCGGAGTGATTTTTCGCTGTGGGCCCTCTCTGAGGGTCAGGAGCGATTTTTGTAATCGCCTTCAAAATTTTGATTCTCAACGATTTCTTTTCACTTCAAGGCTTTTCAAACATCGTTTCAAACCCATGCCTAACCTTAGCTTTCCTCAAACTTGGACGAAAAGTTCCCATTTTAGGTTTCTCGCTGTGGGCCCTCTCTGAGGGTCACGAGCGATTTTTGATTTTGGGTTGATTTCATCTTGTGTTGATCCTCCAAATTATATTCAATGGGTAGAACATGTTTTCCTTCATCCCTTCCAATCATAAAAATCATTTTGATTTTGCAAGAATAGTGCACTTTTGAAAATCTCGCTCTGGGCCTTCACTGAGGGTCAGGAGCGATTTTTCGCTCTGGGCCGTCACTGAGGGTCAGGAGCGATTTTCGCTCTGGGCCTTCACTGAGGGTCAGGAGTGATTTTTTGACCTTTTGAACTCTCCGTCAGGATAATTTTATGGATGTTTGAGAGTGGTTTCAGACCTCCAGGAGTTATATTGCAAAATCTAGTTTTTGGAGGTTTTTCAGTTTCCAAACTTAGTCAAATTTCAGGATCACGACATTCCAGACTTAGCCAATTTCAGGATCAGGACTTTCAGACTTCATCACTCACCAACTTGACCTCACTTAAGCAGAACCTGCTATCCAGGTGATCCCCTAGGCGACACTCAAAATGCAAAGGCTAACAGACAAAACCCTAAAAGACCTAGAAAACAAAACCCTAGAAAGCAAAAAAAAAAAAAAGCAGGGGTCCCCATTTGTAATGGGGCGATGTGTGAATACATCACAACAGATGCTCATCCTTCTCTTCACTTCTTTGAGTGAGAATAGCTGCACACGTGTGTTCTGAAGCAAAAGAATATAAATAGAAAGGCCTAGTGTAATCTGGACTAACTAATACTGGAGCTTCAGCGATAGCTTGCTTAATTTCTTCAAATGCCTTCTTCGCTTGTGTAGTCCATTCTATCTTGGCATCTTTCTTCATCATCTCATTTAATGGCCTGATTATTTCTGCAAAACCCGTGATAAATTTCCTCACAAAATTAATCTTGCCAAAGAATGACTTGAGCTTTTTCTTACTAGCCGGCAAATTTATTGTGGATATCGCTTTAACTCTGTTGGGATCAATTGAAATACCCTTTTCTGAAATCACATGACCTAACAGCTTTCCCTCCGTGACCCCAAACATACATTTCTTAGGGTTTAATGAAATTCCATATCTTCTACATCTTTGGAATACGTTTCTGAGATCTTCCACATGTTCTTCTCTTTTTCTTGAGAATAATGTATTGATAATGCATTTTCCTATCAAATCTCTAAAAGCAATATTCATGGCTCTTTGAAAAGTGGTTGCAGCGTTGATAAGCCCAAATGGCATTCTTCTGTAGGCAAATGTTCCCCATTTAGTTGTAAAGGTTGTTTTCAATCTGTCTTCTGGCTCAACCATTACTTGATTATATCTTGAATATCCATCAAGAAAGGACATCATCTGAGATCCGTTGACAATTTGCAAAACCTCATCCAATGATGGTAAAGGATAATCATCCTTTTCTGAAGCTCGATTGAGATTATGGAAGTCTACACACAGTCTTATTTCTCCATTCTTCTTTCGTATCGGAACCAGGTTGGCGACCCACGTCGAATGTCAAATAGGAAAAATGATCTTTGTTGACAGCAATTTCTTGACCTCTTGATATATTAGAGGCTCCAAAAGCGGATTCACTGGTCTTTATCATTGTCTGAATGGTTTACTCCCTTCCTTTAAAGGTATTGTATGGGTGATGATTGAAGAATTGTAAGTCTTGAGATCTTCATAACTCCATGCAATAATATCAGGGAAGTCTCTCATGTTCTTCAATATTCCTTCCTTTTCTTGCAGGGTGCAGGATTTGCCTATGTATACATTTCTGACTTGCTCTTCATTACCCAAATTAATGATTTCACGGGCATTTCCTTCTGCATTGTGACTTTTGATTGCCTGCAATTTATCTAGGTCAAAAATTCTTTCTAATTCTATCATGCCTTTTGGAATTGTGTTTGTTTTCAATTCAAGATGCCTTCTGGATCAAACTCAGCGCCTTCTAAATCTTCTTCATCAATGATTTGTGTTAGAAAGACATCTAAATTGGTCAAGAAATCCAATATATGCTTATCGTCTTCAAACACTTGAAAATTTGTAATATTATCTGGAACTGAAGGTACTGGAGTTAGCTCGACTGTGAATCTCTTCAATCCTTCCATTGCAAGCAGAGCTAATGAACTAGCAGCTTGTGCAAGAGAGTTGGCTACTTGATTCTAGTGTCTGTATACTAATTGAATGTTGAAAGCGTTAAAGCTCTCAATGAGATCCCACACTCGATTGCGGTATCTTGTTAGCCTCTTGTTATGACATACATACTGTTTCCTTATCTGTCTTATGACAATTTCTGAGTCTTCGAATACATGTAAGATTTTAGCCTTCTTCTTAATAGCGAGCAACAATCCATGAATTAATGACTCATACTCAGCAACATTATTTGTACATGGAAATTGCAATCTATGGGCAGCCAAATATGTCTCTCCTGATGGACTAATTAATTCAAAGTCGGCTCCAGATCCTTGTTTTGATTTTGAACCATCAAATCTCAAAGTCCAAGCTTGATCTTCATCTTTGTTTTCTCGTTCTTTTGTTGCGCTTTGAATTTCTTCATTACTTTCTTCTAACGAATTGGATATAGTATCTTCTTCGGATGAACTATCGCTTCCTGAAAGTTCAATTTCTTCTAACACAACAGCTACAGGAATCTTCTTATAGACTTGTTCTAGTGCAATTTTGCACATGGCACATGAAAGCTCTGAATGAAAAGCATTATGTATTCTGCAACAATTTGGCAGTAGTAAACCTTCAATACAAGCCGAGCCTCCAAATTCAATTCCTTGTTGAATGTTCTTTTGGACAAATCTTCTAAAATTTTCAAACATCCCTTCACTATCTGAATCAGATCACTTTCAATAATGGCCTCAGTTGATTCCGTGATTTCATGTACATTGTCTTCTTTTTTAAGACCTTGCAGCATTAGGACTTCTTCTACTTTGGGTTTGTATGTCCCTAAGTCTGTTTCCAGGAATAATATCTCGTTGTCTTCACCATATTTTGTGATCATCAACTTCAACCTGAAAGTGCTGTCAATTTTGATTTGATTGGGAGCTCCTCTCCACGGAAGCCCACATGTGAGAAAAATTTGTTGAAACATAACCATTCAATTTGCGGGACCAATCCCTACTCAAAAGCATACCATAGGTATTTGGGATCTCTACTACTGAAATATCAATAAAATGTTGCACCTTGGGATCTGCCGCCAACTACATGTGAATATTATTAAGCTCTCCTACTATTGGAACTTTTGTCTTGTCTAGCTATGTCACCTTTTTGGTAGTAGGTGTAGTAGTTATACCAAGCTTCTGACAAATAGCTAACGGCATTACATTGAAGCCCCTAAATCATACAAACATTTGTGTAGCAGTTTCACAAAAATTCTTAGTGAAAGTAAGAATGGAGCCGGCTCATCTCTTCCTTGATGTAAAATTGTGAACTTCTTCCGACTCTCCAAGCTAAGTCGTTCAGTCCTGAAAGAATGTCTTCTTGTACGTTATCTAGTTCCAAATCTGGCTGTAGTACTTCGTCCAATCCTTTATGTGGTAATACCATTGAATATAGCTTGTCTTTGAATCCTTTATCTGGGAGCAACTCAATCCTGGAATCTCTGGGCTTCCAAATCTCTCTCAATATGAGCGTCGATTCTGTCTGCTATCTCCTCTTCTTCGTCAAGCACAAAAGTGACTCCAATGTATTGTGGTGCACTTGTCTTCACTTCCCAAGCAAGATTATTCAAACTGGAAATGATCTCTCTTTCGTCTCCTAAGCTTGGTTGCTTAAATTCTCCTTCTCTAGCTGGTTTGCCTCTTCTAACAGGAGCGGGTAACACCATTGTGATTCATATTCACGACACCAACTTTCAACTTCTTCTTTCTTGGTTAATATCTGGTTGGTTCTCTACGTTTCTGGCTTTAGGAATAATGATGACTGGAGGCAAATTTCCTTATCTTTCCTCCTTATCAATTACTACTCTTACTTGTCGGAATTCAGCGTGACTTCTTTGCTTTCTCCAAGCAAGAGTGTTGAATTGTGAGATGATGTCTTGCTGTTCACCTAAATTGAGATATTCTTCAGGCAATACCATTTTGCATCATGACTTGCAAGAAATCTTTTCGCTTGAGTGAATCGGACCCCTCCCTCTAGCGCCAATTTTGTTGATGTGTTTTTTAGGCACATGCGAACACAAAATAAAACACCATAAGCATCTTATCCTCTCTTGAACAAAATCTCTCAGATGCTGAAGATTTGCTTAAGGATCACCCAAAAAAGACTCCAAGGTTCTGAATGTAGGATCTCTATGTGTGGATAAGCTCATTGGTTTGATGTGATTATGCTGGAATCACAAGGGGACTTACATTCGAATCCTTGCTTGTTTGTTTTGCGAGACATGAAGAGAGTCACAAGAGAAAAGGTTTGGAGTTTCAAAGGAGAAAGACAGCGGTGATATCAGAAGTACATCAATACTTCAAAACTAAGATCTACACCTCGTACATCTATGATTGAAGCCTTCATTGAGCACGATTGAAGAAGCAGGTAGTTTCAAAAGAGTTAATCAAAGTTAGAAGATCAAACCTACAAAGGGCAAGTTGGAGGTCGCGTCCCAATCATCATCCCAGTCATTATCTCTACCAATTGGAGGGGTTCCACATCTGCATGTCTTGATTCAATGTACCTGACTCACCAGTTACGACACAAACTCCGAGCCACCTACCCCTGATTTCTATTGGTCCACACTCATGGAATGTAATTTTCTCATTGGCTATGGAGAAGTTTGTTGTAACAAACCCTAATTAGGGTTTTTATTGTAAAATCTTGGTCGTTGATGGAAATCCAATCCTGGCCATTCATTGTGAATGAGCTCTCTATATAAAGCTCAATCTCTTCATTTGTAAAGGCTGATAGTGAATAGTTAGCAAATAGTTAATAGTTAATAGCTAATAGTTAGGAGAGAATAGAATAACAATTAGAATTAGAGTAGATTAAGAGAAGGAAGAATTGTTGGTATGACTTGTAAATGAGATATTCTTTTCATTGAAGTTATGGTGAAATCCATTATTTCAACAAGCCTCATGGTTCTACTTCTCAATTTATTTTCATGTTGATTAGATTGAATGGAACAAGTTGTTGAATGTATTTATGTAGAATCCGTTTAGTCCATACCACTAGCCTCTTGCTGATTGTAGGTGTGCTTTGCGTGCTCAACTGGAGTGACGTGAGCTCAAACTCGAATCGTCCTACACTCATTGCTTATGCTTTACCTTGAATGGTGATCAATGTTTGGTGGTATTGATTCGAACATCTTTGAAACGGCCTTGGAAGATTGCACTGAGCTTGTGTCAAATTGTTTAGTTTGATGGTGAAACCTCGCTCAATAGGATTTCATTTGATCATTCACTCATCTTCCTACATTCTTAGGATTAGGATAGACTCTCTCAAACCCTACCTCTTTTGCTCTTTTTTATCTTCCAATTGAATAGATAGGACCTAAGTTCCAGCAAATCAAACATTCACACCTCTTCATCATGTATGTCCTTTGGCAAGAGACACGCCCATTCACCGTTAGCACCCTTTGAAAGAGTGCAACTCTTCATCATTTCTATCCTTTGAAAGGGACACAACCTTTCACAATCAGATCTGCTCTTATTTAAATCAGATCTGCCCTTTCATTTTCAAAACCTTCCCCATTCGAATGAGTTATCTTCTCCCTTTTATACCTCATATTTGGGAGAGTCGCAACTTATCATTTCATGTCTTTTGACCATTCATTAATTTAATTAAACTTTAATTATATTTAGTTATATTCTTTTATATTTTAATTAAAATTGTATTTTTATTCTTTTGTATTTTAATTTTATTATTATTATCTATTATTAAATTCTATTATCAGAGTTGGGACATCACATCACCATTATGCATGGGGATGTGCTTAATATATGAAACCTGGTAATGTTCTTATGCAGAATTTAATAGTAATATTAATATAGACTGCACTTATGTATGACAGTGCCATACCCCTGATCAGAATTCTTTCTAGCAAGAAAACTATCTTACAAGTTCATCCTGTTGAAATGGATAGCTAGTTCAGATTATATTTTAATATTGCCAAGTGGCAATTAAAATTTAATCATATTGTAATAATTTGAGTGATTACATGTCTATTGGGCTGGGCTCAAAATGAATGCATTGTAACTTGTAAATTTATGTAGGCCCCAAATTGGGCGCTAAAAGCAAATTCCGAAATTATGTAAAGTGGCGGCAATCTTGCCCAGCCGACTTGGAGAAAACATGAGTATGAATCTTGTATATAAACAAGATTCATTTCATACTTCAAACACATCATTGTTCATCAAGCAAATATATCACATGCCTTGTGCGAACTAAATCAGCAAACTTGGATATCAGTGTGCAAAGCTGGTGAGCGACCTAAGCCTTCATTCTGCTGCGAGCTTATCTGATCATTGAGCAAACTTATTAGGCATCTTGCTGAGTAAATTGGTGTCGTCATACTTCTGCGATTTTCTTCTCCAAGTAGCGTCGATATTCTGACCCTTCTAAAGATTGATATTTTGCAGCAGCATATACTTGATTTGAATCTGCCCTAGATTGATACTACACTCAAAAAAGTAATCTGATCTATATTGTCCATGTAATCTGCTTATGAATAAAAGATTTGATCTAGATCTTTGATGTTGGGTTTTTCCTCCAAGAAGGAGGTTTTCCTAGGGTATTTTTGTGTGTTCTGGTTCATAAGTGTTTGCATTTCAAATTAAATTCTAAGTTTACTTAATCTAGTTCACTAAAATTAACATGGTATCAGAGCTTTAGGTTCTTTCTAATCAAACTATTAGTTGCCCTTCACTTTCAGTTTGTTGTTTCAGTTTTGCAAGATGGTTACAGGTCTGAAAGTAGAGGACAGACTTGAAGGTGCCCTCAATTTTACATCATGGCAGGTTCGTGTCCACCTTGCTCTTGAAGAATTAGAGCTGTTACAGTTTGTGGAAGACATGGATCTGACTGAACCTTCGGATCCGGAAGAGCTAAAGCAATTCAAGAAGAATGCTCTCAAGGCAAAGAAGTTCCTTATTGATTCCGTGAAGGATCATCTTGTTCCAGTCATCTCCAAATTGAAGACAGCCCGAGATAAGTTTAAACATCTAGAAGGGATATATGAGATCAACAAAATCAGTCGGACACTTACATTGAGGCAGCAACTTCTTCAAGTCAAAATGAGCAAAGGAGATTCAGTCATGTCCTTCTTCATGAAGATTTCAGAATTGAGGGACCAATTCAGCACCATTGGAAGCGAGGTTGTGGACAAGGATATTGTCATGATTGCTTTGAATGGTCTTCCTGACTCTTGGGATCCTTTTATTCAAAGCATAAGTGGAAGAGCTGAATTCCCTTCCTTCGATCGCCTCCGGACAGATTGCATTCAAGAGGAGTCTCGCCTTGCTGCCAAAGAAATGCATAAAGGCTCTCATGGAGGAGATCAACATGTGCTTGCATCTCAACATGTTAGAAGAAAGGGAGGCCATTGGAAGAAGAACAACTTCAAAAGAGATAGAGACTTTAGACCTCCTGCTTACAATTCAAGGAAGAAGCCAAGGGATCTTTCACGTCCCCGTTGCTTCAAATGCGACAAGTTTGGACATTATGCTAAAGAATGTCAAAACCCGCCCATGCAAGGAGAGGCCAACCTGAATGAGGTTGCAAACTCAAAGGATAATGAAGACTACCTCTTCATTTCTGCCTTGTCCAACAATGTGCCAATCGATAGCAACACTTGGTTGATAGACAGTGGTGCATCTAGACACATCACGGGATATCGAGAGCATCTCTCAGAGTTGATGGAGAAAGAGTCCAACCTTCATGTGATAATTGGTGATGATGCTCAGTATTCGGTAAGAGGTTTTGACAACACTTCTTTAAATTTAGAATCTGGCATGTCCTTGCATCTTAGTGATATTTTATCTATCCCTGGAATTAAGAGGAATTTAATCTCTATTTCTGCTCTAGAAGATAAAGGTTATCAAATAGCATTTTCTGAGGGTAAAGTACTTGCATGGCCTAAGAAATCTAGTATTAAATCTGCTCGTGTTATTGGAAATAGATATGATAGTTTGTATAAACTTTCAGTTAACCCCATTCGAGCACTCATTCATGAAGCTCCTGAATCTAGCGAGCTATGGCATAGAAGGCTCGGTCATCTTCACTATCAGGCACTTCCTTCACTTGAAAAGATGGTTAAAGGTATGCCTAAACTTAATCAATTTCATGATGATGCTTGCAAAGGTTGTGCATTAGGTAAGAACACTAAAAGTCCATTTCATAGAAGTGAAAGTAGAGCTAAGGAAAAATTAGCGCTTGTTCATTCTGATCTATGTGGACCCATGTTTGTTCCTTCACCTAGCGGATTTCTATACTATGTTACATTTATGGATGACTTTTCTAGAAAGACTTGGATTTACTTTCTAAAATCTAAAGAATCTGATGAAGTGTTAAGTAGGTTTAAATAATTTAAAGCTCTAGCTGAAAATATGTTTGGTAAAAGGATTAAACTGTTAAGATCTAACAATGGAGATGAATACACCTCAAGTAGCTTCAATGACTTTTGTGTAAAAACAGGAATTAAGAGGGAGTTTTGCGTTCCCTACAATCCTCAACAAAATACTGTAGTTGAACGAAAGAATAGAGCCATTGTTGAAGCTGCCAAAGCTATGATTCACGATCAGGACCTGCAGACCTTTTTATGGGCTGAAGCATCCAAGACTGCAGTGTACATTCAGAATAGATGCCCTCACCGTGTCCTGAAGAACATAACTCCCGAGGAAGCTTTCACTGGAGTCAAACCAGATATCAACCACCTAAGGATCTTTGGAAGTCTTGTCTATGTTCATGTGCCAAAGGAAAAGAGGACTAAGTTAGAGCCTTCCGGGAAGAAGGGTATCCTTGTTGGATATAGTGAATCTTCCAAGGCATTTCGCATCTACATTCCTAGTCAAAGGTACATTGAAGTAAGTAGGGATGTCACCTTTGAAGAAAATATTGCTTTCAAGAAATCTAAAGGTTCTCTTATTGATAATAATAAAGAAGTCAATGATAATCAAAATATGGATATTGATACTAACCCTGAGATTCAGAGGGAGTCTAGTGAACCTCCTGAACCTATTGAGCATGATGATCCTCCTGACCCTCTGGTTCCAACTGATGGACCTAGAGACATTGCAGTTAGCAAGAAAAGACCACTTTGGGTTAGAAGCACAATTCAAAATGCAGAAAAGTTTGCAGCTCCTAGTGGCACTTTCAGAGAAAGTAATAGACCTCAAGAACTCTCCAACTATGCTGCAATGATGTGCAATATCATTGAGGTTGAACCATCCAGCATAGAAGAAGCTATGAACCAGCAAGCATGGAAGTTGGCTTTGGACGAAGAGTATCAATCCATCATCAAGAATGATGTCTGGGATATTGTGCCTAGACCTAAAGGTAAGTCTGTTGTTTCTTCCAAATGGTTGTTTAAAATTAAACATGTTGCTGATGGTAGTATAGAGAAATATAAAGCTAGATTTGTAGCTCGTGGTTTTTCTCAAAAGGAAGGCATAGATTATGAAGAAACATTTGCTCCTGTTGCTAGATATACTTCCATTGTAACTATTCTAGCTATTGTTGCAACCAAAGGTTGGAAATTACATCAGATGGATGTAAACATTGCCTTCCTTAATGGTGTTATTGAGGAAGAAGTCTATTTTGAACAACCTGAAGGTTATGAGATTCATGATAAAGAAACTCATGTGTGCAGATTGAAGAAAGCTCTCTACGGCCTCAAGTAAGCTCCTAGAGCTTGGTATGGAAGAATTGATAAGTACTTAGTCAGTTTAGGATTTTATAAGAATGATGTTGATCCTAACATTTACTTAAAGTATTTAATGGTGAAATGCTAATTCTGGTATTATATGTGGATGATTTATTTCTAACTCGTGAAGATAGTCTCATCATTAGGTGTAAGAAAGAATTAGCTACTGAATTTGAAATAAAGGATATAGGTCTAATGCATTACTTTCTAGGGTTAGAAGTGTGGCAAAGACCTAATGAAATTATTCTAAGTCAAAGAAAATATACTATTGATATATTGAAAAGATTTGGTATGATGGATTGTAAACCTATGTCTACTCCTATGGAAACTAACTTGAAGAAGTTGAGTATTTCTACAGCTAACTCTGACTTTGCAGATCCTTTAGAGTACAGGCAGTTGATTGGATCCTTGATGTATCTAGTCAACACTAGACCAGATATTTGCTATGCAGTGAGTGCTCTTAGCCAATTCATGAACCAGCCAAAGCATGTTCACTTGGTGGCAGCCAAGCACATCCTGAGATACTTGCGTGGAACAGTTAGCTATGCACTGAAGTATCCAATCAACACAGTAGTCAATTTGGAAGGCTACTCTGATTCTGAATGGGCCAGAAGTGTTACTGACAGGAAAAGCACTTCAGGAATCTGTTTCAGCTTAGGTTCTGCTATGATCTCTTGGGCCAGTAGGAAATAGTCCTCAGTTGCATTGAGTACTGCAGAAGCTGAATACATTGCTTCAAGTGTGGCAACTAGAGAAGCAGCTTGGCCTCGCAAGCTTCTTGCTGGGTTGTTTGAACAACCTTGGGAATCCATTGTTATTTACTGTGATAATCAGAGTTGTATTAAAATGTCTAATAATCTCGTGTTTCATGACAAGTCAAAACATGCGGAAACTCATTATCACTATGTTCGTGATATGGCACAAAGAGGTGCCATCCAGCGGAAATACATCGGCACTGATGAACAGGTTTCAGATGTTCTCACCAAGCCTCCAGCTCAGTGAAGTTTGAGTACTTCAGAGAGAAGCTTGGAATTGTGGAGAACACAGCATTGATTGAGAGGGAGTCTCAATCTCAGTGATGCAACTTAGTTTGCATCCTCCACCCTCTGCGGGCAATGCAAGGTGGAGTCACCCTTTGCGGGCAATGCAAGGTGACAGTGTTTCCTTCTCTGGGAGAAGGTTGAGGTGAAAGACCTCTTCCACCCTTTGCGGGCAATGCAAGGTGGATCCATCCTCTGCGGGCAATGCAAGATGGAAAGTTTTGTTGGTTTCTTGCAGGTCACCCTTTATCCTCTGCGGGCAATGTAAGATGAAGAGGTCCATGATGTATTATTACAATATGTGGTTGCTTGTTATAATCCTCCCTAGCTAAGAGGGAGTGTTGAAATGGATAGCTAGTTCGGATTATATTTTAATGTTGCCTAGTGGCAATTAAAATTTAATCATATTGTAATAATTTGAGTGATTACATGTCTATTGGGCTGGGCTCAAAATGGAACGCATTGTAACTTGTAAATTTATGTAGACTCCAAATTGGGCACTAAAAGCAAATTCCGAAATTATGTAAAGTGGCGGCAATCTTGCCCAGCCGACTTGGAGAAAACATGAGTATGAATATTGTATATAAACAAGATTCATTTCATACTTCAAACACATCATTGTTCATCAAGCAAATATATCACATGCCTTATGCGAACTAAATCAGCGAACTTGGATATCAGTGTGCAAAGCCGGTGAGCGACCTAAGCCTCCATTCTGCTGTGAGCTTATCTGATCATTGAGCGAACTTATTAGGCATCTTGCTGGGCAAATTGGTGTCTTCATACTTCTGCGATTTTCTTCTCCAAGTAGCGTTGATATTTTGCCCCTTCTAAAGATTGATATTCTGCAGCAGCATATACTTTGATTTGAATCTGCCCTAGATTGATACTACAATCAGATAAGTAATCTGATCTATATTGTCCATGTAATCTGCTTATGAATAAAGATTTGATCTGGATTTTTGATGCTGGGTTTTTCCTCCAAGAGGGAGGTTTTCCCAGGGTATTTTTGTGTGTTCTGGTTCATAAGTGTTTGCATTTCAAATTAAATTCTAAGTTTACTTAATCTAGTTCACTAAAATTAACACATCCCTCTCCCTCTAGAGACAGCGATCTTATGTTTAGTGGAAACATTTAATTAATTAATGCGTTATTAATATTATTAGCAAGGAGGATCAGTTAGCACAAATTAAAGAAGCAAGTCATTAGTTGTGGTTGGCTGCAATTAAACAAGAAGGGTCGTGTCTCCCAAAACAGTTGTGACCACATGGAGAGGCATGTCTCCTCACCACCTATGAAAGATACATAAAGCCATCTCAGGTACAACAAGGCATCGAAGGATAGAAGATGGAAGAATCTTGGAAGGAGAGAACAGAATAAAGAGATCGAATCTGCAACTACTGTTAAGTTAGGACGATATTCGGGTATGAGTTCCTGTGCACATACGTTTAGACTCTGCAACAATGTTATAACTATTTCTGCATGTAAATATGTATATATTTCTGCATATCCATTATACCTATGTTCTGCATATCTATACTGTATACTGTTGAGATTCTGAGATCCATGATAGATAATACAATATGTCCATATCTGTTATGATAAATCTGAAATATGATATATTTCTGAGGGTTTATTCTAAGTATTACTGAAAATAATAAAAGGAGAGAAGTTACAGTTAGGAAAACGGTGTTGGGGTTATCTTGTAGGCACGCCACCTCATGGTTTAAGACCGGGGAGTCCCATGAGGCCAAGGGGGTACAAAGATGCTGCCCTTGGGCCTATGAAGAATACACTTCCTGGGCACCTTACTGTAACAGCCCTCATACCTTCTATCATGCTGAATGATATGTAAACCATGGGTTATAGGACAGGTATAACAAGTGGAGGAAAACAGTGATAGGATGCCTCACTAGGTAGGCCACCTCATTGATGGTATGGACCACATGAGATCAAGGGAATTAAGCCGCCCTTGAGCCTAGGATAGAGGGTTCCTTGGGCACCACACTTGGTCATCCTATCCTATTCCTATTCTATGACTAAGTTCTTTTAAAATGAATTCATGCTTTACTCAAATAAGTTCTTAGGATCTATTATAATCATGCATTTTGTAATTTTATATCTTCTAACTTGCCTACAGGGCTTCATTCAGAATACCAGGTATCTCTAATCTCATTCTACCCTATTTAGGGCACTACGTTGTTATATGGAATCATGGAAATTGGGGTTTAATGTTAATATTTATAAGTTCAATGTGTTAGTTTTACTTTCAGATTAACAGTAAACTCAGAAAACAGATTTAGTAACTAGAATTAGATTATTTTCTGTTAAGAGTTTTTCAACTTAGTGAATGACAGAAAGCAAACAAAATAGATAAAAATGAGACAAGACAACATTACCCTGGGAAAACCTCCTAGGAGGAAAACCCCAGCAAGAAAAGATCCTCAGATCTGATTATTAATTATACACAATATTCTGATTACAACACTTATCTCTTTAAGAGGTCTGACATGACCACACTTAGGGCTGATGTAAATGGCTAATCAGTATCAGGTCTGCACCTCAGATCTGCACTTTTGTTTTCATCAAACAGCAACCTGGTCTGCACTTTTGACACCTTATTCTTGACAGCAGTTCGCACCTTTCAATGGAGATATCCACACCTTGGCAGCAGATGTAGTTCGCATTCATGCACAGCAGATAACTGACTAAATTCGCCCTTTTTCTTTTACTGGAAATTCGCATTCAACTTCAGAGCTAATTCGCATTTGTGAAGGAAGATATGAGATGATTAATGAGGTCAAGTTGTTCTTTATTTGTATGTGGCAAGGGACCTATTTGAGGTCGGCTTGGACTAAATTGGCGCCAATTCTTTTTATTTATTTTATCCCTTTTGTGAGATATATCCTTTGGGTTATAGGGTCGGCCCTATTAGAGGGAACACGTTTCCCTTAGAGTGGCGTGTGAGAGGGGAGAGAAGGGCCCAGCCCTTGGCAGATTCCAATGTTGCCTTAAGGCAATTGGAATCCGCATCCTACCTAGTTACAATCAACACAATGATTATTAATATTAATAGGACCTAAACCAGGATTACTTTGAAACATGTATTATATGTGATAATTTAAGTTAAAAATAAATTACCCCCTTAAGACTTAAGCTGAAATTGTTGTTCTAGGGCTTGAATAAGGGCAATCCCAAAAGGGAACATTACACACCACATGAAATTATTGCCAAAAATCCCCTCCATTTATAACGCTCTGCTTGTTCCATTTACTTTGTGCTTGCAAATATTGTCAAACTTGGTGGTCAATATACACAACAATTTTTTAACCAAACAAATAATGCCACCATTTCTTTATAACTCAGACTGGTGCATATAATTCTCTATCATAGATCCATATACCAGATTTGCTTTAGTTAGGACAAGCAAGCAAATGAGCATGACTAATCTTATATTTCAATGTTTCATCATGTTCTTTACTCCAATGAAAATTATTTTCCATCGCTACAACTTGGAGTAGAGGAAAGGCTATAGAAGAGAAAACTGGCATGTATTTTCTCAAATATTAGGATGCACCTGCAAAACTCGTAAGTTTACATGGCATTTTGGTGTAAGCCAATATGCAATAGATTCCACCTTAAAAGAATCTACTCTCAACTCTCCCACTCTAACCTAATGTCCAAATTATACCATTTACTCTTTGTCAATCTCACTTTTTCACATTACAAAAAAAGTTGGTTTTCATTTAAAGCTTGCAAGAGTTTTTTAATCGATGGGATGTTCTTCCCATGTTGAACTAAAAATTAAGATATCATCAAGATATACAATTACACACAAATCTATGAAATCCCTTAGCACATAATTCATTGGCCTCATAAAAGCTGCAGATGCCTTAAATAATCTAAATGAAGTACTAACTAATCATAAAGACCTTGCTTTGTTTTAAAAGCAGTCTCCCAAGTGTCATTCTCCATTCGAACTTGCTGATGAACAAATTTAAGATCCAACTTTAAGATGTACTTTCCGTGCCATAGTCAGTCCAACATATCCTCTTATCAAATCCTCTATCCTTGGAAGAGGATATCTATTCTTCACAATGAAATTACTGCAAGCTCTATTAATCAATGCACATTCTCAAAGAACCATTATTTTTGTTTACCATCACAATAGGTGAACAACATGGTCAAATATTTGGTGAATGACCCCTTGCTCCAATAGCTCTTCAAGTTGTTTCTTGACCTCATTGCTATCTAGAATTGATTGCCAATACAGATCAATCCTTGTTAGAGGAGATTCAAGGAGTTGAATCTTATGCTCCACCTCCCTTCTTGGTGGCAATCTCTTGGTTTCATATAATACTTCTTGAAAAGAAGAAAAGACTTCATCCAAGCCTTTCAATTTAGAGTTAGTCATTCTAGAAATACCAAATCTATTGTCTTTATTATCTTTTCACAAAAATAAACACAATTTCTTAGCTTCTTGAATTAATTTAATAGCTTGGCTAGAACTCACAATTACAACTTTTGACTTGTTTTTGTGCCATTTTTAAATTGCTTCATTTGGGTTCTCAATATGAGATTTAATTATTAATAAGATGTTTCATATATATTTTGAGTCGAGATGTGGTGTATTGTTTTACCTCTGTGTGTGTGTGTGTCTGTGTGGATATTCAAACATATTACTATAGATCTTCAGCAACAATTACTATGGTGGATTTGACATGCAAATTGAATGTGCAGAGAATTATAGGTTGACCAAATGAAGGTACTGAAGGATTGACAAGGACCACCCATTGTCTTGCTCCACAACATGGAGTAATTAGACCTTGACCATGTTTTCCCAGTGATGCCAAATCATCTTGGTCAAGTGTGACCAAGATCCCCATGTTAGCCATGTGACATCTCCTAGCTATGCCCAATTGTAACTATTTAATTTTTTTTATATAGGCAATATTGTATAATGAATGATTTACTATTCTTTAATGTTGTTTTTAGCTGTGAATCTTGAATTCAAACTTTCAGGCATTTTTGGAGATTGTAAAAACTAAAAAGCGATATCTTGTATTATATCATTTTGAAGTACCTAAGCCAAAGACCTTTAGTATGATGCAAGTGGAAGCATGTTTGAGTATGTAAGGGCTTAAATACCCTTAGAGCTTTTGGAAAGAGTGTGACTTTATTAATGTATGGGGAATTGAATGCAAGTGCAAATCAACCCACTTACCTTTCACGGAGGTTAAGTGGATGGATGCACTCCACTCCTCCATGGTTTGGGAAGGAGGACCCATGTGAGTACACGTGGAATTTGTTGTTCTTATAAGACGTTGGGTGCATGGGAAAGTGTACATAGGATCACTAAGTACAATGTACTCCACTCCTCCATGTAAGAAGGGTTTGAGTACCCTTAGAGCTTTTGGAAAGAGAGTGAATTTATTAATGTATGGGGAATTGCATGCAAGTGCTCAGGTCAACCCATTTACCTTTCAAGGAGGCTAAGTGGACAGATGCACTCTACTCCTCCATGGTTTGAGAAGGTGGATCCATGTGAGTACACACGGGATGTGTTGTTTTTATAAGAGGTTGGGTGCATGGGAAAGTTTACACAGGAATATCAAGTACACAAATATGGACCACAATATTGAACTGGAATATAAATCTACAAATATAACAATATTTTTTCTTTATAAGACTACTTGATAAGAATCAGGAATTAAATCTGTTCTAGAATCACCAATATATAGAACAGCCCAACTCTTCTGTGAGCTACCCTCATGTAGCTAAGCCACCAACTCCTCCCTTACAATTCCAAGGAAAACCTTCTTCATTCCAAAATACCCTTTCGAAGCTTCTTATAATTGAGAGTACCCTTTAGAAGCTTCTTATAATGGGGAGGGGTTGGTATAGAAGAGGAAATCTCCTGACCAGTAATCTTCCATAATCACCCTCAATCTGTGGCTGGCTAATCAACCATCCTTAATCTATTTAAATAATGTTGTGCAACAAATCCCAACAATACATCTAACTAGGTGCTATTGCTAATTGTCTTTTATTTTAGTAACTCCTAAACAATATGATAATTTTCCTTTACTTTAGGAATTCATTCTATTTATTTAACTATGTGCACTGATCCTAACTGAACTTCTGATTCAGTAAAAGTCCAGCTCTATGAAATAGATCGATCCCCAATCATATACAGTAATGTTGGGTAGCCTCCAAGGAAATCCTGATGTTTAACCTAAATGCAATGAGTGCTAAGTGGGTCTTAATGAGAGATGGATTCTTGTAAACCACTACTGATGGAACAATAGAATTGACTCTAAAACTAAATAGTTGAATCCTGATAAAATATCACATAATTTGACACACTATGAAAAATACCACCTACTTCAAGATATCGGTCCTTTCCCATGAGAAATCCTGAGCAAGCATATCCTTTCACTAGAACAAATATTCTGTCACAACTTTGTTTCGTAGACACTTAGCTTGCATGGTAGGATCCAATCAGAAATTAATATCACTTTGACTTCGTTATTCAATGAGGGTGAGATTTGAGAAACTTGTAGTTGTTGTCCAATCACCCTCTTCTGCTAGGAGACATGGCATTAGTTGATGGTGGTAAATGGAGTGAATAAGCTACAAGACCAACTTTTCAAAGAATTGTTAAGTGTCCATAGTATTTAGGTGACAATTTTTTAGAAGATCTCCAAAGTCCTATTGTAGGTTAAAAACTGATGAAGACCTGATCTTCCACCATGAATTCTCTCTCAGAACAGTGCTGATCTTCCTGAATCTTCATCAGATTTTGAGTTTAGAAATTTTCCTTCGTAGCCTTTAAAATCTGTTGGCTCTCCAAGATGAAATCTCGCACTGTTGGTACCTTGGCTACTTGTAGGTGCCAATTAATCAAGGAAGGCAGGTCATAACTGTAGAGTGCCTTGAATCATACTAGAATTATATTTACACAGCAACAGCACAACAAACTGATACTGTAAATGTAATTCAATTGCACAGGTTTAAAATGAAAAAAAGAAAAGAAAAAAAAACAACAAATTTTTCCCTAAAATATTAAATCATTAAAAAACATGTTTTATAAGTAGAATTATACAATCACCCGTGTTTTTTTTTAATCCCAAGTTTGACATGGTCAAAACTGTGCTGGTTTGACCACATGTCAATGCATCAAACACCAATTAAACATGGTTCCTTGCATTTTATTCGTCTTTTGATTCTATGGCTTGAATGAAGTCATACTTATATACATTTGGTAAGTCCTGATGTACCAATTTTCTGCTAGGTGCAACCACCTAAGCCAGATGCATTGCAGATCAGCTACATAGTCATAAAGATAAGTCTCACTGACAACCTCTGTGTAACCATCAGTTTAAGGATGGCAACTACTAGTAAACTTTGGATCACAACCACTAACAATGGTTCATGGTGACCCATGCAGTCCGTAAATGTTCTCCACAAAATAACTACTAACTGCCTTGTAGGCGGAATAAACGGCAATGAAGGGAGAGTATTTGGTTAGCCTATCAACTACAACATAAATACAATCCTTATTATTGACTTTTAGCGAGCCAGTAATGCAATCCATGCTAATGGACTGCTATTTTTCAATTGGAATAGAAGGGGCTGAAGCAGTCCAGGGTTACACATATTTTCATCCTTGTTCTGTTGGCACTATTCACATGATACCACAGTCTGCTGTACATATCCCTTTAAAAATTTATACCCTTCCATTTGTACGTGTTTTTGACACTTAATAGGTTTTAAAGAATACTACATATCCCACTGACAGTGTAGAGTGGTTTTCAACCATGACTTTAGAATTACATTTTGAGTTGGAGATAAGGACTACTCTATTACCATAGAAAATCAGTCCACTTTGCAAAGTATACCTAGTGTCCTTGTTATGTGCTGCCCGTGGATCTTCTAATAATACAGCCAATTCATAATCCTTTGCATACCCTGCTTCAATCTCATAATGTCACATAAAATCGGAGATAGCATTAAGTCCTGGAATTCAGGGAAGGGCATCAACGACATTCTTTTAATACTAGATATCAAGATTGTATGCTTGAAACTTGCTTACTTATTTTGCTTGTTGTTCATTAAGATCGTGTTGGGAAAGGAAATATCTCAAACTGTTATGATCAGTTCCTACAGTAAATCTCCCGCTGACTAAATATTATTTGAAATTTGACAATACAAAAATTAGATTCATGGGATAAGTCCCCATGCATAAGACGTGTCCTTTAATGCATGTATAATGGTGACGGTCGGACCCACCAGCAATATGAATATCAAAGGGAGGACACTGTATACTTGATAAACCCAGGGCAATGTATAATTTTAAATCCAAGAAGTTATAAAGTACTTCCAGAGTCAATCAGAACAACTTTTCTTCCTTTGATAAATCCCTCCACTCCTAATGTAGAGCGAACAGCTACACCTCTATGGCTGCTAACAACGCAGTGAACTGCTCACAATTGTCCCTTTCAGATACATCTCCTAACAAGGGGATATCAGGTCCCATTGATTCTTCCTCATCTGAAGAGATTGGAGATCCACCAACCACTTTAATTAACTGAATTCGACCTTTATTGGAACATTTATAATCAAGGGACCATGGCTCCTTATCTAGGTAGCAACATCCCTGCTTATGCAGCTTTTCTTGAGCATCCTTATTTGGATTGAAGCTACTATCTGTAGAATGCTTAAACTCATTTTGAAGTGACTGCCTTGAGAAGATTATGTTGTCTCGTTGGAGCAGCCAGGGGGACCTTCCTTTTGGTCATCTTTCAATATTTTTTCATAAGACCTTGCTTGTGAGATGGCTTCATCAAAGTTCTTGTGTCCAAAGGTTTACATGACCTTTCAAATCCTCTTGTAGTCTATCAACAAACAAGGAAACTAGACATGTAGTGGACATACCTCAGATTCGCATGCACACTCTTCAGAACTTTATACAATATTCATCCATAGGCTCCTTTGTCCATGACATAGATTCCAAAGTTCCAAAAACTTTTCACCCACGGTCTTTTTGGTAAGAACATCAATAATCAACTCTGTGAATTCTTGCCACTTGAATAATTCATCACATTCACCATCCTGCATAGTGATGTCACCATTTGTAGGCATTCCCTTCAAGATCAAGCAAAGGAAACTGAACTTTTTCCATATTAGAAATGTGGTGCATTTGAAAATACATTTCTATTTTATGCATCCATACTTTATGGAAAATATTTCAACTTACATCAAAATTTGGAACTTCAATTTTTGGGATCATCATTAAAGCCCTGAGCTTTTCGTCAGGGTTCTAACGTGATAGAGGATATGCATCATGGGCTGGCCTTTGCAGGTTATGGACTGAAACATATGACATTATTCGGCTCCACAAGATAGATGACTGCATGGTGTAAGCAGTTCCTAAATTGCTTAAGACATGTCCCTTACACTCTCCACGATTGCTTGTACACCTTCCCGCACACTGTCAAGCACACTGTCAACAAATAATTGCTAGGTCTTTGCTGGCTCTTCATCTTCTTTATTGTGTCAAACAGATAAATTCATGTTGGTAGGATCAGTACTCTAATACCACTGTTGTAAAGCTGAACCTGAAAATGTAACTATAGCCAGGACACAAATATGGACCAAAATAGAGAACTGGCATACAAATCTGCAAATTATTTTTTCTTTATGAGACTACTTGGAAAAATAATAAATTAAACGTGTACTAGTATCACCAATACATAGAATAGCCCAAGCTCTTCAGTAAGCCACCCTCGTGTGGGGAATCCATCAACTCCTTTCTTACAATTCCAAGGAAAACCACCTTCATTCCAAAAGACCCTTTAGAAATGATTATGCAGCTTCTTTCAATGGGGAAGGGTAGGGAATAGTGGCAGAGAGCTTTCCTGATGAAGCAATCAACCTTAATCTATTTACTTAACATTGTGCAACAAATCCCAACGATACTTCTAACTAGGTGCTAACTGTCCTTTATTTTAGAAACTCTTAACTCTGTGCCCCTTTGTTTTAGGAATTCAATTTGTTTATTTAACTATGTGCACCTAAGTGAATTTCTAATTTGTCCTTGATCTTAGGAAAATGAAGCTGATTCCCTGTTGACTATGACTAACTGCTGGTTCATTACAAGAAACTAGATTGTGGTTTAAGTTTTACACAATACTCCTAATATCTCATTGCCTCTTGGTAGCAAGCTTTTGGTATTTGCACGCATCCCACTGCATCCTTCAGTGACACCTTGAGCTTTGTCTAACAGTTCCAAAAAAGTCCACCTAACTTGAAAATGAAAAAGCAAATCATGATGCTGAAGCCAGTAAGTAAATCACGGAAAGATTATATAACAGAAAAACAAAATTCCAGGCCTAAGGTTTTATCCACATGCTATAAACCACCGTATAGTAAACTGAATCTGGGGTTGCTGCATGAAGAGAAACAATGTACACACATCATTAAATAATTACAGAAATTCATGCCACACAAAAAGCTTGATCTTATATGTGCAAGTTCTGAATACTTGAATTTTCTACACCTTTTACATAGATTTATAAATAAATAAATAAAATTCTAACGGAAAAAAGAAAAAAAGAAAAAGAAATGAAAAATACCTAGATTGAATTTATGCATATTGACCTAGATTGAATTTATGCATATTGAAGTTTGAGATTGGTGGTTTCTGAAACTTTGGGGTTTTTGAAGTTTCGGGAAAAAAGGCTTTGATTTGTCTGTTGGATCGGCACAACTGCTGGAATTTATTTTCATTCAGTAATTAATTCTAAAACATCCATACAAAAGGTTGATCCTAAAAATACAGTTATTGAGCTCACAGCCATCGACTTGTCAAGTTGAGATTTCCAGACTTTGCTTGCATATGATAAAGGGAAGGGCTCATCAATCTCAAAAGTTCACAATCTTTTCAAAATGAAAATTCGCGTAAATAAAAGAGAGGGGCTTATCAAACACGCAAGTTTACAATATTCTTAAAATAGAAATTATCAATCCAGCTGCCTGGTCAACATCTGAGGTCGGCTGTTAACTTGAAAACCCACCCACCTTTTTCTAATTTGAAAAGAAAATTATAAAACTAAGCAATTGTTGAGTAGATCCATGGGAGAGGGCAATGGTAATAAAGTGTAAGAAAAATGACCCTGGAGTAATAACAACATTCTCTTCAATTTATAGATAATGTGCAGTTTTGTGCCCTCTGGGCTGACCTATATGACTGAAGGCACGTAAGCATTTAAAATGAATATAAGACCTTCACAATCTCCTTGGTAGTGTTCAATTCAATTCGAAAGCATCCTCAATAAGCGGATTCTGAGATGATTTTGGTACAGTAAACATACCGTCCAGTTATGAGTTTTGGAAAGTCGTCTGGCAAGGGCATGAATGCAATAAGCCACATCCGACCGCGGCCGCGATATAGAAGTTGCCATGTAGATCTCTGCATTTCAAAACACATCATCATTTCGATTTAACTACTCAGAAAACTCGATCGCTTGGCTGAGATCCATGCAATTACTTACTTCTGATATGTCTATCCTTCGGTGGACACTCCACATGATTGGTGGCCTTCACCACGGCTATGTCCAACTCCTGTTAATCAAATCGATTCAATCAAAATACAGGCAACAGCGAATCGGAATGAAACGCAAAGGAAAAGGCAAAGGCAAATGACCTTGTATTCGCTATTAACCTTGGCGAGACCAACTTTGGTGGTATCCTTCAAAGCACCGTAGGCTTTCCTCCAGCTCTGTTGCATGCTTACGCTAGCCATTTCTTTTGTTCCCTGGTAATTCCGATGACAAGTGGATGAAAATGGCAATGGGAATGGCAATCTTCAGCGAATTTCAAAGTCTGTGTGCATGCTCTTCTTCGGATTATATCCAACAATCTAATCGCCTGCAAGACGCGCACTTCCTCCGCACCTCCATCTCCGCACTTCTTCGCTGTACCCTTTTTCTTTTACCTTCTTTCTTTCTATTTTTTTTTACAATATAGGGAATCCTATTTTTTGGCATTGCTCTTCAAAAGAAGACTCCCTAAAACTTGATTATTATTATAAAAAAAAAAATTAAGTTGGGAATGAACGAGAGACATAGCGTTCGCTTTCCAAAACAAGTGGAATGTTGTCATTTTTTTCTAGGTACCTCCTACCAACAGCAACGTTTACAACAAATTTGGGTGGAAGAAGTTATCATTAAAATTAAAAATTAATAAAAATCAAAATGAAAAATTGGGTTTTTTTTTATAAGCTATAAGAAAAAATTATGTAAAATGAAGAGATGTCATTTTACAAACTTATTTAATAGAATAGTCACTTTGAAAAGAATAATTGTTTTTTCAATATTTTTAAATATGCTTATTCAATAGAATAGTTACCTTAAAAATGCTCTCTAAATATTTTTTATACAGAATAATATCTCTCTTGTATCTTTAGAATGATATCACATTTTAAAAAGTTTTCTAAAACAATATCCCTAACATCTTTTACATAGATTTTTCTAAAAGTAGATATCTTTTTTATTAAGGGTAAAACATGTTTTGAGGGGACTCGAAACCTTATACGATGGATTTTGTGGGGATCCAAAACCCACTTGCAGAATGTTGCAAATAGATACAACATGTCCTAACAATAGCCTACCATCAGCCAAACACCAAAATCTAAGTATTGAAGAACTGGCTAAAAGACACAAGAGGTCGAAACCATCAAGCAAGCAAGCTGAGAGGAGCATAGACCAAGGGTTTTGTCAGTCTCCCATAAACTGAAACCATGGTTTTTGGCAAGGCTCCCATAACCTTAAGACCTAGTAAAATAAAGACATAACATAACAAAAACACCTAGGTAACTGGGTTTTGAAAAGGCTCCCATAACCTTCAAAATAAGGATGTCACTAGCTCTTCCCAAGCAACTAAGAACCTGACGAAGAACAACAACAAAGGGTTTTGACAGGCTCCCCAAACTTTCACAGTGGATTTGCTTCCATAACCACTAGGAAAAAATCAGCAAAAGCCCCTTTACAACAAGTCCCCACCTCTCTTGCAAAGCCCATCTCCGCCTCAATAGGGACAACAGAGGAAGAAACTGACACTAAAAAGAGCCAAACCTAAGCCACTATCCAAAAATAGAGCAGCAAAAGCCTCCATATAACAACATCCAACCACTCCCACAAAGTCATTCTCCACCTCAATAGGAGTAGGAAAAGAGAAAGAAGGAAGCTGAGAAAACCAATCCCTGGCCCTTTCCACAAGAAGATTCTCCATCTCTATAGGAGAAGACTCCACTATCATTGGAGTGACACAAAAAAGGACCAAGGAAGGAGCAATAGGAGCCTGCATTAAACCTAAAACCATTGGGCTCCATCTAAACTCACCAGGCCAAACATCTCCTCAAAACTAGAGAAACCCCTTAACCAAAAATGGAGATCAACAAGCCTGTTTATGACCCTGTGTGGACTTATCCACCTAAGCACGAAGTAGGTGAAGTGGTATGGATCAATCCAAAAGTAGGTTGGACGAAAATAAATTTTGGCAAAGTGTCCAAAGGAAACACTGGGCCATCTAACGTTGGATGTGTAGTTAGACATTGGAAAGGAAATATATTAGCATTGAGTGTCTAGAAATTGGTGAATGGGACCGATAATATTGTAGGAGCGTCAACAACTTTTCTTGCTACAAACTTGGTGCTTAAACTTAAGATCTTGAAGTTACATATGGAAGGGGAATCACAAGTAATTGTAAATGTAAGTACCAAATAGGAGGCACATGATTGGAAGATCAACAAAATTATTAAATTAATTGGATCTAAATTAAATAACTTCCATCATTTTCTTGACTTCAACTACCAAGCCGAAAAAGAAGATTATGGATCCAAGTTCTCAAGGGGCAGACATGCAGGTTACAACTGGACCTTGTACCAGAACGAGAAACAAAACTAAGAGAGGAGTGCCACGAGATTCATAATGGAAGAGCTCGAGAAAATCAATAAGAACATTATAGAGAAGAACTCTAAATTCATTCATTCTATTGGTTAGTTTTTTTTTTGTCTGTGTTGCTAGTGTCTCTGTTAGGTTTGGTGTTGTGGGGTGATTCCCTTGTTTTTGTGCATGTTTGGTTGTTGGTTTAGGACTAGTTTGTTATTATTTTAATCTTTTTTTGTTTGAATTTGGGTTTCGGATCCCTGTAAAACCCTTTTATCTTAATCAAAAACTTCATTTTCAAATTTTTCACACAAGGGTGATGGAAATAAAGTGGCAGACACGCTGGCAAATTAGGTGTTGTCATTTAATGAGGGGTCAAATGATAGGGTGGTGGAGGATTTTCAAGAGGGTCATTTGATGAAGTGGTATGATTAATGTTTGAGGCATAATGAGTTGACATGCCATTGAATGTAATGAGATTTTTGATGCACCAAAGCATGAGAAACAACCATATAGGCGGCGTTGGAGTTGCAACCAAAGGTTATTGTAATTGAAGGTGAGAGTGTAATGTAGAGATAGGTGATAAAAAATGGAAGAAAATTTTACATTGTGTACTAAGAAACAGTTCACTCATAGAATTTGGCAAATAAATGATTACGTTGTTACTACTTATCAAATTGCCATTAGTTTATATTCAAAGTCATACTATATATTCTAGTCGGTTAGTATTATCGAATCATGCAGTCAGTACACACAAAGAAGTCGGTATGAACAATCTAGTCGGTTACAAAAGAAAGCAGTCACAGAACACAGTATTCACTTAGCTGTTTACCGAGTATTGTTTCATGGCTACCGAGCAGTAAAGTTAACTCACCGAGTTGATATTCACCGAGTGAAACGTTTTACCAGATACATTGAACCTGGACATGCACATGAAAACGTGTTACAAGATCGAGGCACATCTAACCGTTATTACATTGGAAATTGCACTAGAAGATTATGTATGATTGCAAGGTCAATCTAACCAATGAAATATTTTGTTTAGTTATCCATTCGAGGAATCTTTTTGTAAAGATCGAAGCAATGAATTAGATCACCGTTGTAAGAGATCTATTTATACAGCATGGGAAGAGAGAAATGTATGTATGTGTGTGTATGTAAGAAGGAAGACTGTTACAAAGACACAGAGAGGTCACCGAGAAGGTTATCAGTGAACAGTTGAAGAACAAAGTAAACAGAAGGGTTTACCGAGTTACAATATGGGTTACCGAGGTATGCTACAAGCTAGGTAATCTTATTCTTAGCACATAGAATCTGCTATAACATTTTAGATGTAAAGTTGCAGGTATTTGTAAAGTCTTATTGTAATATTTTGAGGTTGAAAGAGATACCTTTAACAGGGTAAAAGACTCTAACCAAGTCTATAAATTGTAAATCCTCTAACTAGGTGCAGCATTTATATAGTGTTGTGAAATCCTTTAGTAAGGTAGATCCAATAGATCTTGTTACTCCTAACAGGGTAAGCTATCAGAAATAGCTAAATGTAGCTCTAACCGAGCAATCTTTATTATTGCAGTAGTGAAGTTGTGGGTGTCATCCCCACCGCAGTTTTTCTCTCTAACCAAGAGTTTCTGCGTGACCAAAATATATATGTTATGGAGTGAATCATGTATGATTGTTATCTGTTTGTTTTAACTTTATTTTATGTTACTGCACTATTCTGTTTATGCATAATAGTAAGGTTATTATTGAAGAAAAGTTTTGGAGTACTGATTCACCCCTCCCCTCTCAGTACATTAGCTTTCCATATTGGGCCTAACAATTGGTATCAGAGCTTGAATCTTGGAAAAGGGTTTAACTACCTAAAGAGAAAGATCTTATCAATGGAAGGCTACAAACAATCTCGGAGGATTGTGTATCTACAAGAAGAGCTGGATAATGCAAATCAAGTGATTGTAGACATGCAAAGACAAATGCAAAAATCTCTGAAAGTAAGGAGAAGATTATCTGATGACTTGCAGGATTCTCAAGAGTTAGTGGAACAAATCAAGACATCATTTGAGAACAGTATATCTGAAGAGACTGAAGAAATGATTGGAATGTTGAAAGAAAAGAACAAAGCATTGGTTGATCAACTAAAAGCAATGAAAAGGGAACATGAACATTTCAATACACAGATGACTGAAAATCTAGATGCATTAAGGATAGTTGAGGATAAAGCAAGAGATCTACAAAGAGAGAAACAACAACTTGAAGCTCTAGTATCTGATAAGGATGATGAAATCATAAGGTTGACTGGGATTCAACAAAATATGACAGATCAACTAGGTTATGCACATCATGAAGCAATTCTAAAGAATGATGAAAATCAATCATTGAAACTTGAAGTATCAAGGTTGACTGGTGAACTTGAAACAGAGAAGAAATCCAAAGAAACATTGGAGAAAAGTTATGAAGCATCAAAGATGTTGGATGAGCAACTGAATACAAGACGACCCTACAAAGAAGGAGGACTCGATTACAAAGGAAAAGAATCTACCGAGAAAGGAATTCACACTGCCGAGAGAGAAGAATCATCAAAACAAGCTGGAAATAGGAATAACATCAAAAGGAAGAAGCCTATTTGCTACTACTGTGGAAATCAAGGTCATACTGCCAACATATGCCAACTAGAAAAGGTAAGCAACTGAATATCACTAAGCCCAATGGATATTGTTACAATTACAATAAATATGGTCACACATCTAATCAATGTAGGACAAAGTCTGTTAACAACTATCAGAAGGAAAAATTCAAATGGTTTTGTAGAAACTGCAATAGATATGGACATAGTACCGAGAAGTGCTAGTCTAAGCAAAATAACTACATGCGGTATCCACACCAAGCAAACACTAGAGGTTACCGAACTCACACAGATCCTTACCGACAATATGCAGCAGTACCATGGGATTACAATACAAGGATATGGTGCGAATGTTGTGGAAGATATGGACATATTAGTGCCAACTGTTTTATAAGGTTTGGAATAAACAACCGAAGATCACGGAGAAATCCTAGTATGGCATGTTTTCATTGTCACAAAGTTGGACATTTAGCTGGAGATTGCAGAGATCAACCTAGAAGAGACACTGAAGAGATAAAAAAAAAAATTCAAGATGATTTGGAAAAAGAAGGAAATTATGTCAGATGAAGAAAGCACCTTACTTACCTAGTTAGGTGCACCTATTTCAAATTAGTCAGGAAAAGGTATGAAGGGACTGCATTCTCTAAAGGTTAAATCATAACAGTTCCTATTCTATTATGTACAAAATTCAAAATTTGCATAGTTAAGATGCAATTAGTCAGTTTATAATACTTTACAGGAAACCTGTCAAGTCGGTGTATACAGGAAACCTGTCAAGTCGGTTAATAAAGGAAATTTGGTTACTCGGTTAAAACAAAAAAAAAAGGAGTCAATCGATAAAAGGTGAACCGAGTGCATTTAATGTTTTGACCTAACTTGCATAGAGCCCGATAAGGTATTTTTGAGTGCTTAAAAGTGTTTTCGCGGTCATTTTCATTCACCAAGTTTTCGAGAAGCATAGCAGAGCGAATCAAGGTGATCAAACTTCATTCAGAGCAAATTTCGAGGTATTTACATCAATCTATTCACATTGTTAAGCTGGTTTCCGATCTAGTCAAATTGCTATTGTCTACCGAGTGTGAAGCGTCAGTCGTTTGTAAACCCTAAGGATAATTTGTCAAATCTTACCCATGGCGCCCAAGATCCAAGATCCCGTAGTTGTCAAAAATGTGGAGAAGCCCTCGCTGAAATATTCTTTAACTCCTAAAGTTGCCTCTGAACCGGATGACAAAACTACATTTTCACTCATACCGGATCGAGTCTTGTTAGTAGAAGATGTTAGATTCTTCACCAAATGTCGTGTTGAGGAACTCGGTCATGTCGAGATTAGTGACACATATGATGAACTTTGCACTGATGGCAAACTAGATAGCAAATTTGAGCATATCAAAATCAAGGGATTAACTGGAGCCCTAGTCTATCCCCTTGTGTTCAAACCCCAGTGGGTTAAGTTTGTCTTGAGTAGAGTACATGATGATTTCATGTGGCTACAAGAGCAACCGTTTAAGATCACTAAGGAAATCATTCACCTGATCATCGGGTATCCTATCTATGATCATGCATGAGCATAGAAAATGATATCATAAAAAGAGCTAATCAGTCTAACTGAAGTAGAATCTGATTACCGAGGACTGAAATTGAATAATGTCACTGATGCAGAATTCAAGTTTGCAATTAGAGTAATTGGTTACTGTTTCTTCCAATCTGCAAGGGAAAACAGTGTACCATGTGCTACAGTTGACTTGGCATACAAAATAGTGAAGAAGGGAATGAAAGTAGATTTATGTGAAGTACTACTAAAGAACTTGTTTGAGAACCTGAACACAATAAGGAAGCCGAAGAAGAACAACTCGACAAATACACTAAAGTTTGGTTCACTTCTTGTATGCATGTTTTACTACTTTGAGAAGTTCTTTCCCTCAGTCGGTAAAGTAGTATGGGAGCTACACCAACCTATCACCCATCAGATCAATGACTTCATCAAGAAGTTAGGTGATAACTTTAATGATATCATGGATGATTACTTCAGCAAGTTCCAAGAGAAAATGCACAACAGGTACGGGATTCCACCACAACTGGTAGAAAAATATAAGGATAATATATGTTTTGAGGTAGACACTGATTATTGTTATGTGAATGTTGTTGAACCGAGGACTCAATCGTTGCAACTAATGGGTTATGAGATTGATTATGATATAACACAACAGCAAATTGATGCCTATTTATCATTGCCAAGGCATGCAACCGAACTAAGATATGGAACATATGAAGAGGTGAAGGAAAAAGTAAAGATGAGCATTGTAGTACCTAAGGCTACAAGAAAAGCTACAAAAATGATAAAGGTTTTATCTAAGAAATTCAGAGACAAATCCTCCTCTACACCTGTCAAAGGCAACCTTGCCATTACCGAAGAGGAATTAGAAGCTCAAGAGGCAGCAATAACGTTAAGTATAGAGTTGCCTAAGGGTAAAGTTATGAAAAGAAAGAAACAGGACATTTCAAAGGCCCTACCGACTCCACCAACAAAGAGACCCAACACTAGAGCATCAGCTGCATCACTGAGTAAGAAACAAAAGAGTGTTACTGCACCCAAGTTAACCAAGACCTATAAGAAATCTACTCGGAGACTCATTTTGGCAAAAGAGTCGAGTGATACAGAATCTGATGATGCAAATAAATTTCAGATCGTGAAAAGCAAAAAGGTAAATGTTCATAGTGTTGAAATTTTTTGTGCCAATCTTAAAGAATACAGTGGATTTGCAGGATTTAGATATGTTAAGTATGAGACTAGGAATAATGATGAGAAGCGACAAATTGAAGAAGTTGTCATCTGTACACTTCTAAAGTTTCGGCTAGCTCCATTAGAACTAGCAAAGTCACTTCCGAGTGAATTATACTTACATATTGATAACAGATGGAAATATGCAATGGACTTAGAGAAACAAATAAGAGAAAGAAGTCTAGTCCATCTATTTCCTGATGTCTATAGCAAAAATCAAGGAGCATTTGACCACATACAATTCTAAATTTCTTGTCAAACAAAGAGCCTTAAAATTGATGAATGGGCTATACATAGATGTGGAGAATGAGACAAAAGCCAAATGGCAGGAGATCTTCAAACAAAAGGATGTCGGTGAACAATCTCAAATTGAAATTGTTGATGTCACCGAGCAAGGTCCAAACCCGGCTGACACTATTCAAATTGATGAAGATGTAATGGATGAAATAGCACCGGAGTAGGAAATGATTGAAGGCACTACCTATGCAAAACTTGTATCTAGTGAATCTATTTTAGAACAAGTTCAGCCTTATCCGCCGGTGAAGCCACCTATCTCAACCGAAGCTCCCAAGGACATAGAGCAAGGCACCGAAGGTACCAAGTCTGAAGCAGCAGAAGATACAACCAAAGATCAGATGTCTCAAGCACCGTCGAGCACTGCAAATGTTACAGCTGAGACCCCTAGCACCGAGACACCCAAGGACACTACAACGGCTATAGGAACCGACCAAAGTGTTGCATCTACCGAGCAACCTACCGAGGGTCAGCAAGCCTCACAAGCACTTGTCTTAGTGCAATCGACCAAAGGAAAAGAAAGGAAGGTGAGAAAGCATAGTTTCAAATTTGACTTGTCTAAACCGATAGTGTTGCCCAATGTAGACATCTCCAAATTGAAAGGGCAAGCACTCACTGAATTCGGTGAACTGTGCAAAGCAAAGGCCGAACAGGAGAAGCAATTGGCCATACAAAAGAAGAATAAAGTACTTCAGAAGGTTAAGACACTTCTAACAGAAATGCTACCTTTAGCAACAGTGTCAACCGATGTAGCCATCTACATTCAACTGGATGAACTCCTTACTCAAATAGAAACATCTGGAGTTGTTGCATCTGAGTACTTAAGCAAGCTAAAGGATAAAGAGCTTACAACAAAAATGATTGAAGAGGTACAAAAAGCTCTCGCTATAGGAAAAGTAAAGCTTGTCAAATTCATTGTTGAGTTGTCCCCTCAACTCAAGCATATTCTTTATTTATTCCAGAAACTGTGTACATTTTCTTTATTCATTAAAGATATCAAAAATAAAACTGATGCAATTGAGAAAGAGATCACTGATCTCTCAACTAAGTTGACCACCGAGCCTAATTCAGTTCAGAATTTTAATACAAAGCTTCAACAACTCATGGCTCAATAGTTAGAACTCAGGAATGAAGAGCATAAAATCAGGATGGACATAATGACCCTTCAGACATTATTCCTTCCTCATCTCTCATCAGTATAGGAACAGTTCAACAGAGCTACACGCCTATCAACTACATAAGAGGGAAGCACTCTTGATGGCTTAATATCACTCTTAGCTGATATTCAAGCACACAATTCATTAATGGAAAGTGTAAAGGATTCACTCTCAATTGCCCTCATCGATGCCCAAACCAAGTATAAGTCTATTTTTGATCAGTTACCGCCTCCGGATGGAAATTAAGTTTTTTGATGTTTGTCAAAAAGGGGGAGTAATATTATAATACTACATAGAGGAAAGTAATACCCGGCAAAGGGGGAGTAATACTATATTTGGAGAGTGATACAATTTTGGTAACATAGTTTTGAGTATTGTACACAAGGGGAGTATACCGAGCAGAATATACAGAGCATTCAGAGCACACAAGCACCGAACAGAATTGAACATGCACAATTCAGAGTTATGTACAAAATAATGATAAGGGGAGTATATCTGCATATACTATTTCATTGACTATTGTATATATTGTCAAGTGTAGTCATTTTGCAAGTATATAGTTTTTGAGTTATGACTTTGAAAGTAGTTTTTGTCAAACATCTCAACTAATGTCAAAAGGGGAGATTGTTACTACTTATCAAATTGCCATTAGTTTATATTCAAAGTCATACTATATATTCTAGTCGGTTAGTATTATCGAATCATGCAGTCGGTACACACAAAGAAGTCGGTATGAACAATCTAGTCGGTTACAGAAGAAAGCAGTCACAGAACACAGTATTCACCGAGCTGTTTACCGAGTATTGTTTCATGGCTACCGAGCAGTAAAGTTAACTCACCGAGTTGATATTCATCGAGTGAAACGTTTTACCAGATACATTGAACCTGGACATGCACATGAAAACGTGTTACAAGATAAAGGCACATCTAACTGTTATTACATTGGAAATTGCACTAGAAGATTATGTATGATTGCAAGGTCAATCTAACCAATGAAATATTTTGTTTAGTTATCCATTCGAGGAATCTTTTTGTAAAGATCGAAGTAATGAATTAGATCACCGCTGTAAGAGATCTATTTATACAACATGGGAAGAGAGAAATGTATGTATGTGTGTGTATGTAAGAAGGAAGACTGTTACAGAGACACAGAGAGGTCACCGAGAAGGTTATTAGTGAACAGTCGAAGAATAGAGTAAATAGAAGGGTTTACCGAGTTACAATATGGGTTACCCAGGTATGCTACAAGCTAGGTAATCTTATTCTGAGCACATAGAATCTGCTATAACATTTCAGATGTAAAGTTGCATATATTTGTAAAGTCTTATTGTAATATTTTGAAGTTGAAAGAGATACCTTTAACAGGGTAAAAGACTCTAACCAAGTCTATAAATTGTAAATCCTCTAACCAGGTGCAGCATTTATATAGTGTTGTGAAATCCTTTCGTAAGGTAGATCTAACAGATCTTGTTACTCCTAACAAGGTAAGCTATCAGAAATAGCTAAATGTAGCTCTAACCGAGCAATCTTTATTATTGCATTAGTGAAGTTGTGGGTGCCATCCCCACCGCAGTTTTTCTCTCTAACCAAGAGTTTCTGCGTGACCAAAATATATGTGTTATCGAGTGAATCATGTATGATTGTTATCTGTTTGTTTTAACTTTATTTTATGTTACTGCACTATTTTGTTTATGCATAACAGTAAGGTTATTATTGAAGAAAAGTTTTGGAGTACTGATTCACCCCTCCCCTCTCAGTACATTAGCTTTCCATATTGGGCCTAACATACGTGACTAAAAATTTTAGTCACCACAACTAAAAATGACTAAATTCTAGTCATTTTTTGCAACACATCTATAAATGACTATTGGATATTCCATCATTCCTGTGTAGGCTTGTTTGTTTCATTTGTTAGAGTCTATTGATAAACGAGTTAGTTTGTTAGATCTTTTTAGGATATTTGTTATTGTTTGTTAAAACTGTGAGTGATATTCAATGCACTCTGTTCACCATAATTAGTTGTATATAAAACCCTATTATAATGAAATTTACTCATTCGATTGCTCTGCAAAATGGTAATATGGTATCAGAGCAGGAATAGGAATATATCATGAGAATTAGTGATCACAAGATCTTTTTGTTGTGGGTCATCTATTGCCCTTGACACGACATTTACAATTTGCAGAGGTCATATTCATTCCTTCATATTTCTGTCTGAGCATCTTTCATTTTTCAAATTGGAGGCTTCATTAGCGAGATATTTTATTTTTATGATCAGAAATATGACTATTGTTTGTTGCCACCATGTATTGACTAAAGCATTGGTCCTTGTGAAAAATCATTCTGGCATATTCACGTTGGCAAAGGGTTATGTCATTTGATCAGGGCACACAGAGCTTCCTCGAGCGTTGAATTCTCATCGACCGGGATAATAAAAACTGTCATTCGAGGCGTAAACTGCTACCCCTACTAATCGCCCATATCTGCTTGAACGTCTGAAGCAATAGGGAGTATCCATGGTGATTGCATTAGTGAGATATGTGTGCCACATATTGTGATAATGATTGTGTTGTTGCATCTTCTACATATACTTTGTCGATGCCATCTCAATCTACAAAGTCTAACACAAAACATAGATGATGGGAGTAGTGGTCAATCTCTAAGATCAGGAGAAGAGAATTAGATTCTTCTATTTCCATGATGAAACCAGTGAAGTAATCAATGTTTCCCTCGAAGCTTGCACTATAGGAGGTATTATTATAGAGTCTAAGTTTCCATGGTTTTGGTTTTGGAATAAAAGTCTATCAAAGGTTTTTTTTAAGGAGATGGTTTAATTATGTACCATGTGGGTAAAAGCCCAATGTTGTGTCACACTTTTATAAAGGAAGTGGCCAACACAACTAAAATTGTTTAACTTCGACCGCATAAAAGTGACATTTCTTAATTGAATTTCAAAATGATGTAAACTAATCAAATATAGAAATATTAATGAAATTTATGTCTGTTATTTTTTTATATTATTTTTTAAAATTTGACATTTGTTTATATATTTAAAGAGATTTTTTATTGTTGAAAAATGTGGAAAATCAAGGGTTCTAGTCGCCGTCACCAAACGAAAATGAACTTGTTTTTTGAGGATTTTAATTTTCCAAATAGAGGACGTATATATGCAGTGTTAAAAAAAATTAAATTAAATTTTGATGTATATTTTTCTTATAATATTATTTTAAAGTCCAACATAGCTAAATTTGGTAGTTTTCATTCGACATCACCTTTTGTCTACTAAATTTATGATTATCAAAAAAAAAATTATACCCTTTAAGAGAAGGTTCTCTCATCTAGTGAAAAATATATTTTTTAAATTTATTTAATATCATTTTATTTTATTTTTTTAATTTCTAATCAACTCCTTTTTTAACTTAAAAAACCTACTCGCAACGTTGAATTAATAAAAAATATTAAAATTAATCAAAATACTAAAAAAATTATATGTCTAGATTCATGACTTCGAGCTCTACAAAAGGGTGTTTTTTATTTTTGTAAGAAAATATATTGCTTGAAGAAAAATTGAGCAGAAGTGAAAAGTTTTAGAAATACAGACAAAATAGGTGATTTGGCTACCACATAGATGAGTCCGGTCGAACTCAATCCGATCGGACTGAGTTTGGCCGAATGATTTTGAATTGTTTTGAAAAATGCTAAGGTCAAGCACTCACAAAAATTGGGATAATGTAGACAATAGTCTGGCCGAACTAAGTTCAGCCAAACTCAATTCGACCAAACACTTGGTGCCATTTAGGCACCACGCTAGTGATCGACTACCCCCAATTAGCCCCAAGTGCGACACAACTTCATACTTTTGCCCATGTAAACTATAGTTGTTGTGGCTTAATTATCTATTATAACAACGTGAGTTCAAATTCAGTCGCCCAGAAGGAGAAGTTTAGTGTGTCTGATGATGTTCGACCCTCCATTCGTGACTCATCAATAGCCAAAGATGCATGGGACAAGCTCAAGACGATGTATGAGGCGAAGAATCAGAATCAGATCCTAAATTTGCAGAGTCAACTACAAACCATAAAGATGAAGAATGGAGAACAGTTGGAATCCTTTCTCAAAAGGATTGCAGAGTTCAAAGCTTCCTTACAAGTATTGATGCAGTCTTGGTGCCTATTGTTCTAGGGGAACTACTATCCAGATACAAGGTCTTTGTGACAACTTTGAATGTCACTAAGATGACCCCCACAATCGAGAAGCTAGTAAATCTTCTCCAAAATGAAGAATCTATCAGCCAAGAACATGATCAGGATGATCATGCCATGACTACACGTCATAAAGGTAAGAAGCCTATGAAGCAGTTCACTGGGCCTCCCAAATTTGGTAATTCATCTAGACCTCAAAAAAAATGTCCAATATGTGAATGATTTGGACATGATGTGAATGGTACAACTCCTTCAACAAAGGATCATCCAACAAATCACATCAAAAGAAGCCATTTCCAAGTGGCACACCACAATGGGAGCGGAAGAACAAGCGGAAACAACAAAGCAATGTTGCTTAAATAGAAGATTCTCCCGATGAGGAATATGTGTTATCAGCCCACACTTCAGAAGATCGTTTGCAATCAACCTCAATATGGTATGTGGACTCTGGTGCTATAAAGCACATGACTGGATAAAAGGAGTGGTTTCTCACATTGACACCCTGGTCATGGTACAGTCACTCTTGGAGATTATACCACCCATGAAATCAAAGGTATTGGTGACATCTCTTTGAAGTTTGGCATCAATCATTGTAGGCTTACTAATGTCTGGTATGTGCCAAGACTTACCAAAAATCTCCTTTTTGTTAATCAATTTCTTGACCACAACCTTAGGATTGAGTTTGATAGCAATCATGATAAAAAGATTTGTCTTATCAAAGATAAGCCTAAAAATGACAAGATTATTGCCAGTGCTACTAAGATTGGCAAAATGTTTAGGCTTGATACAACTGCTAATAATCAAGCCTTAGTGACTAAGGAAAATGATCTTTCTCTACTTTGGCATCATAGATTTGGTCATTTAAGCACTAGTTACTTGCTAAAATTTAGTCAAAAAAGCATGGTCAAAAGGATTTTGTCACTTGTTTGTTTTGTTGTATTGATGGAAAACAACATAGAGCACCCTTCTATCCCAGTGAGCATCGTGCAAGCCAACCTTTGCAGCCGGTGCATACCGATCTATGTGGTCCCATGCCACCTAGTCACAATGGATACAGGTACTTCCAACTTTTTGTTGATGATCATATAAGGAAAATGTGGGTATATTGCTTGTAGCATAAATATGAAGCTCTTTCCTATTTCAAAGAGTTCCGTACTCAGGTGGAGAAAGCTATGAATCATTGTATTCATACCCTCTGCTTAGATAGAGTAGGGGAATACACCAGCACATATTTCTCCACATATCTACAGGAAAATGGGATCTAATGTCAACTGGCTATAGCATACACCTCAACAAAATGGTGTTGTAGAATAGAGAAACCGCATCATCATAGAGATGGTCTAAGCATGTTGAAATACTCTCAACTAGAGAATGCATATTGGGTTGAATCTATTCACACGATAATTTATCTTTTGAATCATGCACCAACAAAAGCCCCTGATGGCATTACTCTAGAAGAAGCATGGATGGGGGTAAAGCCTTATATCTCACATCTTCATGTTTTTGGATGCACTGCCTATATCCATATTCCTAAACAAAAAAGGAAGAAGTTAGATGAAAAATCACTGCAATGTATTCTTCTTGGATATAGTACTAAATCTAAGGCATATTGCCTTATGGATCCTAATGCAAAGAAGATATATATTAGTAGGGATGTAATTTTTTATGAGAAAAATGATGCAAGTTCTCCTCCCGCATCATCACCTACTTCAAATAGTGCTCATATATTCAACATGGATGGTAAAAATGATGGGCATGTTGATAGTCAATCAACACCCACCAATGTTACAAAACCTTTACCGAAGTGGTATACTAGTACCATTCGAGATGCAAAGCTAGATGGAGTCCCAGACACTTCCACTTCAGGTCCAAGGACTCGTAGCATGGCTCGTAATGAGGTAAAATTAGCTTTAATGACTACAGTTGCTAAAATTTTTGAGCCATCTAATGTTCGGGAAGCACTAGAATCAAAGCCTTGGAAAGAGGCTATGGATGCAAAGTATCAATCTTTGATAAAAAACAACACTTGGGAGTTTGTTGATCTACCACCTGGTAAGAAAGCAATTGGTTGTAAATGGATTTTTAAAACTAAGTACAAAGTAGATGGTAGTGAAGATAAAAATAATGCTAGACTTGTAGCCAAGGGTTATGCCCAGAAAGAAGGGATAGACTATGAGGAAACATTTGCTCCGATAGCAAAGATAAAAATAATTAAAATGATGTTTAATTTAGATGCTCAATTTGGAAAGAAATTATACTAAGTGGATGTAAAAAGTGTCTTTCTTAATGGAGACCTTAAGAAAGAGATCTATATGACCCAACTAGATGGATATGTTGCACTTGGTAAAGAAGAAAAGGTGTGCAAGATAATCAAGTCCGTATATGGTCTCAACCAGGCTCCTAGAGCATGGTATATCATAATTGACGAGCATTTGCTAAAACATAGTTTCACTAGGCATCCACATGATCCAAACCTCTACCTTAAGGATCAAGGGGGGGATATTGTGATCATTAATGTATATGTTGATGACTTGGTTATCACATGCAACTCAGAAGTAATGGTTGAAACAACCAAGAATAATCTCAAGAAGGCTTTTGATATGACAAATCTCGGGCTATTGCACTATTGTCTAGGTTTAGAGGTATGGCAAACAAATCACCATATCTTTGTGTCACAAAGGAAATATGCCAAAAGGCTACTTGAGATATTCAGAATGATAGGTTCCAAACCCATGTCTACACCTATGGAATCAGGTTTGCAACTATCTACATTTGATACATCTCCTCGGGTGAATGCAACACTTTACCGACAAATGATTGAAGGTTTGATTTACTTGACTTATACCAGACCAAATATTAGTTTTAATGTTAATTATCTATCAAGATTCATGCAAGAACCAAAAATGTGTCACTAGAAAGAAGCAAAATGGGTGTTGTAGACGCCTAAAACTTGCGCATCTAATTAAATGAATTTTATTTGTTTAATTATTTCTTATTCACCTATTAGTTAAACTAAGGTTTAATTAATATCCCATTTTCTTCTATCTAGCGATTAATTAAATACAACATTTGATTAAATCCTCCTTCTTCCATTAATTGAATAAATTATGTTTATTTAATTAAATTCTCTTTCAACATTTTAATTGAATTTATATTTAATTAAAATCATTACTTGTATATAAATAAATCAAATTTATTTATAACCACCCCCCCAACTTGCACTTTCCTACAAATGCAAGTTGCATCCATTTTTAGTTGAAATAAAACATTTTATTTCAATTAAAATCTTAATATCTTCCACTTGCATTCTCCTAAATTCATGACTAAACCTCTTCTAGAACCTTCTAGATTCTTCTAATCCTCCTAATTAGCCTAATCCACCCTTATTCATTTACACATTCATTAAGAGAAGGTCACTTCTCACAAAAGCCTCAAAGTCTTTTAAATGCATTGAAGGCTTGATGTCTCCAACAAGTTAACCCTCAAAGTCTCCCAAACCATTAATGGTTAACTCAACCTTACCACATGATTAAAGACTTTCTCTCTAACGCAACCCTCATCTAACCCAGGGGTCTCATCAAGCGCTCATGGCTTTGACCCTAGTTATCCTTTTAACCCTTGCACAATAGTTTACCCTTTGGGTAAAAGCTTTATCCACTGGTTATCCAGTAACTCAACCATAACCTTACCTCCTAAGGTAACCGCCATGTCTTCTCAAGCATTGAATGCCTCTTTCATCTCCTCTCAAGCCTCCTCAGGGTGACATTTGTCAACCAAGGATTGGATTGAAAGCCTCACAAGGATTGAATAGCTTTCAATCCTGACCCTTGTTAAGATTACTCAATCTTAACCCTTCATTTGGCCATTTCTTCTATAAATAGAGCTCCATTTCCTCTATTTTAAGAATCCAAGTTTTTATGCATCCAGGTTATCAATAATTTACATTTGCCTCTCTCATAAGCTTAAGCATTTTAGACAGAGATCACATTTTAATAGCATATTAGTTTCTTTATCACATCTTAGTAATCATAGAATCATCATATTGGGATAGCATATCATTTTAGCTTCATCTTAATATCATTTTCATGCTAGTTTAGTTTCATATCAATCTCAACATCTTGCACCATATCATTTTTTAGTTTTAATATTCATTCACATGCTAATATCTTAGTTGCATTTACATTTAGATCTTTTATGAAATATCCCTCATTCTTTAGGTAGTCATCCTAGAGATCAAGTGTTCTTCCAAGCTGAGAGCCACCTTGATTTGAAGGATCCTTGGAGATAGAGAATAATGAGATGACTTTAGAGATCTTATTTCACTAACTTGTTTATGATTATAACCTCTAATATAATGTTCATTGGTGTGCTTGAATTGTTTCTCATTCGCAGGATTCCACTTTTCCAAGCATACATTTTTTGCGCCCACCGTGGGGCTCAATCCCATTTTTAGACGTTTCTAAATTTTTTTCCGTAGGTTCACACACAGGAATTTTTGAACATGCATTTCCTCGGTCTAGCGCATATACCTCATTTTCTAGCGCATATACCTCATGTTTTAGAGCATCTGTCCACTGTAATAACACATTTGAGTAGTTGTCTAGCGCACATGACTCATTATGTGGTGCATTTGATGTATGTTCTAGCACATATACATCATTTGTAGCACATATGTTGTTTCTTTTGGCATGTTTGTAAAGTCTTGTGGTGCATTTACATTCTATTGTGGCACATTTACAACAGAGTTGAAAACTTGTAACAGGGTCAGAAAATTAGGCTTGTCTAGCTCACTTGGATTTTTAATTTTCACTAATCTGGTTTGTTGCAGGTTTCTAACAGTGGTTTTGTAGGTCCAAAAGGAGTATTTTTGGGCTTAAAAGAAACCACACTTGCAAGGTTAACAAGAACAACAAACTCAAAATCTTTCATTTTTGCAAGTTAGGAAGATAACCTCTTTTTTTGGTTTAAAAAGAACAAGACAAATTTCTCTTTCTTGCAAAGTCTAAAAAGAACAATCCACACTTTTGTTGCAAGAAAAAAGAATAAGCCACTTGTCAATTTTGCAAAGCGTTTTCCATTTTCGTTGACCAGGATTTCATCTTCCTAGTTTAGAAAATCATTGCTCTGTGGGTAAAAAGAATACCATGTTTGATTGGAGCAACATCTCCAATTAGGACTTAGAAAACAATTGCTACAAAGGTTTAAAATAAATCATTGTTTGCTTTGTTTTGAGTGAAAGGTATATGATCTCCTCTTAATTGGGTGACCAAAAAGCCAGACTCACTCATTCATGCTTTATTTCATTTCAAGCAATTAAAACCTTTAGAGGGTCTGCCTTCTTGAGTTGCCTTGAGGGGGTCGATGAGAAGGGAACGACTTTTAGCCAAGTATTCCAACCCACTATAATCAAATGTGGAGGTTGATGATAATCTCCTCCAATGGTTTTGCTCAGAGATTAGCCTTCCCCCAATATCCTTGAGATACATAAAGCCTTTGTTCTAAAGGTTGGGAAGCCTCCCAAGGGAGTTTATCACTGAAGACCGAATGAAATCTTGATTATGAACTTTAGAAATAGAAGTCTCATCAAGTCAGTATCCAGACATTAATAATATTATAGTGCAAGGGTGGGGAAGAATCTGCCCCCAAGACACTCGCCATATATCTCCCACGACAACGATTCAATTGATGAGAAACCCTCTTTGAGTTAATTTCCGGACAAAGGCAAAAAAACAGGTGCCCTCTAGGGGGTGACACGATTGTTTGAGCTAAAGGAGTATCCAGATGTGGGTTATGGTATTATTGATGACCTTTGATTAAAGAGTCTACTTGGTGTGTTTTTCTTGTGTATAAACCAATGAAAACATCGGGTATTTTAACACATCCTCAAACAAACATACACTCAATGTTTAAAATTAGAATGACCATTGTCTTCATGCTTCTTGTGTATTCTTGTTCGAATTCTTAAAACATTTTGCAAAAAATTTAACATCCAAAAAAATCAATTCAAAATTTGAGTCAAAACAGGCAAAACATAGAATAGCGCATTTGAATAAACCAGTGGCGCATATAAAACATCCTATAGCGCATATAACCAAAACAATGGCGCTTAGGAAACATTTTGTAGTGCATTTGAATAAACTTGTGGCACATATAAAAACATCATGTAGCACATTCAACCAAAATAGTGGCGCATAGGAAACATTTTGTATCGCATTTGAACAATCATGTGGCACAATTGAAAAATCATGTAGCGCATTTAAAATAGAGGCTTATCCAGCAGAGATTCTTAGAATCCAAGAACAGATCCAAATACCCTTTTGAGAGGTCTTTTCTTTTCAATTATCACAAACAAATTTTCGTCTTCCAACTCAGAAAGGTATCAATCTAGTGATCATAAGTTTTTATCCAACTCAATATCAACATCAAATAGCCAGTTAGGTTTTCAAGTTAGTCAAATCAAGTTTCCAAAATCTGGGGACTTTATCCATATCATTTGACACACTCGATCACAAAAACTAGGGGGCATATCAAACCCTCTATTCAAACTAAGTGAGCTTGAGTATCCAAAACCAAGTATTGTTATCAACATCAACCTGTCAACAATCATCAACTGTGATCACTTGTATGACCACTTCTCAACGGTTACAAAGGAAGAATCTTCACCAGAAAACAAATTTGAAGAGAAAACAACCAAGCCAAAGAAAATCTTAAAAAGAAGAAAATTTCTATACATAAACCATAAACTCTTCCTAAAACACTGTACTTTCTTACACCACTTTCATACCTATCTACACGGTAAAGGAACAGAGTTTGATGAGGAAACTTTGAAAGCACGTGCCTTTGAACAAAAATCAACATTCTCTCAACGTATCAACCAAGGAGGAAAAATCATTTTAGCTTATTTTCCTAAAGATCCAATCACATATTGAATTAACTTAAGTCATGTCAGTTTCTACATGATCCCATAAAAACGTCAAGTGGGATGAAGAGCCTGGATCAAGCATGAGACACCGAGAAGTCAACACTTGGAAAAACTACCTAAATATGGATGAAGAAGAAATAATAGATGAAGTTATTGAAGAGGCACAATAAGACCTTGGCCTACACACACTCTTGGAAAAACTCATCAAAACCGACAAACAAAAATACTTCCTCATGCTATATAGCAAAGGTATCAAAAAAATCCCTGAGGATTTTGACACGGATTAACCAAAACAAACTAAGAGTATCAAAAAAACAAAATCAAGAACACACACCTATAACACTGATCATGACAATACGCATGATCATGGCGATACCAATGACCAAGGCGAAACTAATAATCAAGGTGACATCAACCATCTAGATACTAATACTGGAAACAATCCTCTCACTACACTCACACAACAACTACAAGCACTTCAACAATAAATGGAAGACATGCAACAAGGAACTACCACGCGATATTCCTTAGAGGATATTTGTCCCTATCCATTTGATCAAAGTTTGAACATGGCACCATTCCCAACAAACTCTGAAATACCAAAGTATGACAAATACAATGGTAAAAGTGATTCTCGCGATCACATAAGGGAATTCTACATGATGAGCTTGGAGTTTTCCCACAATGACACTTTCATGATGAGGTTATTTCCAAGGAGCCTAGGGGGACAAACGATGGAATGGCTTTCAAAAATCACACCTCCCATTAGATCATTTGAAGAGTTGGTGAACAAGTTTGTTTCCCAATATTCTTATAACATTCAACACAAGGTTACCATGCTTGATATTTGCAACACAAAACAAAAGAACAATGAATCATTCCTGATGTTCTTTCAAAGAAGATGATTGATCTCTAGATATCCCCAAACCATACCTGAAAAGGAGAAAATGGAAATCTTCATAGACAATCTTAATGACGAGATGAGCTATCAACTTAAACTACAATGTCTACCTAGTTTTAAAAAGTTGATCAAAAATGGCATCTAGATAGAAGAAGCCTCAATCAAAAGAGGAACTTTGAAGTTCTCTAAAGAGGGTGGTAGTTCATCAAACAACAACTATAACAACAACTACTACAACAACTCAAACAAATCCAAATTTTGGACAAGAAACAAGAATGTTGTCAATGATGGTGTAGTAGACAATGTTAAAGCAAAACAACCGGTGTTAAAATTATTTGGTGTTACTCCACTAACCAACACTCAAGTAAATACCAATCAAAGAACCAACAATCCACGAACGAACAATCAAGGAGATATCAATCAAGGAAAAAATACTAACACAAAACCAACACCATATCGATGAAAGTTCGCACCTTTAGGAGACACCCTTGAATTAGCATTTCGAGAACTGTTGGCAAATAAACTCAGTACATTGCCAAACATAAGGGATTTTAAACCTGGAGTCAAACCATCATGGTGAAATGATGCACACTACTATGAATATCATAGAAACAAGGGCATTGCACAAATGAGTGCCTAAGGTTGAAAATTTTGGTTCAAGATTTGCTAGATAATTGTGCCATAACGATTGACGGTCATAAAACCAATGATGGTCTTGAGGCCTTTAAGAATCCACTCCCAAATTATGACAAAGGCACATCATCATCCTCAAAAAAAAAAAGGGGCCCGTATAAATCATGTGTACAATAATGTTATCAATCACATATCAACCTACGATAATCAGGTCAATGTCATAAAGATCAAAGACAAACAAGAACATGTTCCGGTCAATGTGACTACACGAGCTCGATCTAGATATGTATTGAAAGGGAGTGCCTCCAAAATGACAACATCTCCAAACACTCAATACAACCTGGTAAATCAATTGAAGAAGATACCAGTTCACATATCCATATTAGAGCTTCTCAAGATCTCACTCGCACACAAGGATATTCTAGAAAAGGCTCTTGTTGACACTGCAGTTCCAAATAACCTGGATATTGATCGATTCCAAGCCATGGTGGGACATTTAACTGTACCTTATAATCTATCATTTTTAGAACATGATGACATCTCTCTAAATCATCCGCATAATACTCCACTCCATATCGAAGTCCTGGTCTATAAACATCGAGTGAAATGAGTACTAATAGATGGAGGAGCCGGTCTATATATATGTACTTTAAAACTTATTTGTGCATTGGGTTTCTCAGAAACGACCATTGATCCTAAGAAAAAGATAACAATCAAAGCATATGATGATGAAGAAATGTCATCAAAAGGACTCGTGGTATTGCCTATTCAAGTAGGACTAATTCAGAGAGATACTCTATGTCAAGTTTTGGACATAGAATTATCTTACAACATACTTTAGGTCATCCTTGGATCCATGAAAGGCAAGCAGTGCCATCCACATATCATCAGTGCTTGAAATTCCCATATGATGTACAAGAAATTTCTATTACAGCAAACACTAATCCTTTTCAGTAATTGTAATAATCTTAAAGCAGTTCAAAATGTTTTGTTAAGTTATGATACTAAATGTAAAGAACTGATGCCAATAGCTAACAAGATGAGAGGGGGGGGGGGTGAATCATACAAACTTAATCTCCCATAAAATCAACAGATTCAACCTCGGTAACTTATACTTCAGCAATATAACCAAAAACTGCTAAACATGCAAACTCATAAACACATAATCATCATAACACATATAACACTAGATTTAACGTGGAAACCCAAATAGGGAAAAACCACTGTGGGAGTTTGGACCCACTAAGAAATATACTCTTCTAGAGTATGCTCGGTTAAAAGCAAATCATGTTAAAGATTACAAACACATTGCTAGATGTGACCTGGTTAAGGGATTTCCCTCAGATCTGTTAGGATCTTCACTTTGTTAGAAGTGACCTTGTCAAAGGATTTCAAACACTCATTTAGAATGTCACCTTGCTAGAGGATTTACAAATAAGACTGTTAAGTCCACTCGGTTAAGAGATTTTTTATCACTTACAAAATAACAGTAATAAAATATATATCTGCAACTTCACATCTAAAATGCTAAAGCAAATTCTTATTTGCTCAAAACAATCCTATCATAGGACTTATCTTGTCCCTCTGCTGGCCTCCTTACTCTATTATTCAAACAGGTCTTCAAGCTTCTGTGCTCGATAATCACTATGTAGCATCCCCGTGCTTACACTTGCCCGCATACATTGTTCATCAATAGTTTCTTATTTATAAACAATTTTCTAATCGCTTAATCTCCTTGATCACATTTCCCATGATCAATCTTAGCCATCAGATCTTCAATCTTGACTAGGTTCAATGCATCCTTAGATCTGAAAAATGTTTTACCTTGCCTTGGGACTTGCATTCCTTTCTTGGAACTTGCACAAGGTTATTGCGGTTCAATCTGCGTTGTAGATCTTCCTGTCGATCTTCTATTTCTGTAGATCCTTAGCAAACTTCATGCACGACATACCAATAATTTATACATCTCCAGCTAATCATTGTCCTTCATTAAATGATGCTTTTATTCATCCAATGCGCTTTGTCATAACTCGGTTGCAACTCGGTAAATACTAAACTTTACTTGGTAGACATTCCGCCTTCATTAACCGATATCGATAACCTTAGGGTTTACCGACTAGGTTCCTTAGGGTTTACCGACTAGGTTCTTTGCTTGGTTACATAGTATAGTATTAACCTTACAATTAACAACATATGTAGGATATCAAAACAATCTAAACATCATGATCTCATCATTGTCTAACTCGGTAATAGTTGCCCATTGAATAACTTATTTCTCCCCTTTCTTATCACATTCTTTCTATGTCTTTTACCGACCGCTTAATTCTCTTCAAATCAATCTTCTCAAGATATGGCAACATCATACTAAATCAAAAAATCAATTTCTTGACATCAATGACAAAATAATGTTATAAAGATGGTTATCATCCCTTTTCAGTTATATCAATAATCTTCAACAACCTTCTCAATATCCTTAATGAATATCAACAATCTCCTTCTATTGAAATGCCAACATGTTCTAGTACCGCATAACAGGGAAGCTCTCGCTTCCACATCATCAAACAGTAAGGATCAACTCCAATCTCTATCCATAGATTTTGAGAAAAATATGAAGTTAAAAGACAAAGGTGTGGGAGAATACTCTTTTGAACCGTCCTTATGTCTATCAAAATTGCCAATTTCTCTAATATCTCATGGGAAACCATTAACTTTAAGACAACAATCTTCACAAGCTATCAAAATGTTTGATGGTATGTTCATTCAAGCATGAACACTAGCAGATGAAATGGAAGACAAAGATGTTTCGAATTGGTTGTACAAGGATAATGAGGACACCCAATTAGCAATGTTAAGTGTCACTCTCCCAACAGAGCAATATACCAACAGATTCAAAATCATGCAAAGGATGGGATACTCAGGAAATGGTCCTATCAGCAAATGGAAAAAAGGTATTATAGAACCAATTCAACCCCAATCACAACTTGTCAAGGACAAATCTGGACTAGGATATGGACAACATCAACATCAAACTGATCAACACAACTGACAACAAGAATCTGCATGACAACATAATCGACAACAAGAATTTGCATGGCAACAAGATTGACAACAAGAAACCACGCGGTGACAGCAAAAGAAACAAGAATTAATACAACAACAAGCAGCTGATTAGACACTCTGTAAACACAAGGAAGAGGAGTATGACAAACAACAAGAAGAGCTTGTCATACAAAGAGAAGAGGCTTCTCATAAACAGATTCATAGATTGTAACCTAGTAAGGAGCCTGATTCAAATAACATAAAAGTTAGTTCAGATATAAAATCAAGGACGAAATTCTTCTCACCAAATGGTATACCCATTACATACAACAATAGAGTCCTAGAGAGTGATTCTAAAACAGACACATGAATATGAATGGGATACTTGCTCTGATGTAACTGAAGAAATTGAGGTAGATATAATCAACACATATACACCCATGCCTGATGAAGGACAAGGCTCAGGGTATAGATCATTTGAATTTGGACCACAACATATCTACGAAGCCAGCGAGAACGAGCAACGTCGCTACGAAATAGACAATATCGAAGAGAGTACCATTATAGACCTTAATCATATTACTAACAACTTTGATAATATTTTCATCATGACCCTCACTACTATGGACCTTAACCCGCTAGATGATCCCTTACCATTAATATAGCTTGAACTCATAGACTGGGAACAACCTGAACAACTCAACATACCTATCTTCCCAGATGATGACACTATTGTCCAATACCTTTGTTTAGTAAATCTAGAAACATGTTCCACCAGTGAATCTCATAACAAAGTTCTCAATTAGGAGAGTGCCAATTCTCTTAGTCACAAAATGAATAAAATAAAAAATTGATCTAATGGTGAAAACCATTTAATGAAAGTATTAGATCATAAAAAAGTAAAAATAAAGGATGCATCCAATGGTGAAAACCTCTTTGAGGCACCAGAGGATGAGAGACTTGAAACTCTTCCTAAGAATTATCAAGAGAGATCACCAATTTTGATTGAACCAAAACAATCAATCAACATCGACACTGAAGCAACAATAAGAACCATACATCTGGCAGAGTCATTAACAAAACAAGAAAGACTTGATTTCACCAAGTTCTTCAAAGAAAAGGAAATAAATTTTGCTTGGTCTTATGCAGATATGCCAGGGGTAGATCCAAATTTGATCATGCACCATTTATCTATAGCTCCAGAAGCTAAGTCAATCAAACAAAAATTGAGAAAAATGAACTCGCTTGTCACCATATTGGTTAAAGCAGAACTAAAGAAGTTACTTGATGTCAAATTCATCCGACCCATAGATTATGCAGAATGGATCTCTAACATTGTACCTGTATCCAAACCAGATAAAAGCATCAAAATTTATACAGATTTCAGGGACCTCAACAAGGCTTGTCTGAAAGATGACTTTCATTTACCCAACATTGACACAATTGTAGATTTAACAACAAGACATGCTATGTTATCACTTATGGACGGTTTCTCAGGATATAATCAAATTAAAATAGCACCTAAGGACCAAGATAAAACAACATTTACATGTCCATGGGGTACTTACTGTTGGAATGTCATGCCTTTCGATTTGAAGAATGCAGGAGCAACCTATCAACGAGCAATGACCACCATATTTCATGACATGATGCACACATTCATGGAGGATTATGTAGATAACCTATTGGCCAAATCATTCACAAGATAAGGACATCTGGAGATTTTGGATAAAATCTTTCAGAGGCTAGATCAATTCAATGTACAACCGAATCCTAAAAAGTGTGTCTTTGGTGTAACTTTTGGCAAACTCTTGGGATACATAGTCTCAGAAAAAAGAATTGAGGTAGACCCTGCAAAGGTACAAGCAATCATGGAGATGCCACCTCATAGAAATATCAGTCAGTTAAGATCTCTACAGGGACGTCTACAATCCATAAGAAGATTCATTTCTCAATTAGCTAACAAGTGTCTTCCATTCACTCGTCTACTCCACAAAATTATCCCTTTTAGATGGGAAGATCGATGTGCAGAATCATTCCACCAACTCAAGTAGTATCTGATGAATCCACCTATCCTGGTACCACCAATAGCAGGCAAACCTCTCATTCTTTATGTAGACACCTAAAAATGTCTCATTGATCATGTACTAATTATTCATCTAATTAGTTAAATAATTCTTTAATTATTTAATTAAGTTAATTAATATTATTCTTCTAAGTTTCATATTTCTTCATCATCTTAATAATTATTCTATTTCAATTCTATCTTCATTTAATCATTTAAACCATTTTCTAATGTTAATTAAATATTTATTATTTAATTAATTATGATTATTAATCCCTCAATTTAAATAATCTTCATTATTTAAATAAATTCATTTTCAATTTTTATCTCTATTCAATTAATCGTCAACCTTTTTCTAAATATTAATTAAATATTTATTATTTAATTAATTGTGATTAATCCTTTAATTTAAATATTATTTATTATTTAATTAAATTCAATTTCTAAATAATTAAATAGTTTCTTTAAATTAATTAATTAATTAATTAATTCTTCAATTCCAAATCCCCAGATTCTGATTTCATTTAATTTCATTAAGTCTTCAAATTCACATTTCTTCTAATTTCAAATACATGTGCATGATTTCAACAATAGAAGTCAAGTTCTAAGTAAATTCAAATAACAAATTGAATTTAAAATAAATTCAATATTTGAATTAAATCTCATGCAAAGATTAAATTGAAAATCTAAGTTAAAATTCAAGCACATGCTAAATTAATTAATTCAATGATCTCTTCAATCTCTATTTCTATCTTCTAGTTAACTTTTTCTAAATAAAGCTCTTAATAAGCTTTCAATCAATTAACTATTCCATCTATTTTAATTGATTATTTCAATTAATTGATTAATTACATCATTTCTTTAATTCTCTCCAATCATTCCTATTTCTATCTTCCAGTTAGCTTTTTCTAAATAAAGCTTTCTTTGTCATCAATTAATTATCCTCCAATCATTTTTTTTCATCTTTCAATCAATTTTTTTCTCAGTCAGTTGACTCATTTATCCATTCAATTTATTTTGTTTCACCTCTAAATCAGTAGTTCAACTATCAATCATCATGTGAGCTCACCTGAGTTCCACCCCTTGATCATTATGTTCCACTTTTCAATCAATCTCATCCAATTATCTATAAATTGAGCATTCAATCTCCATTTTCAACAATCACGAACTTTGAATCTTTGTGTCATTTGCAGGTTGCCAACGCAATATTTGAGAGCCACCATACCACAAAGAGGAGAAGAGCAACGGAAGCTATACGCGGTCTTGGAATAGGGGATTTTGATTGATAAACTTTATATTCCTATTTCTTGCTTGTTTTGCATTATTCCATTGTTTGTTTGTTTGAATTCCAATTAGGATAGGGATTCATGATTTCCCTTTCATTCCTATTTGATTTTGATTTAATGAATTTTAGCATACAACATTTTGGTGAACTCGACGTGAACTAACAACAATTTAATCTTCTTTTTCTTCTATGTGATTTTGCAGATCGTACGAAGTTTTACTTTTTTTTTGCAGGTTTGTACGGATTGCAAAATAAATTCTGAATCACGCAATCACATAGACAGGCTCACGCAATTGTTCATACAGGGTCATGCATTCATGCAAAACCCATCACGCAAAAGCCTTGACTCTGTCATGCATTTGCTCATATACTGTCACACATTCGTCAGGGTTATTTCTATGTCTGTTTAGTTTCTATTTCTTGTTTCCTGCTCTCTATTATGTTAAATTCTGTATGAAATTGGGTAAATCTGAATACGGTTTACATTTATTGCATGCTTAAATTATGACATTTTATGGCATGTAAGGTACAATTTAGAATTTCAGGTGCAAGGAGGACAAAGGAACAAAGAAGACAAGCTAGACGCTATCAACAAATCCTAAAGGCAGAAAAGAAGATACGAGATCTAGAGGATCAACCTGCCATCAAGAGACACAACAACCTAGTTCTCTCATATAGAGTAAAATATGTTTTGCTTAACATAGAATGGATGATGAGAGATCTTGCTAGGGCATCACAATCTATTTTGTAGGTTCCAGATCATAATTAGCTTTCTTTTTTATTTTTTGTTTGGTATGTGTGTATCATGCAATCGCTCTGTCAGGATCACACAATCGCTCTGTCAGGATCACGCAATTGCTCTGTCAGAATTACGCAATCACTTTGTCAGAATTACGCAAACAATCAATCAGGTATCATTACACAGTCATGTTTTTCATAGTTTAGTTTTCTGTTTTCCATGGGTTTTATTGGGTTACTGATTATTTTTTTGCAGCATGTGGCAAATTTACAAATAATATCAGATTATTACTGAATAATAAACACTCATGCTATCACACTTCAGTTTTGGGCTTAAAATAAACCTGGTTAAAATGGACATGCATGTTATCACACTTTAGTTTTGGGCTTAAAATAAATAATGGTTAAAATTGACATGCATGCAATCACATTTCAGTTTGGTGTTTTAAAATTGACATGCACATGCGTATCTCACACCTAAATTTGGGTTTTAAAATGAATGTGAATCAGGCTGCTCAATAGAATAACTCACATTTCATTTTTCTTAAGGGAAAGAACTTTTTTATCATGTTTGGGGTGGACCTACTATTGCATCAACTACCTTTCCACCCGCCTTCGGGGTCTTGGGAGAAAGGGAAAAGGTGATAACAACACCCAATTTTTCATTTTAGTAGTGAGGGGCATCTTTAACTGGGGATTTCATCACCCCACAGAGGTACTTCGAATTGGGATGTGTTGGGGATATCATCTCTCCCAACGTACTCTCGAGTAGGTTTTTCGAGCCGCTATATAAATATACTGGTCAGGCGGCTAGAGTGTTGAGTGAATTTGACGTATGTGGGGGCCTTCTCTGCACCGATAAGCTCAACTAAAGTCTTAAGTGGCTTGCTCTGAGAATCTGTTGTTAGATCGGGACCCCTCAAAATTTTACAATGAGAACCAACTTAGTAGCCCAAATCCTACATTCAGTGATTCTGGGAGTGCGGGTCGTACCCCATAGATACCCCTCATGTTCCTTGCATTATGAGACAAAAATGCCTCGGTGATAAGATCTTTGGATCTTCGAGGTAAGAGAGACTAGCATGCCCGAGAAGTGTGTGTCATGGAGTGGAGCTAGTGTTGCCAGACTCTCTATTTGTCCATCTTGTTTCGGTATTTTGTTGTAGGGGCCTCATTGAATGGTGTCCACTTTCCAAACTAAGATTGTATTATGTTCTTTTATATGTATTGTTGTACCAGACCAGTACTGAGTCAATTTTGGGCTATTTCAAGGCCTATCTTATGCATCTCTAAATTCTCAGAGTTGGTTAGAACATAATTCAATCAGCTATACCTGTCTTTAAACAACTGTTCTCAAATTTGTAAAACAACAAACTTGTCCTACACACAAAATTACTAGAAACAAAGTCCATCTTGAAACGTTAGACAGTCTTGCAAACTCAAAATTTTACATACTTGTGACCATAGGAAGTCCTTGCATAGTCCTCATTTACATCCTTATTATCGTCCTTAGTCCTTGCATAGTCCTCATTTACGTTCTTATTATCATCCTTAGTCCTTTCATAGTCCTCATTTACGTCCGTATTATCGTCCTCATTTACGTCCTTAGAACTCGCATAGTCCTCATTTGCGTCCTTATTATCGTCCTCAGATACGTCCTTAAATTTGGTCCTTATTAGATTTCATATACATCTATCTTAGTCCATCATAATTTGTATAATCATCCTAGAAAGTCATAGCATTCCTCCTAATGGGTCTCCCAGGTGATGGTTTGCTCCCCTTCGAGCAACCTAATCTAGTGCCAAACGACGGTCAACGAGAAATCATTGACGGTTTAGGTAACTTGGCCTGGCAATTAAAGAGAAACACACCTCATTATGTAGGAGTCGAGTATGAGCTAAATAGAGAGTATAAAATTGTCCATAGAATTGATAGACAAATTGCTACATAATTTCTAAGAGAAGAGATTGAAAAGCTTGCGTTGCAAAAATCTTGAAATACTCAACAAGTTTTATGTCAAAATCCTCAATAGAGAGTCTGTTCTAGTGTTGCATATTCCATATTTGGGTCTAGAGTCTTGCATTAAGTTCCAAACCATCCTTATATAGAAGTCTTAAATGCCCGTCATAAGGTCATAAAAGGCAAAAAGTAAAATGGACCCAAACAACGACCTGTCAGTAAATCCAACTTGGAACATGGACATATCAAATGGTCAACAATCAAATTCTTAGGCAATGCCCACAATACATGAACTACAACAAAATTTAACACGCGAAGAGATTGAATCAGCTCAACATGACCCACATGTCCTTATGATCTTAGACGCTCTTATACATAATGATAGGGACAAATATCTCTCATTGTTACTACAAAATGGGACCAAATTACCTGAAGATTTTGATATCACAACAATCTTACCACTAGGAATACTGTAGGTCCAAATAGCAGTCAAATACCACATTTGACACAAACGCAAGCGATGGCCTCGAGTTTTCCTTAGAATGCACCAACATCATCTATACAAACAAATGTCATTTCAAATGCGAATTCTCAATCAAGTGCATCATCCTCAACAATAAATGTTAGAGCATCAACACGGGCTATACCGTTAATGTCAAGTGTCTCAGCACCTATTCAAACACAAATTCCTCATACAACAAGTGAGACTCAACCTCCGGTTTCCTATTCTATAGGATCTACATATAGTCATCAAAATACAAACCCAGGTTTCGCTAATACAATGAGTATGACCCAGTCAAACATGGGTTTGCATGTCGCCTATTTCACAGTACCTAGTGGAACTCATAACACAAAATTATAATTGTAGTACCTTTCAACAACCTCCTAGTTATACTACCGTGAATCGGTTTGTGGGAAATATACATGTGCAAAGTGTACCTCTGACTCAAACAGATATTCTATCCCAACAAGTACAGAATCTACAACAACAGATGGCAACTATGCAAACCGGTAATGATACAAGGAGCTACACAATGCAGGACTTACGTCCTTATCCTTTTGATCACACATTATACATGTCGCCTTTCCCACCACATTTTGAAACACCAAAATTTGACAGATATCGAGGGAAAGGTGATCCTAGATATCACATTAGAGAGTTTTTTACGACATGTATAGAGGTTGCAACTGAAGACACTTAACTAATGAGACTGTTTCCTAAAAGTCTAGGAGGCTCAACCTTAGAGTGGTTTTCACATCTACCACCAACTATCACATCATGGGGTGAATTAGCTGAACATTTCATTAATAACTTCTCGCATAACATTGAAACCCTAGTCACTTTGATGGACTTACGTGCCGCAAAACAATATGAGAATGAAAAATTCGCGTCCTTCATACAACGATGGAGAGCTCTCTATAGGAGATGCAAGACTATTATTCCAGAAACAGAGCAAGTTGACATGTTTACATAAAAATTAATCCCTAAAATCAAGTACCCGATACAAATGCAATGTTTGACCACATTTAAACAAATCATTGAAAAAGCCCTAAAGTGTGAGAAAGGACTAGTAGAACAAGGTCTCATAAAATATGACAATAACAACAACAATGATAAATCCAAATTTTGGTCGAAAAACAAAAATGTGACCAACGATGGTGTCGTAGATGCCCGTACAGTGAACATAACTCAACTGACATTGTATTTACAAGGCCCAAGTCAATCATTTAGTCCACACACAAATTTTAACACTGTATCGACCAATGTAAATGCTGCGCAAACTATGAACACAAAATTTCCAAGGGTAAATGCTCCAAAAAGGAATTACACACCTCTAGGGGAACCTATTGAATCAACATTAAAAAAGTTGATACAGACAAACATGATCGCTTTGATAGAAGTAAGAGTTTATGAACCAGGTCCTTTCAAACCTACATGGTGGAATGATAGTGACTTCTGCGAATATCATCGTACTAAAGGTCACAAAACTGCAAGTTGCTATAAATTGAAAAACTTAATCCAAGAAATGATTAATCAAGGTGACATCATGATTGACACCAAGAAAACTTCAGAAAACATGAATCATACCATCTTTAAGGATCCACTTGTCAAACATGATAAAGGGAAGGCATCTACATCAGGAACACAAGATAATATAGCTAATTACACAAAAGTCTCATATGACTATACTATTCATGTCATTAGCTTAGGAGATGTAGTAAATAATGATTCACAAGAAACACTCGATAATGATGAGCAATATCAAGAGACTTATAACGATGATAACCAAATTTGCATGTTGTTAGAAGCACCAAAATATAATGAAGATGAGAGTCTCTGTCTTAGGAACTGGGGGCTTCGCTCAGGATGGTTTGAAGATGAACTTATAGCACATATTATGGATGTCGGACTTGCACATGATGACTATAGGAAGGGATATGAAATAAACCTTGATAACACAACGCATGTTACAAATAGTTCTCTCACAAGAGATGATACAGTGGTTACAATAACGATAACTCCCAGAGACAGAGACTGTGTAGTAGTTACTCACAGATCTAAAGTAACTTTACAAGGAGTACCATCAAACCCACCACCAGCAGTAGGGACCTATAATGTTGTTGACCAACTCAAGAAAACCCTGACACATATATCACTTTTTGAACTATTACGTATATCACCAACTCATAAAGCTATCTTGGACAAAGCTCTTCAAGATTCAGTAGTTGACAAAGATATAAATGAAAATGCCTTCCATTCCATGGTGGGGAATTTGGCACAAGGTACCCGTATTATGTTTACAGAATAGGATGTTCCTAGTGATAGACTTCTCCATAATGACCCGCTACATCTAGAAGCTTACATACATAAGAGAAGAATCAGAAGAGTACTTATAGATGGGGTAGCTGGTCTCAACATCTGCACATTAAAGATGGTTAAGGTATTGGGATATTCTGAGCTTCATATTGATCCTTCAAAAAGAATAAACATCAAAGCATATAATGATGTAGAGTGTCCTTCAAAAGGTATAGTTACGCTACCAGTGCAAATAGGACCTATAACAGAAAAGGTTACTTTCCAAGTGTTGGATAGAGAACTAGGGTACAACATGTTATTGGGTTGCCCATGGATTTATACCATGCAAGTTGTACCATCAACATTTCATCAATGTGTTAAATTCCCAGACAATGGCATTGAAATCATCAGAAAGGGTGATCCAAATCCATTCCAACAATGTAATCACTTAAAGGCAAGTGTAGATAACCAGGTACCTATTAATCAAGCAACACCTCTCACTACACAAATGGAGTCATTGACAATCACAAAAATATAGAAGAATGCACCTACAACATCTTCTTTGCAGATTAAGGATGTTGGTTGTGGGGAATACTCTATTTCAAGTGGCTCAAATGGAAAACAATTATCTCTTTATCCACGGTCTTTTGGGAAGCCTCAAAGCACAGTAAAGAAACAAGACAAAGGAAAAGAAATAGTCAAATACTCATTAGGTGGGGAGATTTACAAGAAGAATCTCTGAATGAAGATGTTAATCACTGGATATACAAAGAAGAAGATGACATGACAATACCTAGGTTACCATTAGATCAATATGGCAATGGATTCAAGATGCTACAAAAATATGGGTATGATGGTACCACAGGCTTGGGATTACAAAAGCAAGGAAGATTAGAACCCGTTGTACCAAATGAAAATCTAAAGAATCAAGGGTTAGGATATAAACATGTACCAAATATAATAGAAGCAAGACAATATACATTAGATATAATGAATAGACCAAGGCTACCATCAGAATACATATCTCAAAGTCAGTTGTCAACACGAGCATTTCCTTCTTCATCTCAGATGAGCAGGAAAACACCAACATCTCCTATTACAGAATTAGATGGTGAAGATATGAGACAACTTCTAGAAGAACCTAGCACAGAGTCACCCAAAAATACAATATCAGACACATTCACACAAGAAAATATGGTAACAGATGCTAGCTTAGCACCAATGAATGAGCCTAATCCTTGGTTGTTGTCAATACTTTTGCCAAGGGAAACAACTCAAGCTCCACCCAATGAATCAAACAAAGAAAAACTACAATGACTTATACTAGTTTTAGGAAGGGTGACCCCCATACAAAGGAGGCTTGCGAATCTACAACAGAATTAGGTGCAAGAACAAGAGGAGATAAGTGATACAACCTCAGAAGCTGAAACATACATAGAGAGTGAGACAGATTCTCATGAATATGAATTCCTATCTGATCATGATTCCAACCCACAAGCAATAGACATGACAGAGGGTCACAAATCACCTATAGATGATGAAAATATACCAGGTCACTCAAATAACTAGGTATGCATGTTATCAGATTTTGTTACAACAGAAGGGAGTAATGAATTACCCCTTGTACATTCACATTTGATTGACTGCAGACGAGAAGGAAAACCAACTCTAGATTGGTTTGAGAATGATGAAGCTATTGCAGAATTCCTTGGTGTCAGAGAAGGGTTTCCACAAGGTGATCACAAGGCAGGATTTGATGTAGACCTAGATAGAACAACATACTTTAGAGAGGCAAGTGCCTCTTTGACAAAAGATATGGATCAAAGTGATCACAATGGCAAGAGTGGGTTAGACAATTTACCTATTGAAAAAGAGAATTCAACATTACTCATGGAAGAAACTTAAGAAGTCAATATAGCATAAGGAGAAGGTGTACATAATATCCACTTAGCAAAATCATTGAACCAGGAAGAAAAGGACAAATTCATACAATTTTTCATACAACGTCCTATCAATTTTTCTTGGTCTTATGTGGATATGCCAGGCCTAGATCCGAAGTTGGTGTTACATCATTTACCATTGCTACCAGGAATTAAACCATACAAACACAAGTTAAGAAAGATGCATCCACAAATTGCATTACTAGTCAAAATAGAACTCCAAAAGCTTCTAGATGTGGGCTTCATTCAACCTATTGACTATGCAGAATGGATATCCAATCTGGTACCTGTGACTAAGCCCATTGGGGGCATAAGAATTTGTACCGACTTCTGAGATCTAAACAAAGCATGTCCTAAGGATGATTTCCCATTACCCAACATAGACATGATAGTTGACTTGACTGCTGGGAATGAAATGCTTTCATTAATGGATGGTTTCTCAGGATATAACCAGATCAAGATTGCACCAAAAGATCAACATAAGATGACATTTACCTGTCCATGGGGAACATACCGTAGGAATGTCATATCGTTTGGTCTTAAGAATACAGGAGCAACATATCAAAGAGCTATGATGACACTATTTCATGACACCATCCACAATATCATGGAAGACTATGTGGACGATCTACTAGCTAAATCGCAGACAAGAGAAGGTCACCTTGAATTCCTTGTAAAGATATTTGATTGATTAGAGCAGTACAATGTCAGGTTAAACCCCAAAAAGTGTGTGTTTGGTGTAATGATAGGCAAACTTTTAGGATTTATTGTATCTAACAAAGGAATTGAAGTAGATCCTACAAAGGTCAAAGCAATCATGGATATGCAACCTCCATCAACACTTAAGCAATTAAGAGGGTTACAAGGAATACTACAGTCCATAAGAAGGTTCATAACACAACTAGTAGATAAATGTCATCCATTCCAACATTTACTCAGAAAAGGAGTTACCTTCAAATGGACAGAATAGTGCCAAGAAGCTTTTCAAGCTTTAAAAGATTATCTTCTGAATACTCCAGTATTAGTTCCACCTACTCAAGGAAAGCCCCTATTACTATATATATCAACAACAAACTCATCTTTAGGAGCCTTGTTGGCACAACATGATGATCAAGGAAAGGAAAGAGCAATATACTATATAAGTAGAACCCTAATTGGATATGAGCTTAATTACACTCCTATAGAACGAGCATGTCTAGCAGTGATTTTCGCATCTTAGAAACTTAGACATTATATGTTGAGTCACAAAGTACAACTCATTGCACGTTTTGATCCACTCAAATATTTATTAAGCAGAGCAACATTGACTGGAAGATTGGCTAATAGGGTCATGATTTTAAGTGAGTTTGATATAGAGTATGTGGACAAAAAGGCAATCAAATAGAAAATTATAGCAAATCAGTTAGCAGAGGCTCCCTTGCAAGACAGTCACCCGTTACTAATAGATTTTCCTGATGAATCTGTGTTTGCATTGACAACATCTACCATGTGGAAATTATACTTTGATGGGTCCTATACAAATCATTGAGCTAGAGCTGGGATTATTTTCATCACCCCCTAAGGTGATTCTATCCCTAAGTCATTCAGAATGAATTTTCCCTATACAAACAATATAGCTGAATATGAAGCTCTCATCATAGGATTTCGTATCGCTGTGCAGTGGAGGATAAAATAATTACAAGTATACAGTGACTCACAACTGATTGTAAATCAAGTCAATGATGGCTATCACACAAAAGATGATAAACTGTTGCCTTATAAACAAATGGTAGAAGATTATAAAGTACATTTAAGTAACATCACTTTTGAATAGATCTAAGGATGCAGAACAAGGTAGCCAACACCATGGCTACAATAGGGTCTCTACTAAATATACCTAATAATGAAACTCAGTTTGAGTTTATTGTAGAACAATTGATGATACTGGCATACGAGATTCCCTCATCAGAATATTTATGTGTAATTGTGGGTCCTGAATCCCCATGGTATAATGAGATATACACATACTTACATACTCAGTATATGTCTCCTGATTTGTCTAGAAAACAAAAGAAAACTCTTATTCGACAGGCGTCTAGACACACTATTATTGTTGACACATTATATAGAAAGGGCTTTGATGGAACCCTTCTCTGATGTCTTGATGAAGAAGAAGCACAATTTGCCTTAAAGGAGGTACATGATGGAATTTGTGGGGTGCATCAAAGTGGCTCGCCATTATCAAAGAAATTGTTAAGAAGTGGAAACAATGTCAAATGCATGGAGACCTTATAAATGCACCGACATAGGATCTTCAACCTATTACATCACCATGTCCATTTTCACAATGGGGATTAGATCTAGTTGGTAAAGTTAATCCTACTTCTTCTAATGGGCACAAATTCATCTTAACAGCTACTGAGTATTTTACTAAATGGGTTGAGGCAATTCCCCTTACATACACCACTGGTAAGCAAATAGAAAAGTTCATGCTTAATTACATTATCTGCCGGTACGAGATTTGAATGTGCATAGACAGACAATGGACGTCCATTCAAAAATTAAGAAATGAGAGAATTGTGTGACAAATTTCAAATACAATAGAGATTTGCAACACCACATTATCCACAAAGCAATGGACAAGCAAAGGCAACAAATAAGAAAATATCGAAAATCTTAAAGAAAGTTGTCACTAATGCAGGATGGGACCGGCATCTCCAGTTAAATCCCGCTCTTTAGGCTTATAGAGCAGGAGTACGCACCCCTACAGGAGAAACACCATATTCATTAGTCTATGGTACAAAAGCGATACTACCTATTGAAATAGAACTACCATCTTTAAGAGTCTTCTTAAAAAACATCATATCAAAGGAAGACTATCGAGTTGCAAGATTACAAGGGCTTGAAATGCTCGATGAAAAGAGACAAAGTGCTTAAATCATTTGCAAGGTTACCAGAACAGATTGAGAAGGAGTTACAATAAATGAGTACGTCCAAGGAATTTTGAAGTGGGAGATCTAGTTCTCAAGGAGAACCAAATGAACCTAGCGAAACGAGAAAAGCCAGGGAAGTTTGAACCTAAGCGGCTAGGTCCTTTTATCATAACAAGGGTTATAGGTAATGAAGCACACAATTTGGCTACCATGGAAGGAGATCCACTCCCTGACACTATGAACAACATGCACCTTAAACAATATTATATCTAAGGGCTGGGTTAGTTTAGGTTTTACTTTCCGCATTGCATATCATTTTATTGAAAGCACTACGTCGCATATAGTTTCTTTCCAAATTCATCATATTCACAAATTTTTTGCATTAGCATTTAGCAACATCAATAAAACAAGGCAACTATCCAAGTTTATCATTTGTTTGCATTCAAGAGAAACAAGGGTCATCTCCTTTCTTAGATATTCGGACATGAAGTCTTTGAGGTCCTAAGGTCATACATTTTCAACATTACCCTGTGACGATGCTTTACTTATGGTTGGGTAGTGATTTCATTATTTGAGACTTATTAACCCAAAATCTATCAATCACTATATCTCAAACACATTAACAAAATATTTAATTCATTCTAGACACCTAGTTGATCATATGACTAGTGAAATATCTAAATTCTACTTCAGTGCCACTGTAATTATCACACCCAAGTAGGTTTCATTACTTACAAGTCAAGGCAAGAAAATAAAAGAAAAAGAAAAAGTGTTATGCCAAATATTCATCTCAAGGCAAAAGAGCAATGATATATAACTGAAATATCACACATACAAAGTGCGACAAAAAGTTTGACTATGGGAACATGCGAGTAACTTCATCAGGGCTATGAACACCTACTAGCAATGGAGCAATATTTAAGAAATTACACTCTATAACCTCGTCAGAGCTCTAAAATCTTGCTGGCAACGAGGCTCTATTTAGGATTCTTTTGAAGTTAGAATAATCCATGTAGCTAGTCATATAGGATGCTGAGGATCTTTAGTGAACACAAGAGCAGGAATTAACTCATTTGCAAACACATGGGCAAAAGAAGATCAAAGTTTCAAGAACCAATGGGAAAGTTTTTTGCATCTCCATTTATAAATCCTAGTCACTAAGTGTGTTAATTTGGATGTTCCAAGGGACCTTAAGGATTGATTGACTGCTTATCTATGAAATGTTTTGTACCTCCCATTCAATTGGTGCATTACAAAATGCTAAACAAACATAGTCATCCTTGTTCGAGTAGTAAATGCATATTCATCATGCATATTGCATTAACGTAGGTCATGTCAAAAATTCATTGTCTCCACATGCAATATGCAGATCATTATGTCATACAGGTCTGTACACTAGGGGCATAACTGAAAAAAATCCTAAAAATCATATAAAGTTGTGAAAAAACCCTAAAAAATCAAATATGATCCTGAAAAAATCAATCAAAAACATTCATATATAATCCAAAAATCCAAAAATATTGGGAAAACATAAAAATCCAAAAACATTGAGAAAACATAACAATCCCAAAACAATGAAAACATAAAAAATTCACAAACATTGGGAAACATTAAAAACAAAAAATATTCAGAAAAAGTCTTGAAAAAATCAACCAAAAACATTCAAATATCAATATACAAAATCCAAAAACAATCAAATCAATCAAAAAACTTGCAATAAAATGTCTAACAAGAAACAAATACCCTAGCAGATATCCAACAAACACTTCGCACGAAGTTAACAAAGGATATGACTATCCACTCAAACATCTGCAATCAATTGATCAAATTGTCTTATCAATTGTATCGTATCCATATCAAGTGATCATTATCTTGTCTTAAACAGAAGAGGATACACTCGAAATCAGACAGGTCAGTCTTAAATGGGGTCCGCAACTTTTTGAGATCAGACATTATCAACCATCACATCAAGCAACTGAGAACGAAGGCACAAGGTCAGTATAACTGCTGAATTTTGTCTGGGTCAGTCTTTATCTTTTATCATTTGGCGACAGATCATGTTCCTATGCTACTCAAGGATGTCCACAAGTGACTAGAGGAGCCATGATGGGCATTATCTTTTTCTTTGTTTGTTGTTTATGGTGTGAACCGATGAAGTTCTAGGGAAATTTCTCTAGTGGGTGTCTGTGATAGGAGAATTCAGCTAGTGAATGCCACACATACCTCGACCCCTAGTATATTTCCCAGAATGGAGGGATTCACTCCTTGTCTGCTACGTGTTTATTTCTTCAATGAGATATCTTTACATCTTGGTTTCTTATACCCTGATGTACTAAGCTCCATTGTTTAATAATAAGGCTCAGTGATGAATATATATTGTGCAATAAATAACGACATAGGTTCGTGAATCAATCATTCTCATTTCATCTCATTTTCTTATTGCTAATTTGTTGGTTCTTTTCTCATCATCTCTTTCTAAATCATTTTCTATCATCTAACATCATTCAATTTCATTCTAAGGTTCATTCTCTCATATTCTATCTCAATATCATCTTCACATCACCTATCTCTATTTCTAATCAACTAACTATTCTTCTATCTAACACTCTTCTTTTTTCGAGAGATCATTCATACCTTTAATGCATAAACAATCTCTCAGGGAGGCATTACACCCTAAGTATTACCAGGGCATAATTTTTTTATTTTATTTTTCTTTGAAACAACATCGTTCTGACTTTGTCTCAAAGAGGGGCAAATGTAGACACCTAAAAATGTGTCATTCATCATGTACTAATTATTCATCTAATTAGTTAAATAATTCTTTAAATATTTAATTAAGTTAATTAATCTTATTCTTCTAAGTTTCATATTTCTTCATCATCTTACTAATTATTCTATTTCAATTCTATCTTCATTTAATCATTTAAATCATTTTCTAATGTTAATTAAATATTTATTATTTAATTAATTATGTTTATTAATCCCTCAATTTAAATAATCTTCATTATTTAAATAAATTCATTTTCAATTTCTATCTCTATTCAATTAATCGTCAATCTTTTTCTAAATATTAATTAAATATTTATTATTTAATTAATTGTGATTTTAATCCTTTAATTTAAATAATCTTTATTATTTAATTAAATTCAATTTCTAAATAATTAAATAGTTTCTTTAAATTATTTAATTAGCTAATTAATTCTTTAATTCCAAATCCCCAAATTCTGATTTCATTTAATTTCATTAATTCTTCAAATTCATATTTCTTCTAATTTCTTCTAATTTCAAATACATGTGCATGATATCAAAAATCAAATTGAAAATCAAAGTCAAGTTCTAAATATATTCAAATAACAAATTGAATTAAAAATTGATGCTCTGCAAAAAGGATTAGAAAATCTGTTTGATGGCAACACACACAAGAGCACAAGAAACAAACGTTAGTGTTAGCAACAAAAGATTATCCTAAACAGGCATATCAAGAGAGATATTAAGCATGAAATAGAAAGCATATAAACATAGAATAAAATAGCTAATCAAGATGCTCATAGTTGCTCCTCCCTTGTTCCTCTCCTCTCCAAGTCCCAAATGAGTGTAGCTCTTAGCTTTTAGCACTAGCCATGGATGCCATATGGAGATTCAAGATAGTTGAATATGATAAGCAAATGCTATGCAAGTGTAGATAGTGATGCTATGAGAAAGCTCTATGCTAATGCCAGTATAACAACAATACTTTAATGCTTCCTTTTTTTGCTTGAGGAGAAGGGTTCTATTTATAGAAGAAATGGGAAAATGAAGGGTTAAGATTGAATGGTTTAATCAAGGGCCAAGTTTGAAAGTTGGGGATCCATGTGCACAATTGGCACCAATAAAATGGTGACAAGTGTCAACATAGGATTGGGTTGAGAGAAGAGGTTGGAGGCATTAAAGGCCTGAGAAGACCTCATGGTTATCTAGAGGCTAAGGGTCAAGTCCAAATTAAGATTACCCACTGGATTAAGAGTTAATCCAAGGATAAACCTTTGTGCAAATGTTTAAGAGATAATCATGGTCAAAGCATTAATGGCCTGAAGAGACCTTTGGGTTGGGTAGAGGTTGAGTCAAAACAAATGTTTTAAACATGTGGGAGGGTTTGAGGTAACCATTAATGGTTATTGGAGACTTTGGGGATTTAGTGGTTGAAGGTTGAAAGCCTTTAATGGTTATCAAAGACTTTGAGGGTTTGAGAAGTGACTTCCCTTTTGCTTAGGAATGTGACAAAGTTTAGAGAAGGGGTTAGGTTATTTAGAAGTGATTAGAAAATTCTAGAAGGGGTTTAGGCATGCAAGTGGATTTTGTAGGAAAATGCAAGTGGGAGAAATTTTGGTATTTTCAATTAAAATAAAATCATTTATTTCAATTAAATGGTGTAATTTGCATTTGGATAAATATTCAAATAAATATTAATTTATTTAAATGAGAAAAATGAAGATAAAGCATTAAAATGCTTGAAGACTTTGAGGGAAACCATTAAAGGCTTGAAGACTTTAAGGAAAACCATTAAAGTCTTAAGAAGACTATAGAAGGAAGCCATCAAGTTTGAAGACTTTAAAGCCATCAAGTTTGAATACTTTAAGGGAAACCATTAAAGGTTTCAAGTGGGTGAGGATAAATAGGATTTTAAATAAATAATTTATTTAAAATAGTTGTGCAACTTGCTTTTGTAGGAAAATACAAGTGGGTGGAGGATAAAGGTGATTTAAATAAATTATTTATTTAAAATAATTGCGCAACTTGCATTTGTAGGAAAATACAAGTGGGTGGAGGATAAAGGTGATTTAAATAAATGTTAATTTATTTAAATGTGAGAGGTGGGATTCTGGGGGATTTAAATAAATATTAATTTATTTAAATGTGAGAGAATATTTAATTAAATAAATATGATTTATTTATTTAATTAATGGTCTGAATTTGGTTAAGTGAATTAAATCAAATAAATTGAATAATTTATTTAATTAATAGGAGAAGAGGGTTAAGATGAATTAATTAAATATTAAATTTAATTATTTATTAATTGATGGTTAAATAATCAAATAAATACTAAGTATTCATTTAATTAAGTGGACAGATTTATGTGACTACAAAAATAAATTCAATATTTGATTTAAATCTCATGCAAAGATTAAATTGAAAATCTAAGTTAAAGTTCAAGCACATACTAAATTAATTAATTAATTCAATCAATTAATTAATTCAATGATCTCTTCAATCTCTATTTCTATCTTTTAGTTGGCTTTTTCTAAATAAAGCTCTCAATAAGCTTTCAATCAATTAACTATTCCATATATTTTAATTGATTATTTCAATTAATTGATTAATTACATCATTTCTTTAATTCTCTCCAATCATTCCTATTTCTATCTTCCAGTTAGCTTTTTCTAAATAAAGCTTTCTTTGTCATCAATTAATTATCTTCCAATCATTCTTTTTCATCTTTCAATCAACTTTTTTTCTAAATCAGCTGACTCATTTATCTATTCAATCTATCCCGTTTCACCTCTAAATCAACAGTTCAACTATCAATCAGCATGTGAGCTCCCCTGAGTTCCACCTCTTGATCATTCTATTCCACTTTTCAATCAATCTCATCCAATTATATATAAATTGAGAATTCAATCTCCATTTTCAACAATCACGAACTTTGAATCTTTGTGTCATTTGCAGGTTGCTAGTGCAATATCTGAGAGCCACCATACCACAAAGAGGAGAAGAGCAATGGAAGCTATATACAGTCTTGGAATAGGGGATTTTGATTGATTAACTTTATATTCCTATTTCTTGCTTGTTTTGCATTATTCCATTGTCTGTTTGTTTGAATTCTAATTAGGATAGGGATTCGTGATTTCCCTTTCATTCCTATTTGATTTTGATATAATGAATTTTAGCATACGACACTTTACATATCAGCTATAGAGGTATCACTAAGAGCATTGTTAGCAGAAGAGTATTCAACAGGCAAGGAAAGAGCAATATACTACATTGGTAGGATATTAAATGGATACGAGCTCAACTACACATTCATTGAAAAAGCTTATTTGGCTGTGGTGTTCGCTTCTCAAAAGTTTCACCACTATATGCTAGTTCATACAATCAAGTTAGTAGCAAAGATCGACCCATTAAAATATTTATTCAACAAAGCCACTCTCACAGGGAGGTTAGCTAAATGGGTGATGATACTAAGTGAGTTTGACATTCAATACACAAACAAAAATGCTATCAAAAGTCAAGCTATCGCTAATCAGCTAGCAGAAGCACCATTACAAGACAATCATCCAATCCATATTGAATTTTCAGATATGAATATTCTCACGGTATCGACAAAACCATGGGTCTTGTACTTTGACGGATCATACACACAACATGGATTAGGTGTCAAAGTCCTATTTGTCACTCCATAAGGACACACTATTCCTAAATCTTACAGATTGATGTTTCCTTGCACAAATAACATTTCTAAGTATGAAGCGCTAGTCACAGGAATCAAAATGGTTGTTGAGTGAAAGATCACAGAGTTGAAAGTCTTTGGAGACTCACAATTGGTCATTAATCAAGTTAATGATGATTATCAGACAAAGGACGACAAGATGATGCCCTACAAGCGCATGGTGGACAACTTAGAAAAGTACTTTGTGGACATCAAATTTGAATAGATTCCAAGGTTGGACAACAAAGTTGCAGATGCCATGGCAACCATTGCCTCACTCCTACAAATACGAGACAAACAAAATCATTATGAGTTCCTAGTGGAACAATTGTTTTCTCCCGCCTATGACAATTCTGAATCCCAAGTCATATGCCACATAGTCGGCTTTGACTCACCCCTCTATGGAAAGATCTACGCCTACCTAAAAGACAATATCCTTCCACTAGATCTATTCTAAAACCAGAAATACAATTTTTTTCATCAAGAAACCCGTTATACCCTAACCGCTGACATGCTTTATCATCGAGGTCTTGATGGTACTTTTCTTCGGTGTCTTGATCGTAACGAATCTGAAATCGCCTTGCATGAACTTCACAAAGGTATTTGTGGCACACATTCAAGTGGTCCTACTCTCACCAATAAACTTCTAAGGATGGGCTATTATTGGCTGACCATGGAAAAGGAATCATATCAATTTACCAAAAAATGTCCAAAATGCCAAATTCATGGTAATCTTATACATGCACCGACACAAGAGTTGCAATTGTTCACTACATCATGGCCATTCTGTCAATGGGGACTCAACCTAGTAGGCAAGATTCATCCTTCCTCATCAAATGGACATAAGTTTATCATCACAGCCACTGAGTATTTTACAAAGTGGATAGAGGCCATCCCATTAACTACGGTTACCAGCAAGCAAATATCCTCTTTTATCCTGAATTATCTCATTTGTCGGCATGACATTCCTAGTTGCATTATCACGGATAATGGAAGAATTTTCAAGAATCAAGATGTGAAAGAACTTTACGAATGATTCCATATCCAACATCGTTTCTCCACATCATACCATCCACAAGGGAATGGCCAAGCAGAGGCCTCAAACAAAACCATCTTGAAAATCCTGAAGAAGACAGTGAATGGTTGGTCGTGATTGGCATGTTCAACTCAACCCAGCATTATGGGCCTACAGAACTAGCATCGACACACCTACAGGAGCTACACCATACTCACTTATGTATGGATAAGAGGCTATATCACCTATTGAGGTTGAGATTCCATCACTCAGAGTATCACTGAAAGGACTCATTCTAGATGAGGAATGTTGGGTAAACAACTTGCAAGAGTTAGAGCTGCTAGATGAGCGCCGACAATGTGCTTTTGATCACCTCAAAGCATTTCAATCAGTTATTTGGTCCTAAAAGAAAATCCCCACAATCAACAGGATCAGGAAAAGAAGGGCAAATTTGAACCAAATTAGGCAGGTCCTTTTGTCATCATATCAACTTATGGATCAGGGGCATATCAGTTATCTACATTGGAAGGGGACCTGTTTGACGAACCTATCAACAATGTGCATCTCAAAAATTTCTAAACCCGAGTTATCAAATGCACGGATAAGAGAAAAATATGAAAAAAAATCAAAAGATTAAAAAAAATAAAAAAATAATTAAAAAGTACAATAAAAGCCAGTAGTGAAAACCTGGCAATGGGTGCTATTTGTGATAGATCGACTCTTCCATCTATATTTATCCATATCATATATTTTCACATCCATCTGAACTAAGCCTATTGTCATCACATAACTTTTTAACACAACACAATCTTGGACACACTTAGCGTAGTCACTGTCTTTGATTATTCGAACAGTTATCCGCATCATATCTCACCATGGCTTGGTGATCAACGTGTATATCCATATTGTAAGAAGTGTTCATAGCTAGGGGCAAAATCTTGACTGTAACTGGGGAAATCTCATCTTGTAAAAGGTTTAAACAAAGCAAATAACCATCAAAATAGAGACATTTTGAACAAAAACAAAAATCACAACTATCAATGATAGACTTCAAAAACCAGGAACTGAACAAACTAAATGAAGATCTACTTGCAAAATGTTTTATCTAAAAAATACATAAAGTAGCATGCATGTTTTCCTATGGTTGTTTTTTATATTTTTGATATCATATCTCCCGAGCAACTCAAAAATGTCTTGAAACTAGAGACATAAGGAAGAAGTATAATATTTTCTCTGTTTGTGAGCAAAACCTTTCACTGTGCAATTTTGTCTCACAACATGATCATGTAACATATCATTGAGGACATTTCAGATTTGTATAAGACAAAGGTTAACTCTTGTCTATTTTTTTTTACGCAAGCAACACTCAGGTCATCTTGGTTCAATTTTACCTTGACGCTTGTGTCATCTTGCAATATCAAACTCCATGTAAGTTATACTCAGGTCATTATGGTTCAATTATATTATGATGCTTGTATCAACTTTCAAATTTCAAACTCCATGGGTGGAGAGGAGCGGCAAGCAGAGCGGCGAGCGGGAAATTCAAATTTCAAATTTGGGGATGGCCGAATTCATGGGGATGGCAGTCTTTCTACGGGTGGAGCTGGTAATCATGCTAGTCCCCAGGCTTCTCAGTGTACTGAGGGGGACAAGACGACAATCAAATCAGTGGAAGATAAAGATTCCAAAACTGGGGACCCACATGATAGAGGTAAAGAAAAGAAATGGTCTGCTCTTTTTGGAGTCAGGCCTCTGGTGAAATCTGGTCTTCTGAAAGTTAAAAATATCTCTGATCAGGCAACAGGGGTTTTTGCTATTTCTGTTCCGGATAAGCTGGTTGATTTTACTATGTCTAGCTTAGCTATGACCTTAGTGGGAAGATTTGTTGGTTTTTGACCTAACATTGATGTAGTAAGGAATTTCATAAGGAGGAAATGGATTCTTAAAGGTCAAGTGGATGTGGCGGCTTTGCCTCGAGGTTTTTTTCCTTTGCCTTTAATAATGAAGAAGATATGAATAAAGGGCTCTGTGAAGGGCAATGGATGTTCGACAAGTCAACCTTGGCTTTATAGAAATGGGCTCCTAACCTACCTCTGGATGAGTCCTTTTTTGTATCGGCACCTATGTGGACACGTCTCCCTGGCCTTCCACTGGAATTCTAGAATGAGGAAGTCTTTAAAGGGATCGCGGGATCATTTGGTGAACTTCTTTCAATCGACCCAATGACAACAGCTAAATCAAGGTTGGTTTTTACTCGTATTTGTGTGAATGTTAATCAAACGATGGATATGCCTCAATCTATTGAGATCCTGTCTAAATTGGGGAAATGGACCCAAGCGATTGAATATGAATCTCTCTCGTTTGTTTGTTTTCATTGTAAAAAGTCAGGTCATTGGGCGAAATCTTGCCCGCTTAAGAAGAGTAAAATTAGTAAAAATGATAGCAACTTGAAGCAGAAATGGCAAACGAAAGGGAAGAATGATGAACGACCTTTAGAGGTTGTCCCTAAGAAGGAAGTGACCGAGATGGAAAATGAGGAAAAGAAGGGGGTAAATAGTAACATTGAAAAATCTGTTTGTAACTGTTCCAACAATTATAAAGAAAGCAATGAGGAGGAAGAACATGGGAAAGAAGAAAAGGTTCAAACATCTGAATTAGAGGATCAGAAGGTTGGTCCTATCATCCAGGGTAAAGTTGATGAGAGTTCCTATGATGATGCTTCGGCTTCATCTAGTAATAAAGAAAATGAGGAAGACTTTAATGAAGCACAGGACTGTAATATCTTGGATACTGAGCCTTTGTTGTTATTAACCAATAGAAGTCCGAAGCAGAATGGAAATATGATCCTGAATTCCCAATGTAAAACTCCTCCTAGAAGTTTGGAAATGGTGGATCTTGAGGGAAATCTTAGGATTTTTGGTACTAAAGAAGGCAAGTCAAATTATGGAGGAACCAATGTAGGTATCTCAACTAGAAGCAAGAATAAGAAAGGGGTAGATGTTGGAAGTCAGAGAAAAAAGAAGGGGAGACCTTTCTTAAAGAATCAAAGCGAATAGGAAAGTTGGAAGAACCGTGCTGATGGAACACAAAGCTCCATTGAGTCAGCCTTATCCTTGGTTAAAGTATGAAGATAATCTCATGGAATATTAGAGGGTTGAATGCCCCCCATAAGCAGGATGTGTTGCGTAATATTGTTAGAGATAATAAACTGGAGGTAGTACTAATTCAGGAAACTAAGATGTGTAAGGATAAAGTGGAAAGGATTAGAATATTTAAAAGTAATGGGGTAATAGGAACCAATTCGGAGGGTGCCTCAGGAGGTACAACTATCTTTTGGAATCAAAATACTATTATAGGTAAGGAAATTGCTTTAGGGGTCAATAGGACCTCAGTCTTGCTTGAGCATATTAAGGATAACTTTGAATGGGTTATCACTAATGTCTATGCGCCTAATTCTAAAGCTGGAAGAACTAAATTCTGGAGGAGCCTGGCTGAAGACAGATTAAGTTTTGCTGACAAAAGCTGGATGATCATGGGAGATTTCAATACTCCTTTAAAAGAGGATGAAAAGATGGGAGGCCTTCCTTTGCAATTGGAGGGTAGACAAGACCTTATGGATTTTATTAATGATCAAGCTTTGATGGATGTGGACCTCCAAGGGATAAATTACACTTGGACCAATCAAAGAACTGGTTTTGATCTTATTCAAGTAAGGTTGGATAGATCCCTTATTTCTCCTGATTGGCTTTCTAAGTATAATTGTTCTTTGGCGTCTATCATTAAGATTGGCTTTGATCATTATCCTATTTCTTTCACTACCAATTCAACTTCTGCTAAGCAAAATTTTCCTTTTAGATTTGAAAAAGCATGGTTATCGCACCCGTTGTTGGAATTCTGTGTTGCTAAATGGTGGAATTCAGAGATTGAGGGAACGACCTTATTCAGAGTGGCCAAAAAGCTTAACATTATAAAAGCTAAAGTCAAGATCTGGAACAAAGAGACTTTTGGAGATATCTTTAAAAGTAAAGCTCAAATTAAGACTGATATAAAATATGTTCAAGAGAAAATCCAAGAGGAAGGACTTTCTGAGGATTTGAGAAATGTTGAAAATGTGTTGCTGTCAAAATACCATGAAATTATCTCTAATGAAGAAACCTTTTGGAGACAAAGATCAAGAGCATTGTATTTGAAGGAAGGTGACAAAAACACCCAATTTTTTTCACTTGACTGCTCTGAAGCATAGGGCGGCCAACAGGATTTCTAGATTATCCTGCAACAGGGGGATTTTATCGGATGAAAATGAAATAAGAAAGGAAGCTATGAATTTTTTTAGCAATCTGTTGGGAGGGGTGGATGTGCTGGATATCAAAAATCAAGACCTTCTTGCTCAAGCTATCCATCCTATTTTAAATTAGGATGACAACAAAAATCTATCTCGGATCCCTTCGAATCAGGAAATCAAAAAGGCTGTGTTTTCTTTTCACGAAGATAAGTCTCCTAGGCCGAATGGATTCCCTGTGTTCTTTTTCCAGAACTTTTGGCATATTATGGAGAATGATATTTGAAATGGAGTTAAATAATTCTTTGGTTCAAGGAGGCTTCTAAAAGAACTCAATGCTACCTTTATCATTCTCATTCCTAAGATCTCTGGAGCTGATTCTCTTAATAAGTTCAGACCTATCAGCCTCTGTAATTCTGTTTACAAGATTATATCTAAGGTTCTTACCTCTAGAATGTTGGATATTCTTCCCCACATTATTTCAGCTTAGTAGAATGGTTTTGTCCCTGGAAGACAGATTCTAGATTCTATTATTTCTGTTCATGAGAACATTCATTCTTTAACTGCTACTAAAAAATAGGGCTTTTTTCTTAAGCTGGATATATCTAAGGCATATGATAGAGTGAATTGGCAATTTCTTTTTAGAATTATGAAAGCTTTTAGGTTTGGGGAAAAGGTGATTCAAATTTGTTCTCAGTTGACTGGAACTTCTACCTCTGCAGTTATTATTAATGGATCCCCTTCCAGTTTCTTCAAAAGTACTAGAGGCCTAAGACAGGGGGATCCTATCTCTCCTATCTTGTTTACTATCTTGGCTGAAAGTTTGGGTAGATTTATTATGAGAAATGTGGAAGAAGGAAAACTCAAAGGCCTTAAACCTTCATCTTCCAACATAACCTGTACTCATGAACAGTTTGTTGATGATTCAATCACAATGGGAGAAGCTACCATTAGGGAAGCGAGAAAAATGAAGAGTGTTATGGATTCTTATGAAACTGCTTCTGGTCAAAAAATAAACTGGGATAAGGGTTCTTTGTTCTTTATCAATACCCCTGAGGATAGACAAAGAAGGATATAAAGAATCCTTAGATGCAAAATTGTTGAGTTTCCTTCAACCTATTTGGGTCTCCCTTTATGCCTGAAGCCTTCGGAGAATTTCTGGATGAAGCTGGTTGATAGATTCAATACCAAGTTGGTAGGGTGGAAAGGAAGCATCCTTAGCCAAGCGGGAAAGGTGACGTTGCTTAAAGCTACCCTTCAAAATTTGCCTATCTATGCCCTCAATCTATTTAAAATCCCTAGAAAGTTTGTGGAGGCAATTGAAAGAATTCAAAAAAAAATCTTATGGTCGGGAGTGGAAGATAAAAATAGAATCCCCCTTATTGCTTGGAATAATATTTGTACTCCTAAGGTGCATGGGGGTCTGGGACTAAGGAATATCTTAACTATGAATAGTGCCTTGTTAGCTAAACAAATTTGGAGAATGAAAGGGGAGGAAAGAGAATGAAATTAATTTGGAAAAAGAAATACCTGTACATGCAACCATCTGAGGAAGAATTTATGGAAAAAGTTTTTCTTGTTGAAGGATCTGCGATTTGGAATGCAGTTCAAATGACTAAAGATTGGGCAGTAGCTGGAAGAATGTGGAAATTGAGGAATGGGAGAATTATTAGATTTTGGGAGGATAGATGGCTTATGGATAAACCGTTGGAGGAAATTCCTATCCTTAAGGAATGGAAAGACTGGTTCAAAAGTAGATATGGAGTATTTGTTAGAGATTACTATAGAAATGGGAAGTGGATTGAGTTCAGCCAACTTTGTCCAGGATTAAAATTTCTAGAGATTCTGCTTTCTTCTAAAAATTTTAGGGACAACGTTGAGGATTGTCTGATTTGGAGGGAAACTTCCGATGAAAAATATTCTGTGTCTTCAGCAGTGTCTATCCACAACAAAGTTCCAGACGATATCCCTTTGTGGGCTAAAGTGTGGATAAAGAAGTTGATGCCCAAAATTAATATCTTCTTTTGGTTTTTTATCCAAAATAAGGTGTTAACCGTTGATAATCTCCATAAGCGTGGATTTGTTTTTCCTAATAGGTGTTCTCTTTGTTGCAGGGAGGATGAGTCTTCTTGTCATATCCTCTACCAGTGTATTTTTAGTCAGGAAATCTGGAATATTATTTTTAGCAGGTGGAAGTTGAGCTGGGTTTTCCCGAATTCTTTGGAAGAGTACTGGCAGCAATGGTATTGTCCTTCTTCTAATTCTAAGAATGTTGAGCTTTGGAAACTTACTCTCCCTAATGTAATATGGAACATCTGGAAGGAGTGTAACAATAAGATTTTTAGGGATAGAAGTACTAAACCTGAAGTGGTGGTGGATAAAATCTATAGAGGGATTTTTGAATGTCTAAATGGAATTGATCATGGTTTGGCTGCTAAAGAAGATTTTATTGAAAGATGGAATTTATCCATTTAGAAAATCAATGTGGATAAGGGTAGGGATGGTCTTGTTTGGTGCTTTCCTTCTCAGGGATGGATTAAGGCCAATTTTGATGGGGCGTCTAAGGAGAACCCGGGGAAAGCTGGTTATGGGGGAATTGTCAGGAATTTTGCTGGAAGTTGCCTTGTGGCAGTTGTTGACCCCTTGGGTAATCAAACAATTCATTATGCGGAAGCATCAACGACTTTGAACAATTTGATTATTGCAAAAGATCTCAATTATGATAATCTATGGTTGGAAGGAGACTCACTTAACATAATTAAATGTCTCAAGGGAGAAATTGAGCCTTCATGGACTATAGAAAATATTATTTTTAAAGCTAGAGAAATAATTTCTAGCTTTAAATCTATTATTATAGAACATGCCTTTAGAGAAAAAAATGGGGTTGCGGATGGGTTAGCGAGCTTTGGCATAAATTCCAAAGCTCAATGTATATGGAATGGGGAAGTTAATATGGATTTTAATATTAAAGAACTTATCAGAAAGGATAGATTCATGGGGAAAGAGGGATCGCACGATTAATCATGAATGTTGTAATGAGTAATATTCAAATATTTAGAAAGGTAATGATAACACGTCAGAAGGGCAGAGTCCTAATCAAGAATATTAATTCTCAGCACACTTTGTGGGTTTGCATTTTCAAAAATTCGAGTATCATTGGGAAGAAAGCTCTGAAGTTGCAGAAGAAGAGAAATTGTAAATCGAAATCTAAAATGGGGGGAGATCTAAGAAGAGAGGAACTTGATAACATTTCTACATGGAAGGAGATGCCTAAGGTTTGGGCAAAGCTGGAGAAAGGATTCATGACAAATTTTATGGAAAAGCTAGTCGACTATGATAAAGGCAGAGTTAACCTAGCAGTAACCAAAGTCACCGTAAACTGGATAAACGGCTCCTTCAAAATTCATGGTGTTAGGTTTAAGCTGGATGCGGATCTCATTGCGATGGTTACAGGTATGCCCCACTCTGGTCTTAACTTTTTTAGAGACTTGAAAGTGTCTAATAACGTAGTTAAGCTTTTTCTGCGTAAAGAGAAGGAGAGAGCGAAAATAGGAAAAGCTATGGGGGGGTATTATGATGCTTCCAATATTAAGAAAATAAGGGGCTGTGTGCTTAATGCTATAATAAAATATATTACTATGGAGGGTCATTTTACCAGGGTCCACAGATACCATTTTGTGCTTTTAAATCATTTTAGACATGAGAAGAGGATTTCTCTGCCATATTACCTCTTTAGGTCTCTATCGAGGTCTCTGAATAAGCACAGCAAGAATCTTCTTCGCCTGTGCTTCATTGCGGCCTTATTTTGCTCATTTATGAGAATTACAAGATTTTGGCTATCCAAGAAAACAAGAGATTATTGGTATCACCGGGGAAAGGAAAGAGGAAGATGGAGGAAGGCGGGCCTAGCAAGGATGAGGGGACACAAAGCTAGAAAGGTAAAAAAACTACTATGGAGAAAATTCTAGAGGATAAGGGTTTAGAGGATATTGGAAAAAATGGAAGTGAGATGGAGACTGACGAGTCTGAAGGAGAGGAGAGTTGGAAGGAAGAGGAAGTGGGGGAAGAGGAAGATGGAGCTGAGGAAGTCTCTGATCAAAATAGTTCGACCCACAGTGTGAGCATAGGAATTGTTAACAACCAACCTATGGAGGAGCAGGACAAGATTAATGAGGAAAGGGAAATGGAAATTGAGCAAGAGAAGGACAAGGAAACTGAGCAGGAGAAGGACAAGGAGAATTCGAGCAGGGATCAGGATAAAGCTGGAGAGGGGATAATTCTGGATAAACTCAAAAACCAGTCCGAGGCTCGTATGGGTTTTGACATGTGGGTTTATGAAGGAATAAAGAATCTAGAAAAAACTGATAGGAATCAGGAAGAGAAAGGGAAGAAATTTGAAATAAACTAGGAACAATGGAATAAAAGAATGGAGGAAAAAGTAGAGAAGCTAGATCCAGAGGAAGGAAAAACAACTATGAAAAATGTTCTGCTAATGATTCTGGATATTCTCTCCCCTGTGACTAAGAATTTAGAGGAAATTACCAAGTTCCTTGATGGTTCCAGCACCCCCAAACTTGTCGTGGATCTAGATATTGATGAGGATGCTATCGAGGTAGGAATAGTGGAAAGTGCTCATGGTGGTGCAGCGAAAAGAACAAGGGCAAGCCTGAAAAAAGCTGCGGTGGCCTCTTCCAAGGATATCCCTAAGCTTAGGGATAATATTAAAGATTTGCAAGGGATTAGCGTAAATTTGGCTAATGCCCTAAAAAACATAAAGTAATTTGTTTTCTGTCTCTTTTCTGTTATGGTTGGATGTGGTTAGTTTTGTTGGTATTTTTTGCTGATTTTTGCCCATAACTGTGCTGGTTTTTTGGCAGTTTGTCTTTTCTTGTTGCTCAATGATAATATATTTTAAGGATCTTTTGTAAAGGGTTTCAAGATCCCTTCAAAACCTTCTTTTCCCGCAATCAAAAAATTTCAACATATCAAAGGCTCAATGATGACAAAAAAGAAGGAAAAACAATAAAATTTGATCGAAAGGATGACTATATCAGCAACGAGGGATCATTTAGTTGCATTAATTAGTCATTACCACTTAGCTGGATATCATTGGTCGATTCATCTCATTCAAATGTTACATTAGTATCATTATGCATCTCATTTTGAAGATACATATCATTATCATATCATTTCAAAATTTGCATTTAGGTGTATTTTCATTTCATATCATTTAAAAATTTGCATTTAGGTGCATTATCATTTCATATCATTTAAAATTTGTGTTTTAGGTGCATTGTCATTTTTCACATCATTTAAAAAGTTGCATTTGGTTACATTATCATTGTCATTTTCATATCATTTAGAGTGCATTCCATATCATTAGTCATTTGAGTGGCATTCCATATCCTTAGGTACATTATCATTCCATATCATATTATTTATAGTTATATATAGTTGCATTTTATATCATTTAGTTTCATTATAATCTCATACCATTACATTTAGTTTCATTATTATCTCATATAATTGCATTTGGTTTCATTATCATCTCATACCATTACATTTTCATTATCATCTTATATCATTTCATTTAGTTTCATTATTATTTCATATTGTTGCATTTAGTTTCATTATTATATCATTTTAACTTTGCATTAGTTTCATCTTCATTATCATATCATTTTAGCCTTTGCATTAGTCTCATTTACATATCATTGATCATTTAGCATCATTTCCATTGAAAATATTTCATTTAAAATCATTACCATTTAGTACCATATCAAAAGAACTTATCATATCATTTAAAATATTCACAACATAGGTTAAAAAGCATCATTATAGGACATTTATTCATCACATGTATACATCTACATTATCATTTACATATCATAAACATATCAATAAGAAATAATCACATAGGCATATATCACCTTTCAAAACATATAGATCATCTCATCCAAAAAAATCACATCATCACACACATCACATAAAAAATAATCATCGCAACAAAATCATGTAGATCTGCATATCAAAGCATCTATATCATCAAAATAAATGCATTCATATCATATATAAGCATATCAGTATCATATCATCATGCATGTGCAACCCATATCAATCCAAAGAAAACCACTAATACATGTAAATATAAATCAATGAAAAGAATAATGTCCAAAATGTCCCTGAATATCATATCAAACAAAAAATGTGCATCAACAAGGGCTTGGGATCATCACTATCCAAAGATAAATATACATCAATAGGTACATCATATTAAAATGATCAAACGAATATCAAAATATACATCGTATCATTAGGCCATGCCACCTGAGCGACGAGCATCATCACTTGTACCTAGCTCGTCGTGTGGGGGTTCCTAGAGATGGGAGGGCAGCTAGGGAGTTACAAGGCCTAGGAGAGATCCCAGAGGTGATGGTACATGTGCAGGTCCTCCAGGTGGAGGTGATCCCAGTGCCCGCCCGACAAATTCAGGTGGGATCCACTCTTAGATTTCTCTCTGATGATGTATTTTGCTCATGTGGATGATATGATGTACATTTTGATATTCTTTTGATCATTTCAATATGATGTACCTATTGATGTATATTGATCTTTGGATAGTGATGATCTTGAGCCCTTGTTGATGCATACTTTTTTGTTTGATATGATATTTGGGGACATTTTGGACATTATTCTTTTCATTTATTTATCTTGACATGTATCAGTGTTTTTATTTGGATTGATATGTGTCACACATGCATGATGATATGATACTGACATGCTTATATATGATATGGATGAATTTATTTTGATGATCTAGATGCTTTGATATGCAGAGAATCTATCGGGCTGGCACTAGGATCACCTCCACCTACAGGACCTACATCTATACCATCACCTCTGGGATCTCTCCTAGGCCCCGTAACTCCCTGGCTGCCCTCCTGTCTCTGAGAACCCCCACATTACGAGCTAGGTACAAATGATGGTGCTCATCGCTTGGGTGGCACAACCTAATGATATAAGATCCTATAGTGCTCGACCCTCTTTGACTGCCGCATAATATCCCTAATAGTATCACTCGTCAACCCCTAGGAAGCAATCTGCTGAACCATCTGTGCAAGCTGCTCTGCGCGGCCCCTCCACTCTATCTCAATATCATGCTCAACTGTCAATTGAGTGACCTATCCATGTAACTGAGCAACCTGCCTCTGCAGCTGGGTAATCTGTGCCTATACCTGCACTAGCTGACTCTCTACACCCTGTAACTATGCTATCTGTCACTGTGCGTGTAAAGTCTGCACCATGGACTTAAGGGAAATTGTATGTGCTTGTTGCTGATGAGGAGGCACTAAAATGTGAACTATTGGCAACTATGAAGGTTGTGGATCCTAACCAACCTGTGCTACTGCAACGTATACTGGGGCAACAAGTGGAGGCATATCTATCCTCCTTTGCCTGATCAAAGGCTGAACATCCTCCTCCTCCTCCTCATCCATACAACCCATCCCACCCATCACCTCCTCCCTCGACTACTCCGACTCCGTCTCTTCGGATGAACCATTCTCCTCCCTCGACTCCCCCTATCACATCCTCTAGCTGCAAAGGCCCTCCATGATGAATGTCCTCTCTCCATCCTCCTCCTCTGCCAATAACCCTATGCCCTCACCCTCTATCACCTCCATATCCTCCCCCACCATCACCTCCTTCACCCTCTCTGCCTCGACCAATCTGACTTCGCGCTCTACCCACACCACTACCTCTCCTACCTCTCCCTCTCCCCTACCCTCACCTACCACCTCTTTGACCTCTAGGCCCTCCCTCATCATCATCATCATCATATACCTCCTCCAAGGGTGGTATTGATTCCACAGGTCTTATCAGTCATGGGAAGGGATGCTCTACAAAAAACCGTGCATACTGCTCAGTCATACTTGCATATGCTAGCCCTATCCGCATCTCCCACCATACCCATGGCAATGCCTCAAACTCTATTTATGCTATATCAAAATCCAGTGTAGGGCCCCAGTCTGCTCTCTCCTTGTGCACTCAGGCATATATGGCTACACCTTGAGGCATCCCCTGGGTACGACCAAACTGTCGGTACACACTTGTCAAAATGAATCTCTTAATAACATAGGGAGTCCTCCCTATCAAGTACCTATTGTGACATAGCACTGGGATCTCTATAGCATCCTTAGCCCAAGCCTCATAGTCCATGTATGGTCTCCATATCACTGAATCTATATCATTTATAATCCATCTCTAGTAATACAACTTCACAAATATGGGCTGGGAAGCTGCCCGTCAATACATAAATAAATAAGGTAACCCCGCCGATCGTGATCTCTCCACCACTGGATGGGTCACTGCTGTGTGTGTGAAAAGTGGTAATTTGTAAGACACAAACACTTCAATAAATCATTGCATGCCTGGTTAGATAGATATAATCAATGAATGTAAAAACCATAACAAATCGACCTATTGCCTCCTAAAAGATGTGAGTATATAATTGCTCTCAGATTTATCTAAGCAATAGCAATGACTAGACTAAACCAAGATGGAGGATTTAATCTATATAAGCACAAAATTAAGCTAAATGAATGCAAGATTAAGCTAGATAGATGCAAGATTAAGCTAGATGGATGCAAGATTAAGCTAGATGGATGCAAGATTAAGCTATGATTATCAAGCTATATGATTCTAATCAAGCTAACACGATTAAACTAATATGCAAAAAGCTAAGGTGCAATAATCTCAAAGCACAATATTCTCAATGACTCTAGAGAAAAAACAACATAATAGCAATAAATCTTCAGGGTCCCTTGATTGAGAGATGGAAGGCTGAATTTATAGAGAATCTAAAGAGGGACCAACGGTTTAGATTGATTAATGATAAGCGGTTGAGATTCCTTAAGAGAAAGCACAATCCAGGTGAATTGAAATGATTGGGTGCTTTGATTCAGTTTCGGAGGAGATGAGTTGATTTTGAGATAAATTCAATTAAAGCCCGATTTAATGCATTTGGATTATAAGTATGAGTTTGCATTGGAGATAAAATCAATTGAAGTCATGCACTTGAGATAAAATTAGTTAATTTCATGCATTTTTCTTTTATTTGCTCAAGATTTTTATTAGAAAAAGTCATTTTAATGCAACTAAATCCTTTTCCTCAAGATTGTTTTGAGTTTAAATTTAGAGAAAATGATTTATTCAATTTAATTGTTTTTCTTACTTTTTTGAGATTTTTCAAGTTATCTCAAATTTAGAAAAAGAAATATCTCAAGTTGATTTCTTTTCTCAATTTAATTCCCTTTTTCCAAATTAATTCATTTTTTTTGCAAATTAATTCCTTTTAGATGATTTAATGGCAAATTTATTTATTAATTAAATATGTTAGGATATTTAATTAAATAAATAGGATAATTGATTAAAATAATTTACTTGGAATGATTAATTAATTAAATAAATATTTAATTAATTTAGAATGATTTATTTGCCATGTGACATTGATAATTTAGGAATTAATTAATTAGATGCTCAAGATTGATTTAGTTGTCTTTGGTTAGGACCTTGGTGATGTAGTCAAGATTAGGGGCCCATGGTTTAGATGACCGTTTTTAGGGTATTACATTTGCCCCTCTTTGAATTGATGTGTGAGCAATGCATTGATTCAAAGAATAGTTGATGTCAAATAGATATCAGTTCTGAACTTGATGGATCACAAACCAATGAAGAGCAAGATGTTCAGCTTGATTGAAGTGATGAAACTGAACAGATTGATTAAAGTGATACCGATCCTAAACTTGATTGAACTAGGATCGATGAAGAGAGAGATACCGATCTTCAACTTGATGGATCAAGAAGCGGGTACTGATCTAGAACTTGATTGAACTAGAATCAATTGAGAAAAGAGATAATATTTATTTCGAACTTGATTGAACAAGAACTGGTTAGCGAAACAGAATGTCTAGCTTGATTTGATGTGATGATTACTGAACACTGATTTGAAAATTGATTCAGATGAGGACAATCACTGCTATGCCCCTAGAGATTGTTTTTATTTGACATCGAAGAATCTCAACTTGATATGATGTGATGTAGTTAAGATGCTTCTAGCAGCAAGGTTTTAGTTGATTTGATTGATATTCAATTAATCTTTGATTGAAAAGATTTTCTACTCAACTTTTGATGAAGATTTGAAAAATTTCTTTACTTTTTGATGATGTAATCACTGATAATGATGATGTCATGAGTATGCCCCCTCGGGAGTGAAATCAAAAGATAGCAAGATCATAGTGATTTTAGGCAATTTTATTTAATAAACCGATCTAGCAATGATAATTTGAGCACGAAGATTAATATAAGAATTAATTTGAGATAAGTTGAATAAATTCAAAGTTAATTGGAAAAGATTTGAGTGCAAAATGATGCAAAGATTGACCTGAAGATGAAAGTGCAAAGTGGTCAATGTTGTGAGAATTTGACTAGAAAAATGATGTCAGATTTCGATTTCGATCTCGAAAAATGGACTCAGGACGGTCAATTTAGCTAAGAGTACAAATTTTTTGGCAATCAAAGCAAGTTTGAAAAAAATGATGATCATTTCAGATTCAAGCTTCATTCAAAGGAAAGAAAAAGTAAATTTATTATGCTGAAATCACTTGAAATGCACAAAACTTAGTATGAATGCAACCTAAGACTTAGTCACTAGATTTGGTATGCTTATTTATCATCACTGAGAATTTTACAATGTCAGAGATAGACATAAGAACCAAGGCACAAAGAGCCAGGATGACCTAAATGTCACGTCTTTTTGATTTAGCAAGTAGACATAAGCACCAAGGCACAAAGAGCTAGGATGACTTGAATGTTGCTTGCGTGCAAACACACCAGACAAAGCAGAGTTCATTCCTTTTCATATGCAATACTAATTATCTTGTCCGCAATGACCCTTTTATCATTCATATCCTAGGACAGATTAAGCATTCATCTAGATTGCATAATAAAGAAATTTACTCAAAATAGACAAGGAAATGATTTCAACCTCCCTATAGCATACAAATAAACAAAGTCGAGGTATGTGTGGAAATTTCACCTTGATGTGAAGGAACTTATCACAGACACCTATCTTATGAGATGTTTCCAGATCATCATAATCATTCCTACAAGCAGAAAACAAAGAAAAGTATTATGCCCCAAGTCCTTGCTCCTCTTAGTCAAGATAGACTTCCTCGAGTTACTCAAAGGGAATAATAAACAAAAACCAATTTAAAAGACAACATACAAAAAAAATTTCAATCATATCTCAAATAGTGTTTAGTGATTGTTTTCATTGTTCTTGTTTCGTCTGTTTACTCAGTGCTAAAACCCTACAGTGAATAGGAGACAAGTGACTTACTCAGATTGGATGACCTTGTTCTACCTACTGAAAGATGACTTGATTAAACTGCTTAGGACATTTAGATTGATTAGTCGATTACCCTAAGACTAGGACGTTGATTGGTTTCAAGCCATGAGGGTTCCAAAAAGAACCAGGGTCTCACAAAAGCGACTAAAGGATATGTACAAGCTAAAGCAAAGATACAGGAAAGCGGGAAATAAAACAAGAAATGCCAAATTTGCATTGGTTGATGGAGCACTTCAGTACAAGAGGCGCCAGTTTACCAGGTTCTCACCTTCTTGGCATATATTCTCTTTTTTTACTACCAAGGTGCTTGTTTACGAGGTTTTCACCAAGGCATTTTTTTTTTGTTTTCTCTTTTTATTTTTATTTTTTATTTTTTTATTTTATTTATTTATTTTTATTTTTTAGGTTTTTTTCAGGACAAATTAGTTGTACAGGTTAGTGGAGCAAAGAATGCTAAGTGTAGAATTTCTTCAAGTGGATGTTGTTGATCAGTTCACGGAGTTGTTCTCCTTCCGGTGTTGAGAGTTGATAACTGCCAGAGCCAAAGACTATACTAACAATGTAGGGACCTATCCAGTTGGGTTCAAAATTCCCTTTTTGTTCCCGATGCTGTTGATTTTTTAGGATTCTTTCTCAAAAAAGGTCACCAACCCAAAATTCTCTATGTTGAACTTTCTTGTTATAGCCTCTAGACACTCTCTTTTGGTAAGCTCTTAGATGATCAAACACCACTTGCCGACGTTCATCCAGCAACTCGAGTTCTTGCAATCAAGATATTTTGTGATCTTCATCAGTAATAAGACCTTGCAAAGAAACTCTCAGAGAAGGAATTTCAACCTCAATAGGCAAGACTGCTTTGGCTCCATATACAAAGAAAAAGGTGTAGCCCCAGTAGGTGTTCTGATGCTCATTCTATAAGCCCACAATGCTAGATTGAGTTGTAGATGCCAATCCTTTCCAAATTTGTTGACTGATCTGTGTAAGATAGTCAACATATTTTTGTGATAAAAGGTATTAGCTTCCTTACTGGAGAATGTATGAGATTCTCATGTAGCTGACATTTCTCACAAGTTTTAGAAAAATTTATAGCATCATTTTCCATATCTGGCCAGTAGTAGCTAGCCCTTAGCAGTTTTCGAGCTAGAGTTAGATCGTTTGAGTGAGATCCACAAATACCTTCATGGACTTTAGATAATGCACATTGGGATTCTTCAAGTTCTAGACACCTAAGAAAAGTACTATCTAAACCTTGCCTATACAGATCGTTAGCAATGATGACATACCGTGAAGCATTTCGGATTAGGCTTCTTTTCTCATTGCGAGTAAGGTTATTAGGGATGATTTGGTCACATAAGTAGGAGTAGATATGGTTATAGCGAGATGAGTCATGCCCAATGATAGAACAAAACATCTAGGAACCAGGGGAATCATAAGCATGACAATGAAGCTCTTCCACCATGAACTCATAGCGGAACTCTATTTCTTGTAGTTGGGGTATAGATGCCAATGTAGCCATAGAATCTGCTGCTCTATTTTCTGATCTATGAATTTGTTGAAATGATACAAAGATAAAGTATTTATTAAATTCATAAACCATTATTTTATAGGGCATTAGTTTTTCATCCCGATTTTGATATATATCATTGATCTGGTTGATTATCAACTGGGAGTCTCCATAGATGTATAGCTCAACAACTTTCCATTCAATAGCCATCTTGATTCCATTTACTAAGGCTTCATATTCTGTAGTATTGTTGGTACAAGGAAAGAGAATCTTGTACGCCTTTGGAATTGATTATCTCTGAGGAGTGATAAAAAGGATTCCAACACTAGAACTTTATTGAGTAAAAGATCCATCAAAGAACATTTTCCAGGATCGCTGAGTAAGATGCATTATGGATTCATCTAGAAATTATATGTTCAAAGGTTGATTGTCTTCAAGCGGAGCATCAACAAGTTGATCTGCAATAACTTGCCCTTTGATAGCTTTGCATTCTACATACTCAATGTCAAATTCTATCAGTTACATAACCCATTTAGCCAATCTCCCTGTAAGTGTTGCTTTTCTTAGGAGATATTTCAAAGGATCAATCTTAGCCACCGGTTTAATAGAATGTGCTAGCATGTAATGTCTTAATTTATGTGATGCAAAGATCAATGCCAAATGAGCTTTCTTAATGATAGTGTAGTTCATCTCATAGGACACCAACGTCCCACTGACATAGTATATAGTTCTTTCCTTTTTGTTCTTATCCTGTTGTGCCAAAAGTGCCCCTAGTGATGTGTTGGTAGATGATATATAAAGAATCAAAGGCTTTGGTTGAATTGGTGGCATCAAGATAGGTGGATTAGTAAGATATTCCTTGATTTGCTTCAGGTGTTGATCACATTCTGTCCTAGTTGTATGTAACGCCTTTCCGTAATGCTTTTGTGAATGGTTGAGACTTATCTACTAGTTGAGAAATGAAGTATCTTATTGATTGGAGCCGCCCATGTAGATTTCTCATTTAACTGAAATTCTTTGGAGGTGGCATTTCCATTATAGCTTTAACTTTTTTTGGATCCATTTCAATCCCTTTTGCTGAAACAATGTATCCTAGGAGTTTGCCAAATGAAGCTTTGAATGCACATTTCTTAGGACTTAGTCTGTTTAAAAATTTCCATTGTATCTAAGATTAAACCCAATTTTGAGAGATGTTTTCACCTTTTCATAGATTTGAGTAAGGTATCATCGACATAGTCTTCCATGTTTTTGTGCATCATGTTATGAAAGATTGTAGTTACAACTCTTTGATAAGTAGCACCTGCATTCTTTAAGCCAAAGGGCATGACATTTCAACAACAAGTTCCCTAGACACATGTGAACGTTGTTTTCTCTTGATCCTTAGGTGCAATTTTTATCTGACTGTAGCCAGAAAAAGCCATCCATTAGAGAGTAAATTTCATAACCAGATGTCATGTGAACTATCATGTCAATGTTAGGCAATGGAAAATCATCTTTTGGACATGCCTTGTTTAAGTCTTTGAAATTTTTGCAGACATAGATTAATTTATCAGGTTTGGAAATAGGTACAATGTTAGATATCCACTCAACATAATCAATTGCTCGGATGAATCCTGCTTTTAGTAATTTCTCTAGCTCAGCCTTAACAAGTAATGCAACATGAGGATACATTTTTTGGAGGTTTTGCTTGATAGGTTTGACTCCAGGAGCAATAGAAAGATGATGCATTATAAGGTCACGATCCAGACCAGGCATATCAACATATGTCCATGCAAAGTTGATCTTTTTTTTCTAAGAAATCAGAAAACTCTTTCAATTCTTCTGCTGATAGGGATTGAGCCACATGTATTATATGCTGAGTTTCTTCTATTCCAATGTTCACTGGTTGTGTAGGTTCAATCAGTATTGATGATTTCTCTTGAAAGTGATCAGGCAGAATATCAAGTGTCTCACAGAGGTTTTCATCATCAGATACGTCTTTTATTTTTACTTTTTTCTGTTTCGATACCACCACGGTGTGGTTTTTTCATCAGAACACTTTTTTTTTTTCTTTTTTTGATATTTGAGACTAAGATACTTGACATTCGCTTATGTCATGTTCACACTTTGTTCACTGGTGGAAGAGTTCATGTGTTTGACTGCATTAAGATAACATGCTAAGGTATAGTCATTGTCAAAAGAAGGGATATCTATGGGTTGATCTTATAGAGTACGGTCAATAAGCTCAGGGTGTACCAGGGATAAAGATTCAACGGGTTCAAGGGAATTCACAATTTTATCATCACAACCTCAAACCAATAAGTTGATTTCTAGAAGACTACCTTGCATAAGCATCTCAAGACCAGGAAGAGTTATAACATGATTATCCAAGTTTACATTAGCATTTAGAGAATCTAACCCAACAAAACTACTACTATTACCTTCTTCTACTTCAGACTAGACTATGTGTTGTGGTTCAAAAACAATAGCTTCTTAAGACAAAGTTTCAACATTCATGACAAATTAGTCATAGTTTGGTGTTGAATAGGTAATGTCATAGATAGATCTTATTTCAAATTGATCAGAGTCAGAAAAATGAAGCATCTGAATTCTCTTCAAGTGGCTCAGTGAAAGCATGCATGGTATCAATATCAACATCTTTTATGCTGCAAGTTCCTTCTTGTTCTGGTTCAATGATCACCTGTAGTTGACATACCTGCTCACATAGCCTTGATGACTCTGTTAGTCTTTGTCTTCTTTCCCATTCAACTTCCTCTGGACTGATTATCGCTCCTTCTTGTCTAGCCTCTAGTTCTTTAGTTGTGTTCCCATATCTGATTTTCTTTATCTCATTAGATGGAGATACAGTAGGTGAGTGATCATCACGTGCCTTCTCTTCTCTTAGTTGTTGCTCATAAGCTTCTTTTCTTTTTACTCTATTTTCCTCTAGTTCTTGTTGTAGCTTCAAGCATACTATCTCTTGTGCTTCATCTATAGTATCATTAGGTTCTTCAGGACTTTATTCAGTAGATGCATCTAATAAAGGTTCTAGACCCCATTCATACTCATTTGAGTCTATTTTTGAATCTTCTTCTTGCATTCTTCTTGTATATGTGACAAGAATGTTTAATGGTGCAAACATTTCTTTGATTCTTTCCACTTGTTCTCCATTTCTTCTGAAATTTCTACATCTTGTATTGTTCCTGCTGATACCTTTGGAACTTGTTGATGAGACAATTCTCTCTTAATTGCTAGTTCTTCTTGTTCTTTCTCATACTCTTCCTAAGTTTGCTGTTTGTTTACTTCTTGTGATGCTTGATGTAGTGTCTTCTTCTTCCACTTAGGCGGTTAAGAATTTTGTTTTTGATCTGATGATACATCTACATTGTATCCAAGTCCAGTTTTATCATTTATAGACTTGGTGTGTAGCTTGAAAGGTTCAATAATTCCTTCTTGATGCTTTCTGAGAGGACTTGTACCTGAATACCCCATACATTGGATTATCTGATAGCCTTTACCATATTGTTTAGGGGAAATTTCACAACGTTGCACTTCTCTGTAATCTGTAAGCTGTAAGACACAAACACTTCAATAAATCATTGCATGCATGGTTAGACAGATATAATCAATGAATGTAAAAACCATAACAAATCGGCCAATTGCCTCCTAAAATATGCGAGTATAGACTTGCTCTCAAATTTATCTAAGCAATATGAGTGACTAGACTACACCAAGATGGAGGATTTAATATATATGAGCACAAAATTAAGCTAAATGAATGCAAGATTAAGCTAGATAGATGCAAGATTAAGCTAGATGGATGCAAGATTAAGCTATGATTATCAAGCTATATGATTCTAATCAAGCTAACATGATTAAACTAATATGCAAAAAGCTAAGGAGCAATAATCTCAAAGCACAATATTCTCAATGACTCTAGAGAAAAAACAACATAATAACAATAAATCTTTAGGGTCCCTTGATTGAGAGATGGAAGGCTAAATTGATAGAGAATCCAAAGAGAGATCAACGATCAAGATTGATTAATGATGAGCGGTTGAGATTCCTCAAGAGAAGCCACAATCCAGGTGAATTGAAATGATCGGGGTGCTTTGATTCAGTTTCAGAGGAGATAAGATTGAGTTGATTTTGAGATAAATTCAATCAAAGCCCAATTTGATGATTATAAGTCTGAGTTTGCATTGGAGATAAAATCAATTGAAGTCATGCACTTGAGATAAAATTAGTTAATTTCATGCATTTTTCTTTTGCTCAAGATTTTTATTAGAAAAAACCATTTTAATGCAACCGAATCCTTTTCCTCAAGATTGCTTTGAGTTTAAACTCAGAGAAAATTATTTATTCAATTTAATTGCACTTAGTTGATTTCTTTTCTCAATTTAATTCCCTTTTTCCAAATTAATTTTTTTTTTTTTTTTTGCAAATTAATTCCTTTTTGATGGTTTAATGGCAAATTTATTTATTAATTAAATATGCTAGAATATTTAATAAAATAAATAGGATAATTGATTAAAATGATTTACTTGGAATGATTAATTAATTAAACAAACATTTAATTAATTTAGAATGATTTATTTACCATGTGACATTGATGATTTAGGAATTAATTAATTAGATGCTCAAGATTAATTTAGTTGTCTTTGGTTAGGACCTTGGTGATGTAGTCGAGAAGAGGGGCCCATGGTTTAGATGACCATTTTTAGGGTATTACAACTGCTATGTGCTCCCATGCCCAGATCTGTAGCACTGTGACCCTTGCTGCTAAGATCACACCCTCATCATAAACAACCTGGTGTAGCTCGTGGTACAAATGGGCCAAAACATAGATGCCCCATGCATACCGGGTCCTTTGTTTAGTCATCCGTCGTAATATTTGGCCCCATCCAATTGAGAATCCATGAGACCTCCTATCTAGACAAAGGAAGCCACCGATCAAACCTACTAATATAGATGCCAGTGGGGCGTAATGATCTACCATGTTCTGCCATGCCACTAAATAACCACTGAGTTGCTGATCACCAAACACCTTCCGCAATGCAATGGTTCCACCCTGCTCCTCCACATCATACTGAACTATCTCACTAGTAATCAGAATCTGCAAGATCCCGTAGATGTCCCCTCGTGTCATAGTGATCTCTCCAATCGGCAAATGGAAGGTGTTATGATCATTGTGCCACCTCTCCGCCAATGCAGTCAGTAGAGCCTTGTTCTTCTGATAGGAAGGCATGTGCAGGATGTGACAGACCACACACAACAATAATAGCCCTATCATCATCAGTCAAAGCTCCCCGCATGGCCAGTGCCTTCGAGTATCGCTCCTGAAGCATCAAAACACCATGTCGAGCCTACATCACAATATCAAACATCATATCAGTTCTATCCATCAAATCGATCAATGAACATGTGTCACTCAAACAATCTTCTATCAGCTCAGTGTGAGATCTTAAACAATCTTACAAAGCCCCTATCAGTGACGTTAGTCACATTATCAGTCAAGAGTTTCAATCCTAAACTCTTAATCAAGTTAGATGGGTTCATCTTAGCCTATCCTATTGGTTATCAAACATACCTCTCCTATCAGTGATGCAAGTCACACTATCTAATACCAGTCAAATCCATATCAAGAACACAATGACTTATATTGAAACACAATTGACTTATATCAAATTAAAGTTATTTCATAATGAACACAAAGTTATCTCTTATCGACTCAAGCAACCCATATCATCAACAACAACTCATATCAAAATCAAATGAACCCATATCGAATCAAGAAACCCATAATGAATCCATATTAGAATCAAATTGTCCCATCATGAAAATCCAGTTGACCCGTATCAGTGATGCAAGTCATGCTATCATTTTAGAGTTTTGATCTTAAACTCTTATCAATAAGGGAAGGTTCATCTCAACCTATCCTGTCAGTGACCTAGTCATTAACCTTATCAAACACTTGGAGTGTCGATCATACACTATCAAGCAGATCTCTCCTATTAGTAACGCAAGTCACGATATCCATTTAGAGTTTTGATCATAAACTCTATCTATCCAAACACAAACAGACACAACAATACGTCCTATCAATATAAAACTTCAACATTTTGACAAAATTGGATGAAAACAAGACCTATTGACCATTGAACCAAGTATCAGACATAATTGTACATACCAAAATCAATTTTGCCAACTTCAAAATTTTCCAAAAAACCCAAAACTCAACACTGTGTTAAATGTGCTAAAACAGTTTTTGCATGCGCTGCACAAATTGTCATATGCGCTACACAACTAATCTATGCACCACAATAATCATCAAATGTGCTATTACAATAATTATATATGTTATAACATTGTTCCTATGCACTCAACAAAACATCATATGCACCACGATAAAATTTAAATGCACTACACAAAAAATCAAATGCGCTTCAAAAAAAATCAAATGCGCTAAACCGAATGCTTAAATCTAGGGCACAAAAAATAGGGGAAAAATGTTATTTTTTTGAAAAATCTACCAAAAATGCATAAAAATCAGACAAAAGAGGTTAGAAAATCCACTTACTAGAGGTCCATACGCTGCTAGCCTCTCATAACGTCAAACCTGCTTGAATCTGTGGATTTGATAGCGGGGTGCCATCTTTCTCTGTCTTCTCTTCTCCTCTCCAAAACTCAAATCTCCAAATGCCAAGTGCACAAATGAGCTGGAATGAGACACTTGGAGGCTTATATAGCCCATGGTGATGTCAGTAGGGTGTGTTGCCTAGATGGATGTGTTGGGCATGTTCACGCTATGCTCACACCATATTTTCACCATTTTTAAATAACTTTTGTCGACAGATCAATATATATAAAAAAAAAAAATCCAAATTAAAAATTAAAAAAAAAATGTTTTTTTTAACAAAATTCCAAACATCGTAAAAAATTAACAACATCGCCTCGAGCGGCAAATTTTTCTCCATTCATCTCCCGAGGGGGCATCATTATCATATCATCGTCATATCAATATCAGTATTCATATCTAGGGCATCATATCAAAAAATTTGGCGACAACAACAAAATCAGAAATTTTGGCAACATATCGAGTGATTTTTCTTTGAATCAACATTTGGACACACGTCACTTCAAAGAGGGGCAAAATGTAGACGCCTAAAACTTGCATATCTAATTAAATGAATTTTATTTGTTTAATTATTTCTTATTCACCTATTAGTTAAACTAAGGTTTAATTAACATCCCATTTTCTTCTATCTATCCATTAATTAAATACAACATTTGATTAAATCCCCCTTCTTCCATCAATTGAATAAATCCTCTTTCCACATTTTAATTCAATTTACATTTAATTAAGATAATTTATTATATATAAATAAATCAAATTTATTTATACCCCCCCACTTGCACTTTCCTACAAATGCAAGTTGCATCCATTTTTAGTTGAAATAAAACATTTTATTTCAATTAAAATCCTAATATCTCCCACTTGCATTCTTCTAAATTCATGACTAAACCTCTTCTAGAACCTTCTAGATTCTTCTAATCCTCCTAATTAGCCCAATCCACCCTTAATCATTTGCACATTCATTAAGATAAGGTCATTTCTCAGAAAAGCCTCAAAGTCTTTGAAATGCATTGAAGGCTTGATGTCTCCAACAAGTTAACCCTCAAAGTCTCCCAAACCATTAATGGTTAACTCAAACTTACCACATGATTAGATAATTTCTCTCTAACTCAACCCTCATCTAACCCAGGGGTCTAATCAAGCACTCATAGCTTTGACCCTAGTTATCCTTTTAACCCTTGCACAAGAGTTTACCCTTTAGGTAAAAGCTTTATCCATTGGTTATCTAGTAACTCAACCATAACCTTACCTCCTAAGGTAACAACCACCATTTCTTCTTGGGTATTTAATGCCTCTTACATCTCCTCTCAAGCCTCCTTAGGGTGACATTTGTCAACCAAGGATTGGATTGAAAGCCTCACAAGGATTGAATAAATTTCAATCTTGACCCTTTTTAAGATTACTCAATCTTAACCCTTCATTTGACCATTTCTTCTATAAATAGAGCTCCATTTCCTCTATTTTAAGAATCCAAGTTTTTATGCATCCAGGTTATCAATAATTTACATTTGCCTCTCTCATAAGCTTAAGCATTTTAGATATCAATCACATTTTAATAGCATATTAGTTTATTTATCACATCTTAGTATTATCATAGAATCATCATGTTAGGATAACATATCATGTTAGCTTCATTTTAATATCATTTTCATGCTAGTTTAGCTTCATATCAATCTCATCATCTTGCACCGTATCATTTTTAAGTTTCAATATCCATTTACATTCTAAGATCTTAGTTGCATTTAAATTTAGATCTTTTATCATATATTCCTTGTTCTTTAGGTAGTCATCCTAGAGATCAAGTGCTCTTCCAAGTTGATAGCCACCTTGATTTGAAGGATTCTTGGAGATAGAGAACAATGAGACGACTTTAGAGATCTTGTTTCACTAACTTGTTTATGATTCTAACCTCTAATATAATCTTTCATTGGTGTGCTTGAATTGTTTTTCATTAGTAGGATTCCACTTTTCTAGGCATATAGGTACTAAGGTATATCCAAGGTACAATGAATAATGGTTTGGAATATAAGAAGAGTGATCAATTCTTCTTAATAGGGTACACAGATACAAACTATGCAAGTTTAGTTGATGATAGGAAATCCACATCTGGATTTTTTTTCTTCCTCGGCTTGATACCTATTTTATGGCGAAGTAAGAAGCAACCCACAGTTGCTCATTCTTCAATAGAAGCAAAGTATCATGCAGCAAGTGCAACGATTTGTGAAGTAGTTTGGTTATGTCACATATTGGAAGGATTGGGGGTACCACAAAACTAACCTACAATGCTCTACTATGATAATCAGAGTGTTCTCGAGCTTGTTCGTAATCTAGTGTTTCATGAACAGACCAAACATATTGAAGTTGATTGGCACTTCATATGAGAACATGTTCAACAAAACAACATTCAACTTCAATTTTCCTCCTCATAGGAACAACAAGCTAATATCTTCACTAAGCCTCTTGCACGTGTCAAGTTTGAAAGATTTTTAGGATTATCTAATTAGTACTTTAAAGAAATGATGTAATAAGGGGGGATGTTGGATATTCCTGTTGTCACAAGGATTTGCACTAAGAAGCTAAGCGCGATGCTCAGAAATCCCAGGAAACATTAGAACATCTTTGAGCTTGTGGGTTGCTCATAATGAAGATGAACCTCCAGATTATGGGTTGGATCCCCTTTGATATCCTAAAATATTGATTTTTGGACTGGAAAAGGGATAGGAAGATGTTTCAAAACTGAAACTACTGACTAATAGGTGATGCACCAATTGAAAATGACTTGATATGCTATTAGACTCACAACTCAAGTTGACATGTTTTGCAAAAATGATTCATTGTTTTCATAACATTTATGCAACAAAACAAGATACACATTCAATGACCTACACTATAACATGTTGTTCTTGAACTAAACATCAATGGAATGAAACAAAAATAAAGGAATTTGAGACAAAATCATAGTATTCTTATCATACTATTCACATACAACAATTAGACAAAAAGAAACATGAGAAGGAACAAGCTCCTTTATTGAAAAATAGAAGTCCCTTGCATTACAAATTCAAAATTCTTACAAATTGACTGATATTACTCATAAGAAAATGAGTTATAAAGCATATTCTTGTTGCTACAGGAAAAAAAACTCAGAACTAGAGAAGAAAAGAGGGAAAAGCTTGACTTATATCAAGAAATGGCTTCAACAATTTGAAATTTGAATCCTTGGCTCCCTTTGGCTTGATGAATGAGCTGACTTATGGATATGCTAGCTACTCCTTGTCCTCAAAATCAAGTACTTGACTGATTGAAAATTTGAAATACAACTTGCTGAGCAATCTGACTTGAAAATGCCTCAAAATAGGGGTCAAAACGGAAGTGTACATGCTGTTTTTACTCTCCAAACCTCTCTTGGTTGATGAATCACCCTTGGGGGCCCTCAAATCAGGGGTTGGACTATTGATCTTGTCTCAAAATATCCCTCAAAATGTGAGATTTCCCTTTGAACGACCCCCCTTGATTTATTTTGAAATTCGGTCTCAAGTTCACATTGATGATTAGTTTGAATTTGAAATTCAAATCCTACCATAATGCTCTACAAACTCCTTTTGATGAATTTGACTACATTTTTTTTTTGCCTGATAAACGGCCTAAGCCATATTTTATTAATAAACAGTATTACAATCTCCGCTCTATGCAGGCGCCGGTAGGAAAGAGCAGAGAGGAGAAAACCTCCGGCCTTGCCCGAGACCATAGGTCCAGTCAGTGTCTAATAACATTTAATGATTTATATATAATCTTTTTCAAATTATGCAGTCTTATTTATCAAAAGCCCTTCATAGGTAGCATCTATGATTTACATGAGGTAATATATTTCTGCCAAACTTCCTAGTTCACTGGTGCCATATTTGCCATCTTCTGATTATCCTGCAAAACAAATTTTCAAAACAATCCCTCTGCAAAACCACTGTTAAATGTTCATGCCAAAGAGAAGAATAAGAGCCAATATTATCTCTGTATACTTACCCCTATTGTTATTATAGACTAGGTTTCTTTCATATTAAGTCAGCATAAAAAATTGTTGGCTATACTATGAAAGATTACCCAGTCTACAATAATATTATGGGTATAAACACTGGTCAACAAAGGATTGATACTAACACAACCTATCTAGCCTATACTTTAGGCTCTTACCATGATATTCGAGACTTATACATGTTTAAATATAAATGCTGAAGTATACCAATATGCCATAATTACTAAAGTACTCCTTGTTATTGTATTTGAGTATATGCTGATTCAAAAAACATCCGCATTCTAAACTTCACTTAATTAGTATGACTATATGTTTTGAAATTGTCATCAAGTGAGTATCTTACCCTTCGCTATCTATGCTATATCAAAGTATTTAATAAACAATTCAATATGTGCCTTGTACTAACTGCAAATCCTATATCTCTATGTATAAGATTAGTTATAGTAGTAATAGCAAACAAAACTATGTAATGAAAACTTATTCTTCCTCCTTGTCATCTTTGGCTTCCATGCCAGAGGCCTATGTTTCACTGGGATTATCAGCCTGGAACGGGGTCCATCCCTCTTCTACCATATAACTCACCCACCATTCCCCTTTTGGTTCTTTTACTACTCCAAGCCATTTCTTAAGGAATGCAATGCTCCTTGCAATATTTGTTTGTCTTTGATGGCATAGTTTTTGATCCTTGCTACTTAGAATAGGCCTCGTGAACTCTATATTGAGAACCTCTTCCTTATCTACAGCTTCCGCAACTTTGGAGTAATCTTCCGAGTAAGGTATTTGAATCTTATCATCCACACATTTTATCGCCATTTCTAGGTTGACCAAGTATTCTTCTTTGAAAATCAACCTGCATAGTGTGACTGTGACTGCTTTTTCTTCTCCCATTGTGAGTAGTATTGCTGGAAACCCTACTGGGATGCTGCTATTAACTTGTTTCCTATGTTCCGAGAGTATAATATCATCACCCAAAATCCTTTTGGTTGCATGTATGACCAAATCATCTTCAGATGAATTTGACTACATTACTCATGTTTGAGTTGTTATAAAGGGTTAATGAAAGACTGCATTTATGACTCTTCCTCTTCATAATGAACTACTAACTATCATGATTGTACTTAGGCATGAAAATGTTATTGATAACTCCTCATATTGTTGTTCTTATTGTTTCTCTTTCAATGCTTTCTTTACTCTTTATTCCTTTGTCTTTGAGGCTTCTTGAAGACCTTGATCTGCTTATTCATGAATTTGTTCCTCTATGGTTTTCATGAGTGCTCATCATACATTTATCTATGAATGTTGCCCTTGTCTTCTTGAATGATCTTTGTTTGAAGGTTCTATGTGCTATGGAACCTTGTTATCCTCGATTTTTGCATTGTGAAAATCTGAGGATACGCCACAAATTTTTACCCATTTGTGGTCTAAAAGATGTATGCATGCTTCATGAGACATCATTGTCATCATAAGCATGTTTTTCCCCTTTGTTTGTCCCTTTTTCACCAAGGGTGAAATTTAAGTGCAAATCGGGTTGGTTTATAAACCCGATTTACACCAAGTATGGTTTTTAGGTGCAAATCGAGTTTATAAACCCGATATACACCTAATTCTATCCCCTTTTTGCCCTCAAGTGCAAATCAGGTTTATAAACCCGAAATGCACCTTGCCAAGTGCAAATCAGATTTATAAACCCAATTTACACCTATTAATGACACTTCATGTTTTGATTAAGTAAAAGCAGGTTTTTGAAAGGAACCCAAACCTTTTACAAAGCATGAGATATCAAAAGAACTAGAAAACTCCATGCCTGATCACTTCAAAAACTAAAACAGATCCCAACCAAACAAAAAGGGATCACAACCCACATTACATAACATAAAAAGCCAGTAAAGGACAACATTCAGAAATCATAACGACAGCAAAAAGATAGAAAACAAAACCACTACTGAGCCAGAGATAGAGACAACTATATACTTTTCATGATATCCTCAGCATGGACAACCATCTGCTTCATGTTGTCCGCCAAAGTCTTTAACTCCTCCATCTCATGATTGGCTTTGGTCCTCTTCTCATGACCTTTTTTGTTTGAGTGTTCCTTGTCAACATTCTTCTCTGTGTTGTTCTCAAATCTATTGATCAAGATGTTCATGCTATCCACCAAAGCTTTAAGGATCTGGAAGTTTTGTTCTGCAATCCTCTTAGCAGTGAGTTCCATCTTATCAATTCTGCTATCCAGGTTGTTCATAGCAGTTTCCATCCCTTTCACCTCCTTATTTTCTTCCATCTCTTGAACCTTTTTTTCAGTGGCAATAATTTTACCCACCATGCTTTCAATGGCTTCCACATTGTTAATTGCAACTGTCAATTCTTTAACATTTTCCATCAGGGGTTTCTTGCCAACCGTTGCTCTTTTGACAGTCATCATATCTTTTTGCAAGCTGTCTATTTCCTTCACCATTGAACCAACGGTCTCATAGAATCCCTTTATAGTCGCATTTTCACCACCACAATCACTAAGCTTACCACTTTTGTCCTCTTGATTCTATTTCTGTATACTTGGGGTGTTCAAACCCTCAATGTTTCCCGTGACCGGATTCTCCTCCCCCTCCTTATCCCATCCCTCATCTTTCTTATTCTCCTCTGCCTCCTCTTCAGAATCAATCAGAATTTGGCTAATATCTTTATTGCTTTCCTTGTTGGTCTTCTTCCTCTACATTTGCTTTCCAGTAGCTTTCCCTTTCTTTTTTTTAATAAATTTCCCTTCGAAGGATTCGGCTTCAGACTCCGAAATATCTAAATCCACCACAATCCTTTTCCTTTTAGCCTTGTTCCTACCTTTTTTTCTAGCCTCCTCTGAGTCACCCTCAGTCTTTGAATCAAAGTTTATGCCACTGGCTTCACTCTCTGTGTCCTTATCTCTTGCATACTTGCCTTTAATGGGTTTTTCAATGCACCTCCCTTTAAGAACTTTATAGACAAGAGCCATAAGACCCTAGTGAAGGGCATGGTCACCTTTGGGATCTTTTTGAATCTCCTTGATAGTGTGGTCCATGGAGCAGGCTAGATAATATGGTAGACTCACCTTTTCCCCATGGCGAAAATGGTTGAGAAAAACAAAATGATGACCATAGGCTCTAGTAAACCTACCATCTAAAGTAATATAAGTGATAGTAGCGAATAGAACAAACCTCCATGGCCTGCATATCTGTTTTGGGGAATGATAGGAATTGTTGACTTTCACCATCTTCTTCCTCTCATCATCCGTAACAGGGAATTTGTCTGCTTCTTTATCAGAGATGCTACGGTCCCTATAAAATTTCATGCCCTTAGTCATCATCCTTGTAGCTTCAGCAATAATCTCCTCATCTACAGTCATCATCTGGGACCCGACTAGGATTTTGCCATTCTTCTAGTTCTTAATAAAATGTTTGGTAACTGCAAGATCTTTCCCACTAAGCCTGTCCATAAACACACTCAGACCCCCCTCCTGAAGGATATCCCACACTTCCTTGTTCTTCCTCCATTTTGAGCAAGAGGTAGGTTCAAACCTTTTTTTATTTCCTCCCATTTTTCCTTCGCTATCCCTGAATTTCCTTCTGTCGGCTCCAAATCTTCTTCTCTAGTTTCTATGGATGCCCTGAAAAAAAGCCTAGAATCCGTGCCAAACAATAATGAAAAGACACTTGAATAAATACTCATTACCTCCGTAATAACATTGCTTCGAAATAAGAGGATAATGCATTTAGAAATTATTGTTGATAGTGCCACGTTGGCTTGTCTGGATATGGTCCAGATCAAGCAGAGATTTCACATCACATGCGAGCTCACTCTCACCGTAAGTAGTAATAATATCTTCTGTTTGGCATGCCAGGTTGGTTGCCTAGTCTACGCATGAGTTTGCTTCCCTATACACGTGTGAAAACACACATTTTAGATTCCTCACTAATTTTCTTAGCCGCTTTGATAGCATTGCTTATTGACCAAGAAGGAGGGAAACTTCTTATTCAAACAATTGATTATATTCAATGAATCTCCTTTGCACCAGAGTCTAGTGTAGTTGGCTTCCTTAGCTAGGACCATCCCATGGTATGTAGCCATAGCCTCAGATATATGATTTGTCTGATTTCCTATGGATATGCATTTTATTATTTTGCATTTTCCCCATTCGTCCCTAAGGACCACCCCACATCCTGCTATATGAGGATTGCCCTTTGATGCACCGTCAAAGTTTATTTTCATCCATCCATTGGGCAGGCTTACCCTTATCACACCCTCCCTAGGATCATTCTGAAAGTGTTCTCGACCTTTTAATCTCCACTTCTTGAAGATTGTTTGATCATCCTTGTCTTGAGGATTATCAATACCACCTATTATATTCATATTTTCCACTATATTTCTTTTTATTTTACCAAACACAGTTTGAGCCTTAGACACCTTCTCTCTGAAGACTCTTTCATTTCTCTCTTTCCATATACCCCGACACATATGGGGTAAAGCTAATTTCCACAACAAAGTAGTAAATTTGTTCCTTGAAGGATGATGCCAAGAATTAAAAACCTCTTGAACTGACTTTGGGAAACTCCAACTGATTTTGAAATGGTCCAGACATCTTCCCCAGACATCAGCCAAAAAAGGGCAGTGAAAGAGAAGATGGTTGATGGTCTCCTCACTCTACATGAAAAGAAAACAAACACTAGGCATACACATACCTCTTTTTCTGAGGTTCTCAATAGTTAGAATTTTATCTTGAAGGGATGTCCGGAAAAAAATATTAATCTTAGGGATAAGGCATTTCACCCAGGCCTTAGCCTAGCATGGAATCTCCATTTTAGAATACCAATGATAATAAAGAGAAGCCACAGTGAATTTACCATTTGCTGTGAGTTTCCAAATTAATTGATCTTCATCTTCCACCACAACCATAGAGTTCATAATTTTGTTCAGACTTCCCAAGGATTGATCCACCTGAGATAAATCCTTCCACTGTCCATCTTGCCAATAATCACCCACCCTTGATCCATATCTTTCCTTGCACTGGTTCTGGAATCTGCTCCACTCTGGACTTTCAATCAAAGGGGAATCAAGTAGCCAAGAGTCTTCCCAAAATTTGATAAGGTTCCCTTTCCCCATCTTCCATTTAGCACCTCTGACAATTAAATCTCTTGTTCTAGAGACATTTTTCCAGATATTGGAGCCAATTGGGATATCTTCCGCTTTGAGGAAGCTTTGAAGTGTGGGACATTGCCTTTTATAGTTGTTATCCCATATCAGTTTCCATTCTCCCTGGTCTTTATACCCTCTCTAGATCTTCTTGGCCATAAGGTAATCATTCATGTTTCTTATTCTTCTAAGACCTAGACCTCCCTTTCTTATTGGCTTACAAACCTTGTCCCACACAATCATATTCATTCTTTTTTTCTCCTCAACCCCTCTCCACAAAAAAGTTCTTTGGATCTTTTCAATAGCCTCCGCATACTTGGTAGGAATCCTAAATAGGCTAATGGCATAAAGAGGGATACTTTGAAGAGTTGACTTCAACAATTGAACCTTACCAGCTTGGCTAAGAAGAGAGCCCTTCTAGGCAGCTAGCTTCTTGTGGATTTTATCGACCAAAGTTCCCCAGTAAGTGTCAGGAGGATCATGGCATAAGGGCAACCCCAAGTAGGATGCTTGAAGACTCCCCAATTGACATCCCAAGATATTACTTATTTTAATATTTCTTCTCTCCGGAGTATTGATAAAGTAAACAAAACTTTTAGTCCAATTAATAAGTTGCCCAGTAGCTGATCCATAACTATCCAAAGCTTTCTTTAAACTTCTAGAGTCCTACACTGTAGCCTTCCCCATAATTATAGAGTCATCTACAAACTGCTGGTGGGAACAAACTTGATCCGCTGAAGATGGTTTCAAACCACAAAACTCCCCTTTATCGACCAACTTCCCTATACCTCTTCCCAGACATTCCACCATGATAATAAAAATAACCGGAGAAAGGGGATCTCCCTACTTGAGTCCCCTTGAGGACTTGAAGAAAGGGGAGGGAGATCCATTGATTAAAATAGAAAAAGAAGTCGAAGAAACTAATTGCCTTATAAGACTAATACTTCTAGAACAAAAACCAAAATCTGAGAGAACTTCCATCATTAAATCCCAATCCACTCTAGCGTAGGCTTTAGATAAGTCTAGCTTCAGAAGAAAGCCTTCCTTTTTAGAATTAGACAAAGAATGAATGTTTTCATGGACTGAGATAATTGAATCCAAGATTTGTCTACCGAGAAATGATAGAAGGAAGCAACTTTAGGATTCGCAAGGTTAGGACCTTGGAGATTGTAAAGCGGAAAAATCGAACCCTAGTTGTTCTCCCCTCCCCAACTCCAAGGAGAGAGAAGGGAGGTCACTAGGGTTGATGGTTTTCACTTGGGAGAGACTTTACATTCAAAAGAGGGGTTGAAACCCACAAGATCCAATCCCACACAATGCAAGATTGGATTCTAAATGAGTTTCAAGGGTTAAGACATCAAGGATACCCTCTTTTGTAAAGAATGTAGATAGAATGATTGAACTAGGAATGCATGTAAAGTAGGAAAGATTCACTTATAAACAGAGATAGGGATATGGGATGAAGCTGCGGACCTGGAATTAGCAGTAAAATGTCGAGATGGTGCTGTTCTACAAATTTGAGCGAAAGTTGATGGGACAATGGCGCCCGGCGTGCACACGGTCCTCCAAAAAATCCACGAAATGAAGGGGGATCTGTTCATCTCTGCACAAGGATTCCAGATCTTCAATTACAGCCGCGTACCTGCAACCTACACACAGAAAAGAGAGGACGATTGGGGGGTTAGGGATGAGGGGTTTGCCTTTAGGTCAAACCCCAGTTTTGGAATTAACCAAGAAATGAGAATGCTGTAAATGTAAATGTTTGTAATGTAAACAAGTACTGATACCTTGTTGTAAGAATGTTTGTATTCTTACATGCAAAGGTGTAATGTATGTAGTATGTTGTATGTTGTAAGTGATCTCCTCTTCAATGGTTGAATCCTTGTCTTGAATGCAACACTTAGCCTTGAATGGAGACTTAGAATGCTCAATTGCTTGAAGGAATGCTTGAATGCTTGAATGTTTGAATGTTTGAATATTGCTTCCGCGTTTTTGCACATATATGTCCTCCCTTTTTGAGAGAGGAAATGTAGTTTATATACTTGTCAATTAGGGTTGATAGACTGATTTTCCCGACCTTAGGCCGACTAGGAAACAATATTTCCCAAATTGCAAACTTAAAGACCCGATGCCCAAAAGAGACCGGGCCCAAAATAGGGCCAGGGACCAAGGCGCTGGGCGCCATGGTCCCACCTCCCGGGGCAGCAGGGTGCAAGGAGGGATCATGCCAAGGTGCAGAAAAATGTGGTTTTTGGTGTTATAAACAGGTTTCGGGGTCTCCATTCAGGTTCAACGTTGCGTCGCCATCGTGAAGACCCAAATGCAGTCAAAATTGCAAGTGTCGCAATTTTAGGATGCTACAGAGATAATCTTGTAAAGAGAGTTGCAAAGACTTATAGGTCTAAAAAGATCCATGGAATCAACTCCCATCTTTTTGGGAATAAGAGCAATAAAAGTGCCATTTATCTCTTTCAAAATTCTTCTAGCACCAAAAAACTCTTTCATAGCTCTAGACACATCATCTCCAATAATATGCCAATACATTTGAAAAAAGAACATGGGAAATCCATCCGGGCCTGGCACCTTATTGCCTTCAAAGGAATTGACAACTTTCAGAATCTCATCATTGGAAGGGATAGCAATCAGGTGAGAATTATGATCAGCCTCCAGGATAGTAGGGATATAATCCAGAAGGTTCTTTTGAGCCTTCTTATCCAAATTCTGATCTTTAGCGAGTAGATTGGAGAAGAACCCCACAACATCCCTACTCATATATTCTTCCTCTTCAACTCTTCTGCCATTCACTTTAATTTGTGATATTCTATTGATGGCCTTATGTTTTAGGGTGGACATATGGAAGTATTTAGTGTTTATGTCCCCTTCCTTCAACCATACATTTCTTGACCTTTGTTTCCAGAAAGTTTCTTCTTTTGCTATTATGTCATGATATTTCATTAGGATTACATCTTCAATATCTCTTGAAGTATTAGTATATCCATTATTCTGAATCTCATCCTGAATATCTTTTAGCTTTGAGAGAATTGTAGCTTTCGAGGCAAAGATATTACCAAAGCATTCCTTATTCCACCTCTTGACATTTTCTTTAACAAACTTCAACTTTTTGACCACTTTATACATGGCATTCCCTTCTATACTGACTTGCCACCATTCCTTGATCACGCTTTCCATATTTGGGTGTTTAGTCCACATTCTCTCAAATCTATAAGGGAAATGTCTTCTTCTATTCTTAGCCTCTGCTGTAAAGGATATAGGATAGTGATCCGATCCTGCCCTTATATGAGCAGATAAAGAACAAAAATAAAAATTAAACCAATCTAGGGAGATAAGAGCTCTATCAAGTCTGAACTTGAATTAAATCCTCACCGCTCCTTCTATTAGTCCAGGTAAATTTAACTCCTTGCAACTCCAGGTCATGGAGAGCATTATTATTGATAAAGTCCTTTAAGTCCAATCTACTATAGTTTGGCTCCCTCCCTTTTTCTCATTTTCCTTCAGAGGGGTATTGAAGTCCCCCAAAATCACCCAACTATCTTCAACAAACCTACTTCTTAATAAAGTAAGTTTATTCCAAAAATCACTTCTACCAGTCTTAGTGTTAGGAAAATACAAATTAGTTAAGACCCATGAAGTGCTATCTTTCAGATGCTTAAATATGATATAGGCCAGATTGTTGTCCCGAATCAACACTTCTCCTTCAACATTATTTTTGTTCCAGAAAGTAACAATACCTCCCGAGGCACCTTCTTAACTGCCACCACTAACTCCTCCATTATTGAACATATTCAGACCCTCTACCTTATCTTTAGACATCTTGGTTTCTTGAATAAAAAAAATATCTGGGTTTTTGTCTCTAATCATACTTTTTATTAAATCATGTTTGTGAGGATTATTCAATCCTCGAATATTCCAAGAGATGATCTTCATGGTTTTTTGGAAATAGCTGCCTCAAAGATGGTTCTTTGAGTCCCATCTACAATGTTCTTGCTTGTTTCCATTGTCCTCTTCTTTGCATTTGAATATCTTCCTGGAGCTACATCCCCAAGCCCGCTTTTGGTATTTCTAGTTGATGTGCTATTATTGATATTGCTATTATTCTTTTTTTTTTGCTTGATCTTTCTTTTATCCTCCACTATTTCTTCTTCCTCCTGTTTAGACTCACTCTTTCCCAATGCCTTTTTGATGTCTTCCTCATCTCCCCATTTTGGCTCTTTATCCTTTGGAAAAGTCAGCTTCACCTTAGCTGGAGAGGCTAATGAGATCTTTGACATCCCTTGATCCAGAATGTTATCAGGTGGAGCATCATAGATCCAGTCTATTTCTTTTTCTAATTTAGGAGAATTAGAAACTAAGTTGAAATTGTCTCCTTCCTCTTTATTATCTTTGGATTGATTATCTCCATTATTCTCAACATTATCTGAGTTTTTCTCTATCTTCTCCTCTTCTGTTTCCTCATTTTGGCTACTAACTTGTGCTTTTCTTTCTCCATAATTTGAATCCTTGCCATTCTGCTCCTTCTCCTGATGAGCTATTTTTTCATTGTCTTCTTTCTTCAATTCATTTCCCAGCTCTTTGATGATTTCTTCATATGTCCTACCAACCTGGGACTGTTTTTCCTGATCTTGATTATTAGATTCCGAAGCTTTCAAAGAGCCGTCTACTTTTTTCCATACTTTAGGTTGGGATTGAGGTTTGACCACATTACTAGGACATTTTTTAGCCCAATGCCCAACTTTCTTACATTGAAAGCAAGCAAAAGGGATTGTTTCATAAACAATATTTTGCTTCCATTTCCCAAGTTTAGATTCAATCTCTATCTCTTTTGGCATATCCATTTCGGGCCCAACTCTTACACATATCCTGGTATAAATAAGCCTTCTTCTAGATGCCATGACTGGATTAATAGCAATCAGTTCCCCAAAGGCATTGGCTATTCCTGCAAGCACATCTTCCTCCCAATATTCCATTGGGAGCCCAGGTAGCTTTATCCAGACAAGAACTTGGGCTAATTTTTTTTTTCTCTCTGCCCACATTAGAGTACCACTTCTGGATGTACATTATATATTTTCCTATCGCCCAGGAACCAGTGCAAAGGATGTATTTGCAGTCCTCCTCACAAGAGAAAGAGAAGGACAAACATCCTTTGTTCATAGCGACCACATCTACCTGACCTTTCAAGCTCCACTTCCTCTTAACAAACCCATGAACTACCTCAATATTCGGTCTCATCCCATAAAATTTATCAATCAAAGTATTTTCCATTCTAGCAATATTATGGTCTATGATTTGGTCTGGAACAGAAATGGCAAACTTGCCTTGAGACGCATTCAAAGTATTTTTGATCAGGGGCAAGGACGACTTACCTTTAGGTTTGACCCCAAACAGAGAGGACCACTTGCCAATATGCCCATTTGATCTGGGTTCCCCCTTAAGACCCTTTGAGCTCAGCGGGTTCTTGAGATCCTTCCCAGAAGAATCTATTCCTTCCATAGTATCCTCCGAACCGCTTGCCGTTTGCTGTCCTAGAGCCACTTCCGGTTTGCCGCCTCCCAAATTTGAAATTTGAACCTAACCATTCCCACTGCCTCCTACAATTTTCTCCTCACGTGGTCTTGGACCTCCCCCTGGGTCCCCTGAATCCAAAGGAGCATCGAGATCTTTGCCACCTGAGCTCCCTCCTTCCACAAGACTCTCTGAATCTCCTGTAGCATACTCTCCCAGTGCTGAACTAGAACTCCCACCCCCAAAAAATGAATTTTGGGCTCGACCGCTCCCCTTCTCCTCCCCGCTCATCTCCCCTTTTTTTAATGACACTTCATGTTATTAATTACCCCATTGCACAAATTGAATAGGAATCTTTTTCTCTGGTTTTAAGTCTTTTTCTACTATTTTGGACTGCTTTTTTCCTGTTCGAGCTTGCTTGAGGTCATGGGAGGAGGATTTGTTGAGTCAGACCCAAATATTTTTCATCTTATACGGGTATTTATCTTTTTCCTATTTCTCTCTTTTAGGGTTTTGAAACCCTTTTATTTGAATGCATATTATTTTCAAACATTTTTCTTGTTT